>NC_047098.1:32031431-32334461 GCF_902459505.1 Geotrypetes seraphini
TTGACAAGGTTCCATATGAACGACTACTTTGAAAAATTGCAAGACATGGAATCGAGTGGATTAAAAACTGGCTGGTGGGTAGGAAACAGAGAGTGGGGGTGAATGGACAATACTCGGACTGGAAAAACGTCACCGGTGGAGTGCCGCAAGGTTCAGTGCTTGGACCCGTGCTCTTTAACATATTTATAAATGACCTGGAAATTGGTACGACAAGTGAGGTGATTAAATTTGCAGACGATATGAAGTTATTCAGAGTAGTGAAGACGCAGAGGGATTGCGAAGACCTGCAACATGACATAAACACACTCAAGAAATGGGCTGTGACATGACAAATAAGGTTTAACATGGATAAGTGTAAGGTAACAAAAATCTTATACACGCCTACAGGATGTCCGGTGCGGTACTTGGAGAGATCACACAGGAAAGAGACTTGGGAGTACTGGTCAACAAGTCGATGAAGCCGTCCGCGTAATGCGCGGTGGTGGCAGCGAAAAGGGCAAACAGAATGCTAGGAATGATTAAAAAGGAGATCACGAACAGATCAAAGAAGGTTATCATGCCGCTGTACCGGGCCATGGCACGCCCTCACCTGGAATACTGTGTCCAACACTGGTCGCCGCACATGAAGAAGGATAGGGTACTACTCGAAAGACTCCAGAGAAGAGCGACTAAAATGGTTAAGTGGCTGGAGGAGTTGCCGTACAGTGAGAGATTAGAGAAACTGGGCCTCTTCTCCCTTGAAAAGAGGAGACTGAGAGGGGACATGATTGAAACATTCAAGATAATGAAGGGAATAGACTTAGTAGATAAAGACAGGTTGTTCACTCTCTCCAAGGTAGAGAGAACGAGAGGGCACTCTCTAAAGTTAAAAGGGCATAGATTCCGTACAAACGTAAGGAAGTTCTTCTTCACCCAGAGAGTGGTGGAAATTGGAACACTTTTCCTGAGGCTGTTATAGGAGAAAACACCCTCCAGGGATTCAAGACAAAGTTCTTGCTAATCCGGAACTTAAGCAGGTAGGGCTAGTTTTATTTAGGGCACTGGTCTTTAACCTAGGGGCCGTCACGTGAGCAGACTGCAGGGCATGATGGACCACTGGTTTGACCCAGCAGCAGCAATTCTTATGTTCTTATGAGTCATTCTCAAGAAAACATTCATTCAAATGCAGTACGTGGAGAGTCATAGAAGGTCGCTAAATTTGCTTGGGATGAGTTGCTGGTGATAGTGATCGGCCCATCTGCAGAATACACCCTCATGTTAAAAAAAAAAAGGACCTCCCCTTCCCTTCCCTCAGTAATCCAGCATCCCCTCAAAGTCCAGCATCCCATTTTCCCTCCCTACCCTTGTCCCAAGTGGACAGCATCAGCGTCACTCCTTCCCTTCCTCAGATGGTTAGAAATCTCCTTAGACGAGCAACAGTCCCCTTCCCCTCCCTATTCTCCCTAGGTGGCCATCATCCTCCTTTCTCTCCTCCTTTCCATTCATCATCCCTTCTCTCCTTCCCTACCCCCCAATCCTATGCTCCGTAGCTCCTCTCTCTTCTGTGTCCACACCACTTCCCTTTCCCAGACCTGAGCTGAATTTGATAGCAGACTTTGCCTGCATATGACCTGTAAACACAGGCCCAACGCAAGCACTGCCATGTTCTGCCCTTCCTCTGACACAGGAGATCCTTTTGGGGAGAAGATGGGTCTTGGTAGTGCTTGAGTATGAGCCTGTGTTTAAAGGCCCTCCATCATCCCAAATCTAGAAAGAAGCAGAGTAGAAGCAATGGCCTCAAAGGGGGAGGTAGGGAAGAAGAGAGGAGATGCTGCTCTTCTATTGTCCTCAACTGTTGTTGCCCTAGGCTGATGACTAGTCTGCCTAGTGGCAGGGTCAACCCTGCTCATCACCATTTGATGCTCTTAATTATAGAGTGCTGAGTCATAGGCTGATTGATATAGGACTAGGTAAGGGCTTCTCAGCCAGCCAGTTGGGTTTTCAGGATATCCACAATGAATATGCATGGGATATATCTGCATATACTGCCTCCATAGTATGCAAATCGATCTCATGTATATTCATTGTGGATATCCTGAAAACCCAACTGACTGGCTGTGCTCTGGGGACTGGGTTGAGAAGCACTGGGCTATCAACCATGTCTTACAAGAATAGATTTCATCATAGGAACCTCTATTGACAGGAGTGCCACAAGGAACAGCTTTATCATTATACCTATAGAAACATAGAAACATAGAAGATGACGGCAGAAAAAGGCTACAGCCCATCAAGTCTGCCCACTCTGCTTACCCACCCCCTGTCTATGCCCTAATGACCCAATTTCCTTATCTTGACCCTCGTAGGGATCCCACATGGGTATCCCATTTATTCTTAAAGTCTGGCACCTACTGTATTTCCTTCTGTTCTATGTTTTGTTAAAAAGTCATGAGATTTCTTATAGAATTTGTTACCAAGAATGTTTTCCTACCAAATGTTTGGAGGTTGGGCCAAGTTGGATGACAGCTAACTGCCTGGCAATTAGGGCAGAATGCACAATGCTCTGATAAGACGGCGAAAAAATACTGTGTTGGGAGCAATTTTCTTTTACAGGGCTATGCACACAAATATAGCATGCAAATCATATGCATTTTATTTGTGTGGAGTAGCCCCTTAAAAGAGAGGAAGAACTGTGTCTAGCGCCTGCTCAGAAGAGCTATTACTAGGCACAGCTCCTCCTGCCTGCAGCCACTGTTCTCCTCCTCTGCCCTGCTGATGTTGGCAATGGAGCTGCAATCAGCTGAGAGCTGCTGGCTTAGGTAATTCAGGACTTTCCCTGCTAGCTCTGGAGCCCCAGCTGATCGGGGCTTTCCCTTCCAACTCTGGAGCTGCAATCAGCTGATTGGGACTTCCCCTGCTGGCTTTGGTCAACTAATCTGAGGAAGAAGGAGTTACCTTCCAAAGCCAGTCATAAACTACATTAAGTTAGTCCAATATTTTTTCTTTATGTTTTTGTTTTATTTCTACATATTACCTTGATGGAGTAAAAAATCGATCCAAGTGTATCCATTCTATACCACTCAGGATTTGTAGACTTCAATCATATCTCCCCACAGCCGCCTCTTTTCTAAGCTGAAGAACCCTAACCTCTTTAGTCTTTCCTCATACGAGAGAAGTTCCATCCCCATCATGGTCGCTCGTCTTTGAACCTTTTCTAATTCTGTATATATGTTTTGAGATAAGGCGACCAGCATTGAATGCAATACTCAAAGTGAGGTTGCACCATGGAGCAATAAAGAGGCATTATAACATTTTTAGGGCTCCTTTTACTAAACAGTGGTAGAGGTTTATACCATGAGCTGACAAGATAAATAATTCGATGCTCATAGGAGTTCTATGAGTGTCGGAGCACTTACCTCACCAGCCCGCGGTAGAAACCTCTACCACCGTTTAGTAAAACCCAGTGTTAGTTTAATTTACCATCCCTTTTCTAATAATTCCTAGCATCTTTTGTTTATTTTTTTGGCCTCCGCCACAGATTAGGCGGAAGGTTTCAGCAGCATATTGTCTACAATGACGCCTAGATCTTTTTCTTGGAAGCTGGCCCCTAAGGTGGACCCTCGCATCTGGCAACTATGATTTGGGTTACTCTTCACAACGCTATCAATTGCACATGTTGTTTGCCATGTACCTGTCGTAAGCTGGCGTACCCATATGTACGTGCCCAGATGCAGATTTATGTTAATATTCTATATCGGAATCTGAGTGCCCAGATGCCATTACAGAATAGGTGCTCTCCATGTTGCATCGGAGTGCCCCAACGAAGGCACCCAGTTATAGAGTTGCTGTCCTAGGATTTATTCCTGACCAAAGTTGACACTGAAGCTGCCGATTCGTCGGTTGATCAGAAGTTGATTTTTCAAACTCCGTATGTCGTGGAGGTTAAAACCATTTCTTCTTACTGCTGATTTTTCAAACAGTGCCGCAAGCTCTGTTTGTTGTCCTTTGTAATGCTATTCATGGGGGTTGTTTGTCTTCTCAGTTAAGGTGCTCCACTTACTGCAAAATGCTGCACACACATGTAACCTGGAGTGTGCAATTTTGTCTTACACCTAGGAACTTATTGTAGATGCATCCCTATGTGTAAATGGCAGCATTAAAATGTCTGGAGAGGCCCATATTCTTAATGATACTTTAGAACAGGGAGCCATTTATACATAGGGAAGTTGAGTACATTAGATGGCATAGGGTTGAGGGTAGGGCAATGATCTGTGTGAGCCTACAATTCAGACATGGTGAAAAATCTAGATATGTACTGAGAAACACAGACATCAGCATTTACAGCTGGCTGGGGCATGTCTACTTATCTGCTGTAGGGGCAGTTCCAAATGCCAACATCTAGGGGAACACCCTCCAATCAAGACCCCCAAACGCCTGATCTTCCCTTCCCCACCATTTGAGCCCTCCACAGCACCTCCCTCCCAATCAACATCCCACCTGTGGCAAACAAACCACTGGGATTAAGACCCCGTGATGCCCACTCCCCCCACCCAGCCTCCCTCAGGCGTAACCTCCAGCAATGGGCCCCCCAATCCCCTAACCATTTCCCAGGCTTACAGAGGTAGTTCCTGGTGTCCAGTGAAGAATCAGTGTTAAACAAGATGGGGCCCAGTGCAGACACTAGGGAGAGTGCCGCCAAAGCTTGGAGCCCTCAGTGACATGGGGGCCTAGGGTAATTGCCCTGCTTGCCCACCCCTAATACCAGCCCTGGTCCAGTGGGGCAGGAGGAATGTTCACTTGCTCCTACCTTGAGGCTCGGGCCATCCAAAATGACCACCAAGACTTCTAGCAGTAATATCACGGTATCACTGCTAGGGGTCAGGCTTGCGTACATGAAGTGCTTCCAGCCATTAACATAGAAACCCTTCCTACAAGTTGCTTACTGCCAACCAAACAATGAACTCAGAAAGATATGAAGAGAAACAATTTTCAACAGATTTATCAAACGGAAATAATTTATAACAAGTCTTAATAACAGCTAACAGCAGGATGAACTCCCCAACCCCTATATACTGCATTACATCATCTCTCCCTTTTCCTTTTCCCCCTCCCCCATTTCTACTGCACTTGAATTTGACATGCTTTAAGCTACAACTGGAAGAGGCATGAGCTAAAGCCAAATCCCTTCCCCCACAAAGTTTCACTCCCTTTCCTTCATAAATCTTTTCCCCCTCTCTTACTACTTTTTCCCCTGTAGCAGCAATATGTTGAAATCTTTTTATTAAAGAGAGCTGCTTGAAATCAACTTACAGTGTCTCACAAGAAATCATCATACTGCAAAGGTATATAATGCACCTTAAGAGCAACAATCTGACCAAAATCACACAGATGCAACCCTCTAAGTCAGTGTCTCTCAAACTGTGTGCCCCGTAGAAATTCCGAGTGTGCCACGAGAGATTCCAGAATTGTATTTTATTTTTAAAAATTCCCTTCATAAGTATATACACTAGAATAAATGACATGTGCATCGCGTACGCAAGAGTCTGTCAATGTTATGAGCGTCTGTGTGCGTAAGGATACAACCGCCCAAACAAGCATCATTCTTTGACGTGATTGGTTCTGGAAAACTAACAGCAAGTAATTTTATTTTTATTTTTTATGCAGTAGTTATCCTAACTTGAGCGACAAAGTAATCAAGGCTTTGTTACCATTTGGATCTTCTTATCTTTATGAACTTGGATTTTCAGCTCTGACAGAAATTAAATTGAAAAAAAAAAAAGAACGGCTGCAGACGGTGGATGATGAAAATGTGTGTTTGCTTGTCAACTATCGAGCTGCGTTTTGAGTTAATTTGTACTCAAAAACAAGCACATCCATTGCATTGATTAGTAATTCTATCCTATTTACTTTAGTTTCACCGCTTTTACAATTACCCATATATAGCTTCAATAACTTTAAACACATAACTCTCAAATTTAATGTTTTTTGTTTTGCAATTTTATAATTTCAATTATAATATGCTCTGTTTAGTGTGTCATAGCTAAAAAAAAAGTTTGAGAGACACCGTTCTTAGTTATTAAATATTAAACCATTTCCTTCTGCTTCCCATCCCCTGTAACAGTATGTATCACACAAAAGCCAAAAGTGCCCTGCCTATAGTGACTGTTGAGCCCTCTGAACTTCATTTGATCCTTTTTGCAGACACATCCTTGATATCCTCTGTTCACAAGTGATTCTGCCCGCATTCCTCTCTCCCACTGCTCCTGCCCATCCCTATCTCTGTTCTGATGCTGACCCCTTTCCCTCCCCTCATGTCATTAGAACCAGGCAGGGCTTTGCAGCCTCAGTCTGTCAGAACCTTCCCCATCTTCCTTCCCTCTGAGTCCTGTGGCCATGGGATAAAGTCTGCCCGGATCAGTCGTTGCAGGTACACTAACATAATCAGGTCAATGAGAACAAGAGGAAGGAGGAAGTAGTGGCCATGTGGCATTGCCTGCAGGTTCCACATCAGGTAGCCAGTGAGATAGAGCTGGGCCCCCAGACGGAAGAAGATGAAAGTGAGCAGGTTGATGTACTTGTTGACCCTGTAGAGGACGGAGTACTGATTATTGCTAAGTTTCAGCAGTAGACGCGTGTGTAAGAAGGTGCTGTTCACTTCTACCAAGAGTGCGATGACAGCACCTGAGACATAGCAGCCCATGACTGTGGCATATGCAAAGCAGGGGACCACCTGGAAGAGAGGAAGGTGCAGGTGAATGTGCTGTAATGAAAAGCAAGAGACCAGTCTATTCTGCCTGTGCCATCAGTAGGAGGTGCTCTCTCCTCTGGTTTATTGCTGGTGTGTGAACTGATTGGTCTTTGTGCTACATTCTCACATGCTTTCATGCTCTCTGTCGACCCCCTTGTCTTTCTTCCAGCTTCTGATGGTTTGAAAACATGTAACTCCTATCCCTTTTGTATTAGTTTTTTTGTAACGTTCTTTTCTAACGTAGTGTTACCATTTATCAGGCTGCAAAAATCTGGACACATGGCCCCGCCCTGTTCCATCTCCAGCCCCGCCCCATTCTGCTTTCAGCTCCGCCTCATCTGTACATGGTCTGTGCATGCGTCGCAGAGCAGCGACCTTATTTTTTTACTTTAAACTTTTTAGCATGCCCAGCGAGCCCATGATTTTAACCTGCTTTAAACCCGTGGGTTAAAACCACGGGCTCGCACTATGGGGGAAGGCCGGGGCAGAAGCAGGGCAGCGCTCGGGGCAGAGAGCAGGAGAGTCAGGGGCAGAGAGCTGGAAAGTTGGGGCAGAAAGACCAGGAGAGTCCAGGGCAGAGAGAGCGGGAAAGTCGGGGCAGAGAGCAGGAGATACAGTTGGAAACAATATGAACGACCGGTCCCCAGCAGTCACTTGTTTGTTGATCGGCCAGCCCAGTTGGTGTTGCAGTTGGTTTTTTTTTTTTAGTGAATCGCTGCCTGCCTACATTTGAATACTGATCCCCCTCATTTGCATGCGCAGATCGGAGGATGATCGGGACAGAGGTTAGTGAATCATGTCGGCGGGAAATCAGGTCACAAACCGATCGGTACACGATCGGTTTGCTTAGTGAATCTAGCCCTTAGACCCCTTTTTATCAAGCTGTGCTAGGGGTTTTTCTTATCATTAGCCACTGTGGTAAAAGCTCTAACCAGTGGTCTAGAAAATTTCTTTAAGGTAGTAGCTACGATTCACAATGCTGACCAGCCCCCAGCCCCAGTGTCTTCTCTTCAATGCAGCTCACCCTCTCTGACAACTGTTTCCACTGGGGCAGGCTGCAATAGAGAGAAGGCGCCAGGGCTGGCGGCAGGGCAGTGCTGTGAATCACTGCCACCAACTGGCAACGTTTAGGTTTCAGGTTTATTTAAAAATTTGATATACCGCCTTATCCAAATTCAAAGCGGTTTTACATAATATGAGAACAAAGAATAAAAAGGACAAGTTAAAAACAAATCACAATTAATATTACAAACAATGAAAACACACTGACAAACATTAACATACCGATACAAGATGGAAAAGGGCAGAAATACATTTTAAATAAAGACAAAGAGAGGGAGAAGGATCAAAACAAAAGGGAGGGGAACGAAAAAATTAATAGGTTAAAATGATTAAAAGATTGTATTGCACTATCAAAGTTTAAAAATCAATAAAGATTTACACAAAAAAAAAGGTAATAAATTGAAATAAATTTTTTTTTAAAACATAGTCACGTGGGAGGATGGGGTTAAAAGGAATAGATGCAGGGGCAGCGACGTAGTAGAGAGAGCTGACCAGTAGGAACACTAGCCAGCAGCAAGATGCTGCTCCCGTGAGAGTACTGCCAAAGGCCACCGCCTCATTATAGGGTTGGCCATGAGGGAGCCCTGCAAGAGGTGCTTCCATCACCACAGGATCCCCGTCAGCCCTGTTCCTACCAGCAATCTTTGAAGAGGGGCATGGCCTCAACACCCTGAGGTTGCAGGCTTGATTCTAGCCCACTCACTGTGACTCTGGGCATTGCCCCAGATACCATCACTAGATCATGAGCCTGCCAGAGCAGAAAGAGAACATACTTAAAAGTACCTGATTACTATTCAATGAACTGTAAACCACTTTGGGTGAATCTCTTCATAAAAAGATGGTTAATAAATCATAAATAATAATAATCCATACTGCTGCTCCTGGTCCTTTTACAGCATGACTGCTGAAACTGCCTCATCCCCCAGCTTCCATGTAGCCCATTCAAGCGTGACAGAAAGTGTGGTCATGACCCCAAATATGGGGGTTACAACCTACATTTTGGAAAATCATGGCATAGGTTCTGCATACAGTTTTCTGTGGTACTATGGCTGCCTATAGTTTTAACACACAAGAAAACTGTGGGGGTCAGTCAATGGCGTAGCAAGGGAGATAGCGCCCAGGGCCATTGCACCATGTGCCCCCACTCTACCCTGCTGCTTGAGTGCCCCCGTCCATGCATATCTCTTGAAATGCTTGCCGGCACAAGCAACATCTTCCACCTGCTGCTAACGCCAGCCTCAGCACCCTTCTGACGTCACATCCTGGTCCCGCAACCAGGAAGTGATATCAGAAAGGAACCAAGGCAGGCATGAGCAGCAGGTGGAAAATACTGCTCATTCCAGCAAACTTTTAAAGAGGTACGTGGGGGGGGGAGGAGAGGCGCCAATGCCCCCCATGAAGATGGCACCTGGTGCTCTCCGTCACTCCCTGCCCATCCCTTTACTATGCCACTGGGGTCAGCATTCAAAGGGGTTTAATTTTCATGCCTGGTTAAAGTCAGTATTCAATGGCACTTAATCAGGAAACGCTGCTGAATATCACCTCTAACCAAAGTTGCTGTCCTCAGGCGGAGTATGAGTAGAACAGCTGTTCTAACTTTATCCACTCAGTTAACCAAAATCTGGTCTGAATATTAGCCAATACCCAGTTAACTTCCATGTTGCCACAGGTACCTGGATATTCAGTGCAGGAATCTGCACATGCCCTGGCCAGAGGTGTAAGCTACCATTGATCGAGCCTAGCAAAATGCCCAGGGCCGCCCAATGGTAGAGCTGCCTGTAGCTGAATCCTGCCTTCCGTGCACTGAGGTCTGGCACCTCCCCCACCCCCACTACACTCAACTTATGTACCTATCCATCGGGTCCTCCGGCTCCAAAGCTCAGCGTCAGAGACAGCGCTAAAGGCTGCTTCTCTGGCCGGCAGGACCTTTCTCCAACAGTATCATAAAATGCCAAATGGAATGAATGCCTACAAAACTTAATGGAAAAAAAAAGGCCAAAACAAAGATTATTACAGTTTCTGTTAGCTTTCCCAGATATTGTCTCTCTTCCTCTTTCTGCAATTTCTTGTAGTTTATGAAGGCTGCCCACAGAAAGTTGCATCACTGTGGCAGGATGCAACAGAGAAAAGAGAGAGGCAGCCTTTAGTGCTATCTCTGATGCTGTAGCTATGGAATCATAGAAACATGACGGCAGGTAAAGGCCAAATGGCCCATCTAGTCTGCCCATCCACAGTAACCATTATCTCTTTCTCTCTCTGAGAGATCCCACGTACCTATACCAGGCCCTCTTGAATTCTACCACCTCTTCCGGGAGACTGTTCCACGCATCTACCACCCTTTCCATAAAAAAAGTATTTCCTCAGATTACTCCAGAGCCTATTACCTCTTAACTTCATCCTATGCCCTCTCATTGCAGAGTTTCCTTTCAAATGAAAGAGACTCAGCTCATGCACATTTATATTATGTAGGTATTTAAATGGCTCTATCATATCTCCCCTCTCCTGATCTTTAAGTCTGTCCCCATACGCCTTATGATGAAGACCACACACCATTTTGGTAGCCTTTCTCTGGACCAACTCCATCCTTTTTATATCTTTTTGAAGGTGTGGACTCCAGAATTATACACAATATTCTAAATGAGGTGTCACCAGAGTCTTATACAGAGGCATCAATACTTCCTTTTTCCTACTGGCCATACCTCTCCCTATGCAACCTAGTATCCTTCTAGCTTTCACCGTCACCTTTTCAACCTGTTTGGCCACCTTAAGATCATCAAATACAATCACACCAAGCCCCGCTCTTCTGTGGTGCACATAAGTTCTTCACCCCCTAAACTGTACCATTCCCTTGGGTTTTTGCAGCCCAAATGCACGACCTTGCATTTCTTAGCATTAAATTTTAGCTGCCAAATTTCAGACCATTCTTCAAGCTAGAGGGGAAGTGTTGAACAAGGTGAGGGGGAGCATGAATGCACTGGGGAGGACCATCTCAGTCCTCCCGCCCAGGGCTCACTGAGTCCCAGCTATGCCTCTGGCTCCAGCATTGAATAGCTGGGATTAGTTCACTTTTCATTTAAATCCCATGGCAATGAAGGCATAGGCGACAGAATAAGGTGGGCCGCCAGAGCAACAGTGTAACTTAATATTTTGTTCATCATAACATCAGCAACTAGGGAGCTTGACAGTAGGACTGGAAATTGATTGTTTGGTCCATCCAATCAAGAGAATATTCCACTGCCCTGAATGAAGGCTTTATCTATTAAACTCAGCTTAATGAAGTGTGCAAAAGTCCGGAAGGCTGAGCACAAATAGTTTTAATGCCTGTGGTTTAAGCACATGATCTGAGAAGGAGTAAAAGTTAGCTCAGTCTCTGGCTAGCCTTAGTGAGGATTTGATGCCTGGTGTGAGTAAGACGTCCCTGCAACATTTTTGCTGTTTTATTAAAGTAGTGCAGCCAGAACTGATGTTTTGCAGTGACCCTAGGCAGTGGCTTAGTAAGGAGGGGGAGGGGTCTTCCCCGGGCGCCATCTTGATAGGAGTGCCGGCACCCGTCCTCCTCTCCACCTTCCCCGCCCCCACACTACTGCGCACGCAGCCCTTCCCCTGTACCTCAATTTCCTTAATAGATATTTGGTCCCCTATGATTTTTAAGAGAGCTGGGAGAGAAAAATGCACCTGTGAATCTGATGTTGAAAGAGGAAAAGTCGCCCGTGTTGCTAAAGACAGAATCCTCCGGGTCAATTACAACGAACTTAATTCGTTCCAGGAGCAAGTTTGTTATGCGAAAAGTTCGTTATGGGAAACGCGTTTTCCCATAACAATACATGTTAAAAAAAATTATTCGTTCTGCAGCATAAAATATGCTAAGATGACATAAAAAAAGATAAATTTGTCAAAATGGTGAAAATGGTGGTCTTGCTGAGGCCAAACTCTTTGACGAGGTCATACTGTTTTACCCCACATTCACTCCTTCTAATTATTTCCCGTTTCATTTCAACAGAAATCACCTTCCTGCTTTTTTTAGAAGCCATGATATATAAAAAATATTGAGTTTATCTTAAAAGGACGACTGCCGTGATACGTGCGTGCGTGCGTGATTTAATTCGTAATGAAGAATGATTGCCGCGATACGTGCTTAAGTTAAGCGCAGTGACTAACGACTGCCTGCAGTGCCTGCGCGGAAGGATGCAATACATCGGCAGCGATCGTGAAAGCTCGGGCGACGTCGTTGTGTGAAATGAAGTTCGTTGTATGAATCATGACATGAAGTTCGTTGTGTGCAGCGTCCGCTGTGCGAGGCGTTCTTTATGCGAGGCACCACTGTACTTGTGGCTACTGCTGTAAAAACTGTCTATACATAATGGAAAAATCTCTCAATCGTTTCTTACAATCATTGGTGGAATTTATTACCACTTACTTACAGGTATGAATGTTATTCTATTAAGAGAACTTGTTCAGCCACTTCTCCCTTATCTTCTATGAGGAAATGGTCTCTCAAAGATTATTTGCTGCTGATCTCTGCAAACTTAAATTGTTTCTAGTGCATAGCTTTATTTGTATGCAGGATAAACTTACTGTATCCTTCTATTTTCTTGTACTTGCATTTTGTTGTTGTTTGAAAAACTTTAATAAAGAAACTTAGACTAAAAAAATATATTAAATTAGGAGTAGATCAGATTACTAATTTTAGACCTGTCTCAGTTTTACCAACTTTAGCAAAGATTGTTGAAAAAAATTGTTTATTGTCAGTTGGTCACACTTTAACGTGTTAAATCAGTGGTCTCAAACTTGCAGCCCATGCAGCCCATCAGGTTCTATTTTGAGGTCCTCGGTATGATACCATTGTTCTGGAACATTGCCTGCCTCACTGCTGTAGCCTGACGCGAGCGCTTTCCTACGTCTGTGCACGATTGTGAGGTGGAGTGGAGAGGACAATCGCCTAAAGATGCAGGAACGCGCTTGTGTGAGGTTACAGCAATGAGGCGGGCAACGTTCCAGAATGTAAGGAACCACTGGATGCAGTGCGGCTTGTGCATGTGTACTCTCTCGAAATTCAGCACCGCTCCTGGCGGTGACTGCTTGATGTAAGATGGTGGTTGTGTCCGGTGCTGGAGGAGGTAAGAGCTGAAGGCGGTTGAGGACGCGACCACCAGACACTTAAGCACAAGTTTTCCAAGCAGAAGTAGGATATTGAGTCTCCCCTCTACAAAAAAAGCCTAGAGGACTGCACCAAAATCTTGTCTCTTGCAGTTGATACTTTAGAATCAAAATCACATTTTGGATTTGTGGGTACTTGGAGGGCCGCAGAAAAAAATAGTTAATGTCTTATTAAAGAAATCACAATTTTGCATGAGGTAAAACTCATTATAGTTTATAAATCTTTCCTTAATTGCTTCTGATAATTTCAGCTATACACAGCTGAAAGCAGTGCAACATGTAGAAAGTGAAAAACTATCTAAACTTCACTTTCTGCATGTTGCACTACTTTCAGCTGTGTATAGCTGAAATTATCAGAAGCAATTCAGGAAAGATTTATAAACTATAAAGAGTTTTATCTCATGCAAAATTGTCATTTCTTTAATAAGACATTAACTATTTTTTTCTGAGGCCCTCCAAGTACCTACAAATCCAAAATGAGGCCCTGCAAAGGGTTTGAGTTGGAGACCACTGGCTTAACTGTAACCATGACATCCTGTTTGTCTTTGGGAAGCAGAGCTGAGCTTGTGATGTCATAATGCCTCATTCCACCAATAAGAGCCAATCTCATCAGTGATGTCACAATGGCTTGATTGTCCTGTTCTCCCCTCTGCCCTCCAACCCAGCCAGGGCAGATTAACCGTTCCCCTTAACTCAGTCGTCTCAAATTCTTTAATAAGACATTAACTATTTTTTCTGCGACCCTCCAAGTACCCACAAATCCAAAATGTGGCCCTGCAAAGGGTTTGAGTTTGAGACCGCTGTGTTAGATGAACAAGTTAAATAATTAAATTAAAAATTAAATATATAAATATATTATTTCTGTTCTGGTCGTTTACAGTTTAGAAGACCGTTGAAGACACAACTATATGTGGAAGCTTTTCTCTGAAACGTTGCTAGTAGGTATATTTACTACTGCTACTACTATTAATTATTTCTATAGTGCTACTAGACTCATGCAGCGCTGTACAGAGTTGCAAAGAGTAACAGTCCCTGCTCGAAAGGGCTTACAATCTAAACAGGCAAGACAGACAAACAGGATGTCATGGATACAGTTAAGGGGAACGGTTAATCTGCTGGCTTGTACAGGACAATCAAGCCATTGTGATATCACTGATGAGGTTGGCTCTTATTGGTGGAATGAGGCATTATGACATCACAATCTCAGCTCTGCTTCCCAAAGACAAACAAGAAGTCATGGATACAGAAACTTGAACTGTGATTTTTGCATTAGATTTAGTGAGGATGGACAATGCATAAAGTCCTCCAGTTTTTTATGATATTTTAAGTGGCTTAAAGTATTCTATGATTGCACTGTAACTGAAAGTGTACAGTCTTTGACACACTGTGAATGTTCTAATTGTTAACCGCTTAGCTATAGGCGGTCTAGAAATTTTAGAAATAAAGAAATAAACATCAATATGGGTTCTGTGAGGCAAACAGTACAGAGTCTCTACTGATAGCGATGTTAGATGAAATCAGATGCGGCTTTGATAAGGGAATCAGAGACTATCAGACTGTGGCTTAGGAGGAACGGTGCTGTGTTGGCTGCAATCATTCTTGAAAGATAGAAAACAGGAAGGGTGTATCCAGGGGACAGTTTCTCAGAGCAAGACACTGGTCACGGGAGTACCACAGGGTTTTGCATTAACTGCTATCCTGTTTAATATATATTTGCTTCCACTTTGTAAACTGCTGAAGCAGTACGGTGTGTCGTATAGGATATATGCAGATGATATCCGATTTTTATTCCCTTTAGAGGGTTCTTTGTTGCAAGCAGAAACTAAAATGAATGAAGTTTTGGGGTCAATAAAAAATTGGATGACTAACAATAAATTGATGTTGAATGTGGCAAAAACTAAGATTATGTTGCTGTCGAAAGATCAGTTTGATGACACTCCTTTAACAATAAATGTGTCAAATATCCAGGTAAAAATAACTGAAAATGTAACTTATTTAGGGGTTTTGCTGGATTCTCAACTTAGTTTTCGTTCACATGTGCAGAATGTAATTTTAAAAAAACTAACTTTAAAATGCAAATGTTAAATCATCTTTGATCATACTTATCTAGGTATGATTTCAGGAAAGTTATGCAAACTGTGGTGCTCGCAGGGTTGGATTATTGTAATATTGTTTTTGGAGGGGATCCCAGCAGGTGGCTCAAATTTCAATAATACGGATGTTGTGTGGGATTGAGAAATGTGAGCATGTTACAAGACATTAGATTGCAATGTATTTTCTGACTATGGAGTTTCGAGTAAAACACAAACTACTGTTGATGGCTTATTTGAGTGTTAATCATATGGCACCTAGGTATGTCCCAATGAGACAATTAAGATCCTCCACGCAGGCAGCTTTGATTGTTCCATCGTCAAGAAACCTTCACTATGAGAATACAAGGAGAAGTGTGTTCTCTTGTGTAGGACCCATGGAGTGGAACAAATTGCCTGTGGAACAAATTGCCTGTGTATTTACAACAGTTGAATGATCTGCAAGAATTTAAGCAAAGGTTAAAAAAACACCTTTTTTGTATTATGAAATATGGCACTTGGTGAGATGTAATAACTGAAATAAAGGATGTACTTTGTACCATAAGGTATATCATTTGGTGAGAAGTTTGATTGTTATGGGCAAGCTCTTTTATTAATGGCTGTGTATGTACTTTTAATTGTTTAATTGTGTATGTATATCCTGTAACCCACCTTGGATAAAGACAGGCTAGAAATGATAATAAACTAAACTAAACTCTTCAACATTTAGGGCGTGAGCAGCAACCCCAGCCTGCTGCTCATGCCAGCTTTGGCTTTTCCTCTGACGTCAATTCCTGGACCCAGGCCTAGGAAGTGACATCAGAGTAAGAGCTGATGCTGGTGTGAGCAGCAGGTTGGGGTTCAAGCTCATGCCCCAAACGTTAAAGATGTATGGGGGAAGGGAAGGAGTGCATACGTGGCAGGAGGGGGGTGGGGAGCAGAGAAGAGGGTGGAGGAGGGGCACCTCTCACCCTCGCTATGCCACTGACTATAGGTTAACATGTGGGGGGGAGGGGTACTAGGCAAATGTGTCTGAGACATATTAGTTATATTCTTATTGACAAATAATGCTTTATTAGGCACCTAAAAAATGGATTTCTGCATGAAAGTCTGCACGAAAACAAGAGAATTGACCCAATGATCTCCACAGAGAAATCCAAGAAGAAACAAAAAGCAATGTGCAGAAATGATGTTCCTGAGATGGACTTTATTAATATTAAAATAATATGAAAACTTGGCAAACCACATACAAATCTCTAGGACGCAGTCCACTGAAAAGCTTTGGACCCTGAACCCAACACAGTCCGTGTTTCAACAGAATGTCTTCTTCAGACGTCCATATTAAGTCCTATGGTAAAGATACGTGGATAAAAATGCCAGTCGGAAATAAACTGATCTGTAAAAGTTGTATGCAGGACATGGGCTCGAAAAGCCTGCACCAGCTGTAATGCATCCCAATTTGCATATTTTATTGTAATTCTCTTTTATTGAAAGTATAAAGCATAACATAGTCTGCAACAAGTGCAATACCCAAATAAGTGGGACCCAGCATTCTTGTGGACGACTACCTTGTGTATGCTGGACACTTGTGGACGACTACCTTGTGTATGCTGGACACTACAGACCTATATTTTCCCATAGCCAGACCTGGCCTGTACCTTGCTGTCTGTGAACACATGTATCCTTTGCAATGCTAACCCAGCTGACCTCTGCTACAAAGTTTTTGTCTCCATTCCCTGCTGGGAGGATATTTCTCCAAGGTTCTGCTGAACTGTTATCAGTGCTGTATGACTTCATATGCCAGGCACCCTGGAAAGCCATAAAACATTTATAATGAGCAAGGATCCCTGCAGGACGATGTGGGTGTAGCAAGATGAGAGAACTTGGTACCAAAACATTCTCTGAACCGAGTTATGGGAAACAAGCAGCTGGATTGTTGAAAGGTCTCCTTTGCCAACTTTCAGCATACAAGGAAGGACACCATCCTGAAGATGCACAGAATTGTAAAACAACTAATTAGCATCTGCAAAGTGATAATGATCTCAGAGCTGGAGAAAGAAAGTTCACCAAGAGTTCTCTGTTTCTGCAAGCCCCCCCCCCCCTACTGGGGAGGGGGGTGGGTGGGAGTTAGAGAGGCGTGGACTAGTTAGGCGAAGGAATAGTTAGGTGTACATTTTTCCAATAGGGGGTCACATGACCAGAATTCGGGGATGTACTTTTTGGAACAAAGGAAGAATTTTTCTGTATAAAAAACATGTGCATCACAGATAGGGCCAGAGAGATTCACTTACTTATGCTACGGGGAACTGCTAGCCCCCTGCTAAGTATATGGGTGAAGTTCTTCTCTCCATTGCATATTCTGAACTGACAATATATTTATTTATTTCTGCTATGTCTTTGCTGCTATAATTTTGTAATCCATTATACTAACAATAAACAAATATTGTCTGTTTTGGAAGATACAATGCCGTCTCGTAGTTATTCCAATGAGGTAAACAAAGCAGCCTTTACTTCAGTCTCACTAACACCATGTTTGTTACAAGTTCAACATGGACACAATTGCCTCCAGACAGCCAACCTAAAGGTAGTTTTAAATAGTTCCCCAACCTCCTCCCACAACATCCCAGAAGAGCAAAAGGTGACCCACACTAAACAGGTTCCAACTCATAAATTCAGTTAATTCAGGACCAAACTTCTGGCTCTTTGCGGTAAAGACTGGTTATATGGCTCCCAATTTGCATATTTTAAACTCAGTTTGTTTTTCAATCACTTAAGCATAAATACACTTATGGAAACAACTCAATTAATCTTTGGTAATAAAACAGGTGCACAGGTACAGGGAAAACCTCTTCTGTTCTTTTTATATCTACTGAAAATATCAAGTTTCAAGTTTAATTAAAATTTCTTATACCGCCTAATCAAGCCTTCTAGGCGGTGTACAAAAAATGCTAAGACCCTACACCAAATAATTTACAATATAAACAAGGACAAATCAGGGGAAATGACAAATTTTTATAGACATTAAAGTATGGGAACAAAAGGGAAGAGGGGTTAGAACTACAATTGATAGAAAGAAAAGGAACATTCAGGGAAAAGGACAAAAGGACGGGAAACTGAAGGTAAAAAATCTTTCCTGTGTCTAAGTTGCCCTTAAAAGGGCAGTTAGGTTACAAATGCATCGAGGAATAAAAATGTCTTTAACTTTGCCTTAAAATTGGCAAGATTAGTTATTGCGCGTAAGTAATTTGGGATACTGTTCCAAAGAGAGGGGGCACTAACGGAGAAAATTGTAGCTCTCATTGTACTTATAAATTTCATCGAGGGAATAGTGAGAAGGTTGAGAGCTGAGGACCTTAACGTCCTAGTTTGATTATACGGAATAAGTAGGTTGTTTATGAATTCAGGTTTGTTATTTGCTCTAGTTTAAAAATAAGTAAAATAATTTTGTAGGTGATCCTTTGTTCTATTGGAAGCCAGTGAGCTTTCTGTAGAAGGGGAGTGACATGGTCATACTTTTTTGCATTAAATATAATTTTTACAGCAGTGTTTTGTATTATTTGAAGTCTTCTTATTTCCTTTTTTGAAATGCCTTTGAGAAGGGCATTGTAGTAATTCTATGCATGAGATAACAAGGGAATGGATTAAAATGTTCAGGGAAGTTTTGCTAAAGCTTTAATCATATGTAATCGATGGAAACAACGTTGAACAATTGTACTGATATGTAAGTGAGAAGTGAATTTGCTATCGAATGTAACTCCTAGTAATTTTAGAGAGGGTACTATTTTAATAGGTAGATTTTTAAGTATTAAAGAGGATTGAAGAGAAAGGCCATCTTTAAATGGAAAAAACATTAATTTTGACTTATTTACATTCAGAGAAAGCTTATGTGCATCAAGCCAAGAGTTGATCTTTTCTAATTTTTGATTGATACAAATAATTTCATTAGGGTTATTTAGGTCTATTGGGTCTATTTTTTGCAAGTCCTTTTTCCAGACTGTTCAAGCAGCAGAACCACAATACAATACTCATAATTATATGAACAAAAGAAGTATAACAGGTGCAGAGGAGAACTAAGATGTTTTAACTTTGTGACCCATAACACAAACATTATATTAAAGTTTTGATGTCACCTCAGTAAGAGCAACTGCCAGACAATGTGACATAAGGCTGCAAAAACATACTCAGAATCTTACCATATTATGATAACACTAACTCCTAGGACTAGGGTTACCATTTTTTGAGCCGCAAAAATCTGGACTATATGGCCTTGCCCCGCTCCAACTCTGGCCCCGCCCTGGCCCCACCCCAATCTGCTTCCATTCCCAAAAACCTCCTCTCTTCTCTGACAAGCTCCAGCTATGTCTAGAGGGCCTGGAGGTGTGTGTATGTGTGTGACCTCATTCATACATGCTCAGATGCCCTCCAGATGCGGCTGGAGCTCGTCGGGGCTTTCCAAAACCCGGACAACTAATGGGTTTGGCAAGTCTGTCCGGGAGGACACGTCTAGGTGTTCCCGGATGTCTGGTAACCTACCTAGGACTCATACAACAATCTTATAATAATAATAATAACAGTTTATATACCGCAGGACCGTGAAGTTCTATGCGGTTTACAATGATTAAAAAGTTACAGATTGAGTAATACTAACAGAGTTAAGATTTAGCAGTCAGTTATTGTGGGGCAAGATTGTTCAGTGTAGCTGCCTAAGTACTTTAGGAACAAATATGTTTTTAGGTGTCTCCTAAATTTCCCATAAGTATTCGCAAGCATGAGTAATTGTTTCAGATCTTTACCCCACAATGCTGCCTGATATCTATGGAAGGCAACACTACAAATATTATCCTGCACTCTAAAACACGCAAAACAGAACAATCAGTCCCAGCGTGTTTGGGTTTTGGATAGCTCCTCAGCGTCTGGAGGGTCTCTGGGCATACACGGATGATGTCATACACGTCTGCGTATGTTCGGAGGCCCTCCAGACTAGAGGTCTGCACGGGAACGGGGATTGCGGGAAACCCGCAGGTCCCGTGGGACTCCCGCAGGGATCCCCCCCAGGTCTACGGGATTCCCGCAGGGATCCCCCCCCAGGTCTATGGGACTCCCGCGGGGATGGAACCGGGGTTACCGAGGCCTGGAAAGAGAATTAGTAGAAGATAGACAAAAAGCAGAAACTGTGATCAAAATGATGGAAGAACAAAATGTCCCACCAGCTACAGCAAGGGAGATGTTCATTTTGAAGGGGGCTAAGCTGAAAGTGGGAGGCTCATCCCCCTCTCATGGCCACCAATTGTGTTTAGTACAAAATGAAGTACTTGCTGAGTTTGTTTTGGGGTTTCCAGTTCAGTTTTGGCACATTTTTATTATGCAACCATTGTCCTGAAAAATGCCCCTCTCAATTCTGCTTTAAATGATTTTGATGCTGTATTTCTGAAAAATACTCAAAACTCACTTATTCCACGCTCAAAATCCCTAATCCCCTCTCTTCCACTTCTCTCACCCCTCCCTCAAACGACCCAACTCTCCCGGTCCCCCCCATTTTTTTGATTCCCCCCCATCTCACTACCTCCAATGACCTGTACAATCCCCCCCCCCTCTCATGCTCACCTTAACCACCTCATTGCTGGTAATTATGATCAATTGTAAGTTCTTGTTAAATTTTGTTTATCTGTTGTGAAAACTCCCCTCCTCATGCTCACCTGAATATCTACATTACTTGTAATTCTAGTTTATTGTAATTTCTTATTAAACTTTGTTTAATTGATGTGAACCGCCTAGAACTCCCTGGGTATGGCGGTATACAAGAATAAAGTTATTATTATTATTATTATTGTTTGATTCTTTACTCATTGCTGCATTAAAAATCATTTGTGGATCTTGAGGGGACCTCACAAGTTACCTATGCCAGATGGTGGAACCAGATTTGTTTGCTCTACAGATATGAGCTTTATATTGCCAAAAATCCAATTTTTTTTAACAAGAAATGGTGGACCCTACAATCACATGACCTAATATCTATTCTAATTCTTTCTGGTAATGTACGCATCTCTTATTTCGATTCACTGTTATTTGTTTATATTGTATTTTATTGTTGATTTAAATAAACAAAGACTTTAAAAACTGTCAGAAGTAATTGCTTCTTTTTATGGGGGGGGGTCGGGCAGGGTCAGAGGAGATTCCTCACGGAGTCAGGTGGGGACAGAGGGGATTCCTTATGGGTACGGGCGGGGATGTTCTTGCGGGGACGGGCAGGGATGGGCAGGATACCGGGGGGGGGGGGGGAACGTACAGGATTTCTGTCCCCGCGCAACTCTCTACTCCAGATCCGGCGGGAAAGAAGAGATGAGGCTGTATGGGGGCGGGACTGGGGGGCAGATCAGGACGGGGTTTGGGGTGGAACTGAGTGTGGCTGGGACAGAACGGGGCAGGCCATGTGTCTGTGATTTTTTTAGCTTCAGATATAGTAACCCTATGCTGGAGCACCCCCTTAATTGCAGGGGTGGCTACGCTACTGGTGTGCGGCTTGTTACATTAGCCTCACAGTCGGGACAAAACTAGCCCCAACGGGCATGAAACATCCCCTTCTGGCAGTACTGTGTGTCAAGTACGGTAGAAGATACTATATATTCTGACTTGCAGAGATTTCAGTCTAAACTTCTGATCTGAAGTTTAGGCAATGTGAGAGTGTCCTCTACTGGTATCAGAGAGGGAATGGGACTTGATATGCCGACTTTCTGTAGTTACAATCAAAGCGATTTACATATTATATATAGATTTGAACCTCACTAACCTCATTGAAAATATAACAGCTTGCATAACGAAACTCCAATCCTGGGCCTTCTCTGTACAAATGAAGCTGAATGAGTCCAAAACAAAACTACTCTGGCTTGGCCCAAAATTAGATCAGTTACCCACGCTCATTCCACTACTTTCTGGTCCCACACTGCAGATTGAATTCTCAAGCAAAATTTTGGGCATCATTATTGACTCTACACTTCCCTTTAATAATCATCTCAACTCTCTGGTAAAAAAAAATGTTTTTTTAGTCTTCACATGTTGAGGAAAGTGAGATCCTGCTTCCGCTAACAACATTTTGCTGTCCTTGTATAATCAATCATTCTTTCCAGACTGGACTATTGTAATTCCATCTATCTAAGTCTAACCAAGAAAAGTCTTCAAAGACTTCAGCGGATCCAGAACACTGCGACTAGGTTGATCTTCGCAAAAAGCAAATTCAACCATGTTTCCCCGCTTCTGTACAAACTTCACTGGCTTCCGATGATTTCTAGGATTCACTTTAAATGTACCTACCTAATATTCAAGATCCTACATGGCATTCTTCCTCCCCTAATTCCACTATTCTGGAATTCTTCGAGACCTGACACTACCAGATCCGCCCACAAACTCAAACTATCTTTCCCCTCGTTAAAAGGCATCATGTGTGCAGATAAATTAGGGAAATCCCTTTTCTTCAAATTCACTGAGATTTGGAATAACCTCCCTGCCCCGCTGCTGAACCTAGGCTCATTCCAATTATTCCGAAAGCATCTGAAAACCTGGCTTTTTCCCAAAACGTAAAGCTATATATTTAAAATGTAAAGCTAGCTGTCCTCTTTATAACCTCTAATTTCTTATTAATAATAATAATAACTTTATTTTTGTGTACCGCCATACCCAGGGAGTTCTAGGCAGTTCACATTTGTTTATCAAAGTTACAAGCGGTTCATGACAATTGAACAAAGTTGCAAGCAACGAAGTAGTTGAGGTTGATAGAGGGAACGAGTAGGTCAAGGGAGGAGGAGTTTGGGGAGAGTGGGTTGGGGGTACAGTAGAGGGGGGAGGGGAGGTTTCAATTCATTGAGGGGGCATTAAGGGTCGTGTCCATGGAATAGGTGAGTTTTAAGTAATTTTCTAAATCCGAGGTAGGTGGGGGCCTCGAGGACCATTTATTGAATTTACCTGTAAACCGTGCCGAGCTCTATCTTTATGGAGATGATGCGGTATACAAACTTAAGGTTTAGTTTAGTTTAGTTTATGTGCAGATATTACTGTGATTTTGTACCCAGGCTACTCCTCTGCTCTGTTCTCAGGGCATCATGGTTTCACACTTTTCTACCACTTCTAGTGAAGTGTGTAACAAGTTTACCCTAACAGTTATCACAAAAAGTCAAAAGGGATGAACACCCACAAAACTTGACTGATAAAAGGCCAAAACAAAGATTATTACAGCTTCTGTTAGCTTTCCTAGATATTATGGCGTATCTCTCTCTTTCTGCAGTTTCTTGTAGTTTATGAAGGCTAACCTCTTTTCCTTACCTTTTCAGCTACTTCTTTTGAGAATCGTAATGGCCCCCTTTTCCTCTTACTTTTATTTACTTTCCTAACAAACATAAGAACAGGGAGGTGATGATGCCTCTCTATACATCTCTGGTCAGATCTCATTTGGAGTACTGTCTACAGTTCTGGAGATTGCACCTTCAAAAAGTTATCAACAAGATGGAGCTGGGTCAGAGGGCAGGAGCTAAAATGGTCCGTGATCATCATAGATATGGGTTACCAGACGTCCGGGAAAACCCAGACATGTCCTCTTTTTAGGGGACTGTCCAGGTGCCTGGAAAGATTTTCTAAAACCCAGCATTGTCCAGGTTTTGGAAAGCTCCGGTCGCGCCTGGAAGGCCTCTGAGCATGCGCGGATGATGTCTCATGCTCGGAGGCCCTCGGATGTGGCCCGGAGGTCAGGATTGAAAACACGAAGCTTTCTGGGGGTGAGGCTAGAAGCAGAATGGGATGGGGCTAGAGGTGGAAGGAGGAGGAGCTAGATGTGGAATGGGGCATGGCTGGGACGGAACAAGGTGTGGCCATGTGTCCTGGAATTTACAAATCAAAATATGGTAACCATAATCATAAAGCATATGGGGACAGAAGTAAATATCTTAATATTTTTTTTCCGAAGATGCTCTTGGATCATGGCCCACTATGATGAGAAATTTAATTTGGAGAGATTCTAATTCTATAATTTTAACACATTATCCCAGGGGTTAGCGACCTTTGAGTGAGCCTGGCTGCACAATGGTAAGAGCTGCCTGTTATGGAACTAATGTACTTTCTATCTAGCATCACTTCCCCTCCCCCCCTGCATTATTGGCATCTCTCTCTAGCTCCCAGCTGGTTCTCCAACATTGCAGCAAATGGCTGGCAAAGGCAGCAATGAAAATAGGCTGCATTCAGCCAGGGCCTTCCTTCTGCTGGAATCTACCCCCAAGAAGTTATAGCAGAGGAATGGCACTGGCAAAGCTAGCTGGAGACAGTCTGCTTTCATTGCCATTTCTGCTAGCCACCTACTGAAAATTTGGAGGACCATTGGGGGAGGGAGAGTTTAGAGAGAGATCTCAGGCCTGTATGGGGTGGGAGAGAGAGACTAGACTTGGGAGGGGGAAGAGAGGAGGAGGAGAGTTGCTGGGCCAGGGGGAAGTGGAGGGAAGAGGGAAAAAGACCCAGACCAAAAAGAGGGGGGAGAGAGAGGAAAAGATGCTAGACCTGGGGGGGAGCAAGCAAGTAGACTGGAGAGGGGGAGGGAAGAAAGAGAAAGTGACTGATCTGAGAAGGGGGAAAGATTCTGGACCAATAAGATGAGGGAGGGAGAGAGATGAACTATAGGGGTAGAGGTAGGGTTATAATATGGCTCCAGAAAAAGGAGGTTAGATTGAGATATCCAGGTTTTACTTCCATTGAAAGCAATGGAAGAAAACCCCAAATGTTTTAATCCATCCTTCTTTTTCTGGAGCCATATGGTAACCCTAGGTAGGGGAGAGATGCTGGCCCTGGTGTGGGAGGTGCAGAAAGAAGGGAAGAGAGGGTAGAAGTTGGACGTGGGGAGGGTCAGAGACATGAAGGGATGCTGAACATGGAGAGAGCACAGGGAGATACTGGAGTGAACAGGACAGATAAGGAATGCAGAAGGAAGATGGATGGTGGACACCAAGAATAAATGTTAAAAGGACAGGAGACCATGGAAAAAAGAGTTATGAAAAAAATAAAGAAAAGCTACACTGGGAAATGTGCATCTCTGATAGCTTACATTTTAGTTTCTATTTCTACCATTCTAGGTTTTCTGAAAGTCTGGAATGTGTATGCTTATTGCAGGGTTTGCTTACTGGAGCTCTTAAGAGGTTCCCCTACCCTGACCTACACCACTCCACCCCCATCTCCATCACCTTGGGAAAGATGGTACTAGGGGACCCATTCATCTTACCTGTCACTACATTATCCTCTGAGATTGAAATCAAGCAGGATAGCTATTAAGGTCTTTAAGAATACATGTTCCAGAAGTGGAATAAGCAGTTCAGTTATAAGGCGTAAGCAAACTAGACACTGCTTGGGGTGTGGGCCCTGTCAAATAGACCTTAATCAGCTTGTCTGGGCCTCACATTGGAAACAGATATTGTCATCAACTGTAGCAGCTATCAGTTCTTACAGAGCAAGCTGGAATTATTAGCCATCTATGCAATTAGCTAGTACTGAGGAGTACGGGAGTAGCCTAATGGTTACTGAGAATCAGGTTCAATTCTCACTGTGGCTTCTTGTGACCTTAGGCAAATCATTGTATCCTCCATTTTCCACTTCGTTTTTTATTTTGGTAATTTATGGTAGGGAGTCAAACACCCAAAATTTAATCCCATCCTGAGAACAGAAAAGATTTATAGCGCAAATCAGTTCCTAGAGGTCAGGAGCCTCTTATAATAATAATAATAATAATAACTTTATTCTTGTATACCGCATTACCATGGAAGTTCTATGCGGTTAACAGAAGAGGAGACTGTACAATTACAGCGAAGTTACAATTACAGCGAAGTTACAATTTCGTTAATGTTACATTAACATTTTAGACAATGCATTTTTCAATCAAGTTACATTTACATTTTAGACGGTACAATGACAGAGAAGTTAATTTTTGCAGGTAGGTAATATGTTCGGAGTAGTTATGTTTGCTATGAGTTACATACAGCAGTGTTACAAATAGAAGTGTAACCTACGGCAGTAAAGAGTCTGGGGGAGAGTCAAGGTCAGAGGTGGAGGAGGGAGGGGATCGGAACATTCAGAGGAATTTGTCAAAAAGGTAGGTTTTGGTTAGCTTCCTGAAAGTTTGATAGGGGGGGGAATTGGAGATGAGGGTGGAGAGGCATTTGTTCCATTTGCCCGCTTGGAATGCTAGGGATCGGTTGAGGAATTTTTTGTAGAGGCAGCCCTTCGGGGAGGGGAAAGAAAACAGGTAGGTATTTCAAGTGCGGGAGGGGCCTGCAATTTCAAGGTACTCAGATAGGTAAATTGGTGAGGAGCCTGCTAAGGTTTTGAAGCAGAGGCAGGCGAATTTAAAGATGATTCTTGCCTCCACCGGCAGCCAGTGGAGTTTGGTGTAATAGGGGCTGACATGGTCATATTTTTTGAGGCCGAAGATGAGGCGGACAGCGGCATTTTGTACTATTCTAAGACGTTTGATGGTGTTTTTATAGGCTCCCAGGTATATGATATTGCAGTAGTCCAATATGCTTAGGATTAGTGATTGGACCAGTAAGCGGAAGGAGAGGTAGTTGAAGTGGTGTTTGATGGTGCGAAGTTTCCAGAGGGAACAGAAGCATTTTTTGACCTGGGCACTGGTGTGGGCTTCGAAGGTCAAGCTTCTATCTAGGATGACTCCGAGTATTTTTATGGTGGGGTTGATGGGGTATTCTAGGCCGTTCAGTTTCAGGGAAGTGTTTGTTATTTTGTGGGTAGGGCTTGCCAGGAAGATTTTGGTTTTTTCTATGTTTAATTTTAATTTGAATTGTGAGGTCCATTGTTCTAGCTTGGTGAGGATAGAGGAGGTGAGTTGTTCCGTCTGTTGAGTGAATGTAGTTAGGGGAATGATAATGGTGATGTCATCGGCATATATGAATGATTTAAGGTTCCGTTACTGTGGACCTGATAAGTGCGGTTGGTTAAGAAGCTTGAGAACCAGTCAAGTACTTGGCCGGAGATGCCAATGGAGTCGAGGCAGCGGAGCATGATGTCGTGGTCGACCAGATCGAAAGCGCTGCTTAGGTCGAATTGGAGTACTAGGGCGCTTTTGCCCAATGAGAATAGGTGTAGGAGGTAATTGGTTAGAGCGGCTATGACCGTTTCTGTGCTGTGGTTTGAGCGGAAGCCGGATTGAGAATCATGAAGGATGTTGAACTTTTCTAGGTAGTTCGTGAGGTCATGGTTAATGAGGCCTTCCATGAGTTTCTGGAAGAGTGGTATATTGGCTATGGGTCTATAGTTAGCGGCGGAGGAGATGGGTTCTTTGTTGTTTTTGAGGCGGGGGATACGAGAATGTGTCCAAGTTCAGTTGGGAAGAGACCTGTGGACAGGCATAGTGTGATCCAATTGAAGAGATCGGCTTTGAATTGGGGGGGGGGGGGCGGATTTAATGATGGCGGGTGGGCAGTTGTCTAACAGGCAGTTGGAGTTGGCGTATTTTGAGAAGAGTTTGAGAAATAGGCTCCAGTCTGGGCTTTCGAAGGAGCTCCAGGTCATGTCAGCCCTTGAACCTGTTGTGTCTATTGCTGGAAGGTCGAATATTGTCTCAGGGTTGGGAGTTGTAAGAGATGATTTTAAGGTTTGGATTTTGTTGGCAAAGTGGTTAGCTAGGATTGTTGCGGGGGGGCGGGAGTTCTGAGCTGGACCGTTTGTATGAATCGGTGTCTAGAAGGGAGTTAACTAATCTGAAAAGTGCTTTACTGTTTAGTTGATGAGTTGGGAGTAGTATTTGCTGCGTTTTTCGGCAATTAATTTTTTGTATTCGTTGACTTTTCGTCGCCAGATAAGTCTATCATTGTCGGTCCCTGATTTACGCCATATTCTTTCTAGTTTCCTTACTTCGCGTTTTAAGGCTGAGAGATCTGCATCAAACCATTTGTTTGGGGGCCGAGGGGTTTTCTTGCGAAGTTTTAGGGGGGCGATGGTATTGAGGACTTGGTTGCTGAAGTTTTTCCAGTCAAGGTGGAAGTTGGGGTTGGGGTCGGAGTCAGGAGAGAGGATGTAATGAGACCAGAAATCGATATCGATATCTATCAAAGAATAGGAGAAAATGTACTTAGCATTGCTCCTCTTCGGTTCCGGTATGTGTGCAGTGCAGCAATATCAGATTTTTTTCTCTAGCACCTATTTCACGCCTTCTAGACTTCAATCACTTCACCCTTACCATGATTTCCTAGCTTGTAGATGGTGAAAAGAAGGCATCATGCTATCAAATATCTTCTATTCCACTCCCTATACCAAAGGAAGGAAATGTAAGGGATCCAAACGGTGGAGTATCTGGAAGTAACAATGGGATCTAGATAACCAGCTACAGAATTAGCCAGAAGAAGACTGCCCTGCCCAGTGTGACCCTGGGCAAGTCATTAAAGCTTCCATTGCTCCTGGTATGAAAACTTAGAATTGTGAGCCCACTAGAGACGGAGAAAGTACCTACATATAATGTGTACAATGCTGTATAGGTCTAGTAGTGCTATAGGAATGGTTAGTAGTAGTAGCGGTTGATCTGACTTGGAAAGCTCATTCAGGAAAGGAGAGGATTTTTTGTATTTATTTATTTTACCAGTGCATGGTGCAGAAGAAACTCCCAGGATGCTCTACACTGGCTATTCACTACCATATCCACCGTGTCAGCAATGAAGTAACCTGTAAAAGACCAAGAAGTGAGGCTCATGTCAGCAGACCAAGTGCTGATATGGTACAGAAAATGCAACCTCCCCCTCCCCCCAGCTGAGCGGAATTCTTTCATATGAAGACTGCTTTCAGTGATTCCCAATTATGCAGAGTAATGTAATGTAATGCAATTTATTTCTTATATACCGCTACATCCGTTAGGTTCTAAGCGGTTTACAGAAAATATACATTAAGATTAGAAATAAGAATGGTACTTGAAAAATTCCCTTACTGTCCCGAAGGCTCACAATCTAACTAAAGTACCTGGAGGGTAATAGAGAAGTGAAAAGTAGAGTTAGAGGAAAAATAAAAATAAAATAAACATTTTAACAAGACAGCATTGATCTAAATACTTTGGAAGGTAGAAGAGAGGAGAGAAAGGAATAGAAGCAGAAGGGGGAGCCGTTGAACAGTAGAATTCTGGAGAAATTTAAATGATAGAAATAGAACAAAACAAAGACAAAAGGCAAAACAATAGATAAGATTAAAGATAAATCATAAGCTGGAAAGAAAAATAAAATAAAACTTTGTCTTCAATCCACGGTTTCAGCGTCAGTGATGAAGTGGAGCAAGTAAGTTTAGGAGGAGCGATTGACGTTTCCAGAAAGGGCTTCTTCAGGGAAGAGACTTGGCAGACAGTCCCAGGATGCCTATGTCTCCTCCCCTGCGATGTTCTCCCATCCATGCATTCCCTCCCAGACACACTGCCCGTGCCCCAGCCGTGTGGAAGAAGGTTACAGCAACAGACTGGCTGCCGACAGAACTGCCCCAAATGTAGCAAAGCACACGGTAATGATCTTCCTCTAGTGATAAGAGGTGTCAACTGAAGCCAAAGATTGCAGCGGGGCTGGGAGGGGAGGGGCATTTTCTAATTGATGGGAAGAATAAGACCCAGACTCACCTGAGCAGATACTGGCACAGATTTGTCAATATGTCCATCCATACTTTTTCAGTGGAAAGGGGGGAATAGGTAATGGGACTTGATATACCACTTTTCTGTGGTTACAGTCAAAGCAATTTACTATCCACTAGGCTACTCCTCCAGTGCCTGACAAAAGAAAGGACTCCTAATATTATATTGGTCTATTATTTATCTCGTAAATAATTAAATATATGATGTGATCTAATTCTCATACACTCAGAATTGTGTAATTTGGCCAAGAGCCGAAGCTCCTATAGCCGAACCCATCACCCATTCACTGTGTATGGAATAGTGAATGGTTTAAAAAGGTGCAATTCAAAAGTTAAAATCATTTACTCAACGGCAAAAAAGAAGAGAAATTCTCACTTAACTTTTGGGGTTTCTACATGTCCCAACATAGACCAAGTTTCGAAATTCTTTTTCAAGGAACCAAAAGTAAGAATTAAACAGCTTCAATGCCAGACTATTCAAAGTGAAGTTGGGTCGAATGATGCTATTCTGTCATATACGAGTGGCAAAATGAAAAACTTCTCTGCTATTTCTCCAGTGCCACCAGGGAATTTTATTTCACTTTGACTAAGCCATAGAATCCTGTCACAACCCCGTGAAACTTTTCTGATACTGGTATACTATTTTCTATTCTATCTGCCCTTTCTTTTCAAATAAATTCCTCAACATTTTTGGAATATGATGTTTGCTACTGCTGAAGAGTAGAATACACACCATTTACTGGCATGGAGATCTGAGATAGACATAGGGTTTTGGGGGAACATACCCAATGAGACACAAGGAAGCAGAGAGGCCAGAGGTGTTCCTCCATCATAAATGTTAGTCAGCATCCCAGGTGCTTCAGATATACTATAAACAGAGAGAGAGAGAGATGGGAAGAGTTATTGCATACCTCTTCAGAAATCAAGATTCCTATTTTTACTGCTACAACCAGAAAGCTGGATTCAATGCAAGAGAAAAGGAAGCAGCAGCACAGAGAAAACCTACTAGGCCCCCCCAGATCCCAGCCACCTATGACAAAGAAAATGCCCTCCTTAACTTAGTGCACTCACCAGAGAAGTGCCCATGTGCCAGTGAGCAGGGAGTGCACCAGGGAGACACTCAGGTTCCTCCATCGCCAGGTTCGCATCTCGTCCCTTGCCACGTGCTGTGGGAGAGGCAGGCGACTGAAGATCCTGCTAAGAGCTCTGAATGCTATGAAGGAGCAGAGCACCAGGAAAGCAGAGTACTGCTGGAAAGCCATGCTGGCCCCAGCCACACAGCACTGGCAGTCCTCAGGGAAAAGGAGCTTATGGCCTCCGCAGAGCTTCTCCTATAAGAAAGGCACTGCAGCTGCTGTTCTGTGCCTCTCAGTGACAGTTTCTCAAGCCTAGGGTACCACCCACTCCTGACATTTATCCCTTTGTCAGGCACAAATTTTCCTTCAAAGGACAGAAAGAACTGCTGTGACAGGATCCATAAGCAAAACAAAAAGAACTACAGAAAAGTCCAGGACTATGATTATAACAGTTCCAAGGTGCACAAATAAATTCCTAGAAAAGCCTCTCCTGGTCTACTTCCACCCCCACCCCCTGCTTCTCACTGCAGTGCATAGAATCCCACCCATCCATGTATATAGAGAACATAAGATTTGCTGCTCCTAGGTCAGACCAGTGGTCCATCGTGCCCAGCAGTCCGCTCACGCGGCGGCCCGTAGGTCAAAGACCAGTGCCCTATTTGAGTCTAGCCTTACCTGCGTACATTCTGGTTCAGCAGGAACTTGTCTAACCTTGTCTTGTATCCCTGAAGTGTGTTTCCACCTATAACAGCCTCCGGAAGAGCGTTCCAGATTTCTACCACTCTCTGGGTGAAGAAGAACTTCCTTACGTTTATTCAGAATCTTTTCCCTTCTAACTTTAACGAGTGCCCTCTCGTTCTCTCCACCTTGGAGAGGGTGAACAATCTCTCTTTCTCTACTAAGTCAATTCCCTTCAATATCTTGAATGTTTCAATCATGTCCCCTCTCAGTCTCCTCTTTTCAAGGGAGAAGAGGCCCAGTTTTTCTAGCCTCTCTTTGTACAGCAACTTCCCCAGTCCCTTAACCATTTTTGTCGCTCATCTCTGGACCCTTTCGAGTAGTACTATATCCTTTTTCATGTACGGCGACCAGTGTTGGACACAGTATTCCAGTATGCTCAAGTTTCAAGTTTAATTAAATTTTAATATACTGACCATCGACGTGCACCTGGCCGATTTACAAAGATAAAAAAAAAGGTTAAAATAAATTTTTGTAGGAGGGTAGGAGGGGGAAATGTGAACATTAAATAGACAAATTACCTCAGGTGTAAGCTATGACATTTACAATGGTGTTAGAACTTTATTTTGCTATCGGCACACAAGTTTGGATCCAGGGTTCCATGCGAAATACACTTAAAAACACTATCCACCCCCCCACCCCCCTTGTGTCTTGAAAGTATCTAAATGATTATCATGGCAGCTATTTTCTGTAGCACAGGGCAGGGGTATAGGAGGATTGCTCCAACCTCAGTTCACCACTGGACCATCATGGCGTGCAAGGTAGGCTTTTGCGAGATGCGAAAAGTGGGAGGGAGCTGGGGTAGTGTGTAGTCGGCCAGAACAGGGGAAGGGTTGCTCTTGTCCCGTCTCACTGCTGGACCACCAGGGCTCAAGGTAGTCCCGGGGGGGGGGGGGGCTGCAACAGGTTCGGGAGAAGGCGATGGGGTGCACATTTGGGGATGACTTGAATATAAACCAAGATCCCCATTTTTGGGCCATTTTTTGATCCAAAAATCTTGGTTTATATTCAAGTATATACGGTATGTGTACTTTTTATGATGTTAGTGGAAAGTATTTCTTTTGTTCCCTTTCTCCTCTCAAAAGGTGGACAAATGTATTTCTTGAGTGCTTTCTTTGTACTTATGTAATATTACAAATAAAAAACCAAGCAAAAATAAAGTAATGTACATTGCTATAGAATACACTCGATCAACGCACAACTTAGGTACAGGCATTTAGACCTGGTTATAGCTGGCCTAAAAGTTGTCTGATGCACTGGCACTTAAGGGCAAATTCTATAAGAAGCGCCCAAAAGTTAGGCACCAATATAGGCACTGCTCAGCGTGATTCAAGTAAAATTGGGTGCTGTTTAGTGAATCACGGTGAGCGGCACCTATTTTGGAGGCGCCCATTAAATAGGCCAGCTCTAGGCACAACTAAAAGTTAGGCGCCCATGCGAGCGCTTAAGCACGCTTAAAAGCAGTGATTCTGTAAGAAGGCACCTAACATTGGATCAAATTCACCATTGGTTAGATGTTAATAAGCTATCTCTAAATATTCTTAAAACCAAGGTTATGCTTTTCCCTTGGAAAGACTGTATCAAACCGATTGTCCCGATTTCTATTAATCATACTCCTCTGTTGATTCACCAAAATATTAAGATCCTAGGTATAACATTCGACGCTAAATTATCATACCACGATCATATAAGTAATGTGGTTAAATCTACCTTTTTTAGATTGCGTCAAATTCGTTCTGTTGCAAAATTCTTATGCGCAAAATCTTTAAATATCCTAATTCATTCCTTAATCATTTCCAAACTAGATTATTGCAATGCTTTGTTCATGGGCATATCCCAAAAAGAAATCAGACGCCTCCAAATCATACAGAACGCTTCCATAAAAATAATTCATAAAGCAAAGAAATTCGACCACGTCACTCCTTTACTTAAAGAATCCCACTGGCTTCCCGTTGCACATCGTATTTTATATAAAATATGTTTGCTTACGTTCAAATAAATAATGTCTCAAACCCCAGCTTTTATTTTTAGAGTTCTAATTCCTTATATAACTACAAGAACACTTAGATCTCAGGATTAACATCTATTGGCTATTCCTTCATTGAAAGTTATCAATACTAGACGGCTTACTATTTTTTCAGTGACCGCCCCACAATCCTGGAATAATCTTCCTATTTATATAAGAGAAGAAAAGAACTTAGTTAATTTCAAGACTAAGCTTAAAAGTTTCTTTTTCAATGATGCTTTTAGTTAATAAATAATTTTATATTCCTTCTTAATTTTTCATTTTCTTATTTGTGCTTTTATCCCCTCCCTATTGTTGTAATCCTAAAATATAAAATTTGATACAGAATGTAACCCTTTAAATATAGTTTTCCTAATGTTTCATGATTGTAAGTTTTTGTAATTATGTAATTTTATTTGTCTATGTAATACCTACCCCAAGTTTTTATTCACTTGTTATTGTTTGTATATCGCCTAGAATGTAGATTAGGCGATTAATCAAATTACATAATAAACTTGATAAACTTGATATAGCCACGCCCATGCCTAACATGTATAGCACCTATTTTTTTGAAGGCCGCCTAAATTGTTAGAGGCGCCTTGCTACAGAATCACACTTTCTTGAGAAGCACCTAGGTTTCAATCAGTGCTGATTAAAAAGCTTAATTGAGCTCGTTATTCATTTTAGATAGGTGCCTTCAATTTAGATAGGCACCTTATTCACCCAGAGAGTGGTAGAAAACTGGAACGCTCTTCTGCAGGATGTTATATGGGAAAACACCCTCCAGGGATTCAAGACAAAGCTAGACAAGTTCCTGCTGAACCAGATAAGGCTAGTCTCAGGGCACTGGTCTTTGACCTAAGTGGCGCCATGGGAGCGGACTGCTGGGCACGATGGACCACTGGTCTGACCCAGCAGCGGCAATTCTTATGTAGGAGTAGTGTGGGTTTGAATCCACAACCTCAGGGTGCTGAGGCTATAAAGCTTTAACCACTGTGCCACACTCAAAACCCTGTGTACATATACAATTTACCTAATATACACCATTTTATAATTTTATCATTTAAATTCCACATATCCTACAATTCTACCGTGGGCCAGCAAGGTAAATGCTCCTACGCTCATAGAATTCCTGAATGTCGGAGCATTTACCTCACCAGCCCGTGGTAGAAACATCGGATCTTTTCCAGATAAGCCCCGCCAAAAAGTTAACCCCCGCCACAGTTTTAGCTAACACCATACTAAGTGAATACTTGGGGAAAGTGATATACAAGGAGGGGCTCCGCCCCCCTTGAATCCCCCCGAGTCATTATTCAAATCATGTGAATAATTTCCTCGGAGGGCTTCAATAGTTTAATAATTTATAAGGTGGCGTGGCTTAAGTTTTCGCCCGTGCACTTTTTGCATTAGTGGTGGCGGGGCTTAAGTTTTCGCCTGTGCACTTTTTGCATTAGTGGCGGGGCTTATCTGGAAAAGACCCGAAACATCTACTGCTGCTTTGTAAAAAGAGCCCATAATCACCAAAGTATAATCATTACTTCAACTCACCAGAAGATACAGACTTGGCTGATTCCTGCATTTGAATTAAGCTTTCTAAATGTTTAGGATCTTGAAAAACTTAGCCCCCCCCCCTTTTATCAACCTGCGTTAAGGTTTTTTTTTTATTGCCAGCCGCTGCGGTCTCATAGAATTCCTATAAGTGGCGGAACTTTTACCGAAGTGGCCGGCAATAAAAAACCTTAAAGTAGCTTGATAAAAGGAAGCCTTAATCTTTTCTCTGAAACTTCACCAAATACTGTCTGGAAAATTAAAAAAAAAAAAAAAAGTCATACCCAAGGATAAAGCCCTAGGTCTCAAATTAAGAAACTACGGATCACCTGAGGTTTCTGAGAGACATCAAGAAAAACATATAAGAGAACCATGAAAATGAACTGACCTTTTCCTGAAGAAATTAAACAAAACTTTATCTCTATCTTCGTTACACAAAGAAAGTAGCCATCAAAATACCTCTCAATGTAATCTCTAGAATAGATGTTTCTAGCATAGTAGTTACGGTATATCTATCTCTAATACTTCTCCACACCTCCTCATGAAATATTATTTACAGAAGAAGAAACATTATATGATGGCAGTTCAAGTAGCTGCAGTAAAGAAACACTGATACACTGAAATATAGCTGTTAGGTGAATTGGCCCTTTCAAACAGCCTCTAACCTGTCTTATTCTCTTTGTCATAGATATACAACATAGATGCACACATTCACACAAACACACACATATATACATGCAGAGAAGGTGTAAATGTATGTGGCTTCATTTTAACTGCAGCTTTTGTGGAGTAATTTTATAAAAACACATAGGCATATATGTACCTTTAACAAAGGCCCAAAAAATTGATACTTACAGTACCTACGGTTTATGGAAGGAGTGTCCAACCTGCGGCCCCGTGAAGTATTTTGTGTGGCCCCGGTCGAGGGCGATGCAGTGTTTTCCTCTGCTGCCTCCGGGTGTTTACCATCTCGCCGGCTCCCTCCTCTGTCTTGCTGCAGTGTTTGCACGTTTATGCGGCCCCAGAAACATTTTTTTCAGCAATATGGCCCAGGAAAGCCAAAAGGTTGGACACCCCTGGTTTATGGTTTCTTGATATACTGCCATATCCAGCACATTGGTCAATGTGGAGTTTAAATGCTGGGAAAAAAGTGTTTGTCCTAGTCTCCCCAGGCAGCAAATAGGAGATAAATAAGGAAAAAAGTAGAAGTTGCCCTCTCAGCCTAGGTGATGTGTTATAAAATGACCCTTTCCATGTTTTCACTGGGGTAATATGCTAATATCAGATGTGTACAGTGAGACATTTACATACCGTAGGCTATTACTCTCAGACACATGCTCATTGTACTTGTGCACTCAATGGCATGGACTAAAAACCTTCATTTCAGAAATTAGTTCCAGTAGTACTGAATAAGCTCCTTCATTCTTTCCTCCCTCAAAACCCAAAGCTTTGGAATTCAGAGCCTGGCAGGCTATGGGTAACAGTACAAACATTTGTCCAAAAGCAAATTTCTCCAGTTTTTGTAAGGGTGAAGGTGGGGAAGGAGAAAAGGGAGAATAAGAACAACATTTGTTATTCAGACAGGGGAGGAAGGGCCCGCATATACCTCATAGCTTAGCAAAGATGAAACTTATATACTAGCCAGACCCTTTTCTGATGATGGAGATCTTAGTTCAATCTTTAGAACCTGTCACATCATATAGAGAAGATAACCGTGCTTCAAGAACAAAAACTTTTTCCCTGTAAGCAGACCTAGATCGGCAACAAAAGCAAAACAGTGCAGTATAATCTCGTTATAACGGACTTCAAGGGACCTGGAAAAACAGTCCATTATGTCCAGAGTCCGTTATATCCAGAGTTGCATTTTTAAAAACTTTATTTAGGGCAACTTGAAACAACGTAAATCGATGAACAGTCACTGCACAAGCATATCAGCAACATCAAGAACAAAACTCAGCAAAACATTGGTATGGCACGAAATGATTGCAAACCAGAACACTGTACTGGAAAGAAAAATACTCTGTCTTTTTTTTTCTGGGCTGCATTTTTATACTATATCACCGGCATGCCACTTGCCTTGTAGGCGGAGCCTGTATGTCCGTTATAGCCTAATAAAACTACAGCTAAAAGCGGCTCTGGGGACTAAAATAGTTGTCCGTTATATCTGAGTCCGCTCTATCCGATGATTTTCTGTATGTTTATAATGGTGATCGGCCAGGACCAGCAGACCTCATTCGCTATAGGCGAGATTCTGTTATAAGCAAGTCCGTTATAACAATATTATACTGTATATCATTACAACCTAACCATACCATACATTTCTCTTCTATACTGTAAATTTCAGCTAGGATTCAATGCGGTTTACAACAAGATTAAGAACTGAGGACATGAAGGATAGGAGGTAGGCTCCTGAGATTTCGTTATAGGTCCAAAAAGTGGCATAAAGGGCAGATGGATGTTTTTCTCACCAAACCCTTCCAATTTGTTATTTTCAAAACCCATTTTCTAGGCAGATTTCTATGATGGTTGTCTGCAGTATGTCTAACTCTGAAGGGGGCATGTTGAAGATATGGTTTGGGTGGAACTAGGGTGGGCTTATGATGTGGATGTTTTTCTGCAATAATTGAACATTTTAGAAAACATTCAGGGCACAGTTTGGACGTTTAGGGCTAGACTTGTTTTAACAATGAACAAGTGCCAAAAAGATGCCCAAAATGATCAGATGACAAAGACAGGATTAACCCATTGGTAGGCCCTAGGCAAACAAGTGCATTGGGCCTCCTATCATAATAGAAATACATCCTAGAACTCCCACAAACAGGGACCTGAGTGACTCTGACTACAGAGGAATACCGGTATTGACTGAGGAAGAAGCAGTGGGTAAGAAGTGCTGCTGGCTGAATCCAGGAAATGTGAATAGATAGACCTCTAAGGATACAGGTGATTCTAGTTACCTTCTCTTTTACTCCTTTCGGACAGCAGCTGAGCAACCAAGGAAAAATCTCCCTTGGGAACCACTTAATTAACACATTTGAGAGGCCCCTCCTAAACATTTGGGCCCTAGGCAAGTGCCTAGTTTGTCTATGCCTTAATTTTGCCCTGAAGATGACCTCACCCCACCCCACCCACACACACATTCTCCCAGTGGTCACTGACCCTCACTAATCTGCCAAAGATGTTCTCGGAGTAGCCTAGTGGGTGGTGGGTGGGAACTCAGACCCATATCCTACTCTAATTATTACACTTATGGTGGATTATATGAGCCTTACAAAACCCAGCCAAATCCCACTGTACCTACATATAGGTGACACCTGCAAGCATAAGGGCTGTTGGTGTGGTGTATAGTTGGGTCCAGTAGATTTTGGAGGGCTCACCATACGCTATAACGGGGTTATGATGAGATGTGTACCTGGGCCTTTTTATATGAAGTTCACTGCAGTGCATCCTGGGGTACCTCACTGCTCTGCTTGGATGTCTATGTGGCCAGTCTACTAAAAATGCTTGCCCCTCCTACATCCCAATGGCTTTTGTGCAGTTTTCTTGTGGACATTTTTTTTAATGGTTCAAAAAGATAAAAGCCCTGAGGACAAGCACATCTAAGAAATGTCCATTTTTTTTTTTAACAAAAAGACCTTTTTTGTTTCAAAAATAGTCATGATCATTATTGGACATCATATTGAAATTAATTTATGCATTTTTACAGGATTGGTCTGGAGGATTGGTATCGAGTTGATCCCGACTGTTAATTATCAAAATCTTTGGGGAATGCCTAGAGGCTGGAAATTAATCAGTGGAATGGGGCCTAACATGAGGTACTCATCCTCACTACTGTGGGCAACTCTTCTTCAGTAAGTCTGCTTTTACTGGCATCATGAATGAGAGACAGTGATACTGTTCCCTTGTGCTCTGCATAGAAAGGTCTCAGTACTATTAACATTCTGCTTTTGTGGAATCTCTCTGTGTCTCTTGGTTACTTGAAAGAAGTCATTCAGTAGGAATTATGGACTTTGGGTCACCATGGGGAGAGGTGGCAATGTCTCACTACTGGTGCAGTTAATGACTAAGCTGTGTGCTAGAATGTGGCACAAAGAGCTCTGCTTATGATCTGATGTTATGTTCAGTCTTATATCCTGCCAAATCCTCACAAATCAGAGTTCTAGGTGGGATACAAATGGCATAATACTACACAGAATACTGTGAAGGATAAAACATATGCATAGAGTTATACATGTGATGTAGAATTATCAACATGTACAAACAGTATAGGGTAATACATCAAAATAGCAACGGATTCTTAGCATTGCCTTTATTTCTGTTAATTTGTATTTAGTCTGCATTTCTTTGAGCCCCTGACAGGGATTTCTTAAAAAGGCATGTTTTTAGTTTTTTGTAAAAGTTTATATAAGGTAGTTGTGTGAATTTTGATGGGAAGTGAGTTCCATACATTCGCTATTTAGTAATTAAATGATTTGTCATTTTATATCTTTCAGAGTTGGGAATTTATTTATTCAATTTTCTATACCGCTTTCCCAGAAGAGCTCAGAACAGTTTACATGAATTTATTCAGGTACTCAAGCATTTTTCCCTGTCTGTCCCGGCGGGCTCACAATCTATCTAATGTACCTGGGGCGATTAAGTGACTTGCCCTGGGTCACAAGGACCAGCCTGGGTTTGAACCCACAACCTCAGGGTGCTGAGGCTGTAGCTTTAACTGTTGCGCCACAGGTTGTTACAGTTAAACTGGTCCATAGATCTTCCTGGTAGTTTTGTAAATCTGGGGAAGCTACGAGTATTTGGGCCTTCACCGTATAACGCTTTGAATGCTAAGAAGCATAATTTGAATTCTGCTTGTTGGAGTAGCAGTGTGACATGGTCGACTCTTGATATGCTTTGCTGTGGTGTTTTGTATCAACTTGGAATTTCACGGAGATAGCTGAGAGTAGGGCATTGCAATAATCTAACTGAGAAAAAATTGTTGATTGTACTAGTATTCTAAAGTGTTATTGGAATAAATAGGCTCTTACCCTTCTTAGTTTATGTAAAATAAGGAAGGATTTCCAGACTAAGGGCAGATTCTCTAATATTGCCAGTAAAATCCAAGGGGCACTGTAGCGGCTGTAAATCTAACGATTCAAAAAAGGCGAGCCATTCTCAATGAACCGTGCATGCAAATGAGGTTAATGGAGGGTTGCCAAATTTAAGATAAGATCAGTTGCTGGTGATAGCGATCAGCACATGCACAGACTAGTCCACGGAAAGAGGCATGGGTGGATAGGAGGAGCACAGAACTACCGGCAAACGCTACGTCATTTTGTTAATCATAGGTATGCCAGCGCTACTGGATGGGAAGGGAGGGAAGGTGCAATTGTTGGCTTTCAACAAGCATGTATAAGACACACTACGTTGTGTCAATCATAATCGTGCCAGTGCTATTGGATAAAGGGAAAGGGAAGGGAAGTGCATTTGTCAGCTTTCAACAAGTGCGTATAAGACACGCCTTTAATATACGCCATTAATATATGCGGTTGAAACATGTGCTTTTGAGATTTTTTTTTTCACATGACTATATTACTATAATTTAAGTGGAGTGTGTTTTTAAAAAATATTTATCATGAGCCACAACCAGAAACACACGCTCCAGATGTGCTTTCACAGTACCAGCACCCCCCCCCCGCCCCCTCCCCGGACCAGCTGGAAATTTTTGGTCACTAAAAGCCAGTGCCTTGTTTGGAGAATCATCTGGCGATGATGGAGAATCGCCTGAAGTGCTTGCTTTATTATTAATGACCTCATTGTACTACATTTGTATGGTAGAGTTGGAGAATGCTAAGAAGCTCGGACAAGACCAAAGTGAGCCATTCTGATAATCGAACGGTAAAATACTATCACGCTAAACCATCTGGAACTGGTTTAGCAGCCATCGTTAAAGACATGGTAAGTTTTGAGAATCCAGCCATAAATTGTTTATATAGAGTTTCAAGATTTAGTGAGCTGTCTAACGTGACTCCCAGCACTTCTGAGGTTTTCTCAATGATGTACCCTCTTGCAACTCATCATTCCCCCTCCATACACACACACACACTTTCCCCATGCATCTAAATCTGGGTGGATACATAATTACTGGTACATATCAGAAGAAATGTTGTCAGATAGGGTGGTGGAGCAACAGTATCAGGAAGATGAACCCTAAGCTTGAGGTTCACAAAGACATTTTAGAAACTCTTCTTAAATTATTTTTGATAGTTCTTCTGAGTGCAACAGAGCTGGAGGAAGCCCCTTGATAAGAAATTCTTAGTATATCACTAGACATAGTTGGGACTGATCTAGTCTCCTTTTAGAGCAGTGTCTCTCTAGCATTGTGCCATGGCACAGTGGTGTGTCCCAAAGAGATTCTGGATGTGCCAAGAGAAATTCCAGAATTTTATTTTATTTTTAAAAATTCCCTTCATAAATATACTCTAGAATACAGTTTACACTTATAGTTTATTTAAAATTTGATAAAAACGCTTATGAAAACCTTCTAAGCAATGTACAATTTAAAATGAGTAAAAAAAAATTCACAGAAATGTACATTAATACAAATATTCAATGCATACAAAAAAACTTACGTAAAATTCAATGGACAATGACTAACAGGCACAGGAAAGGAGGGGCAGAACTACAATGTTGTAAAGAGAGTTTACATAAAAGGGAAGGACGAAAGGAGAGGGACAGGCCTGGATGAGAATAAAATTTTGAAAAATGGCAGAAAAATATAATGAAAAACCTAATTGGTAGGATTCATATACTACGAAAAGTAGAGTTAGGTTTCAAAGGCATCCTTAAATAAATTGCGTCTGGGCAAGGATAAAACCACCCAGACAAGCATTGTTCTGTGACATGATTGGTCCTTGAAAACTAATGGTAAGTAATTTTATTTTTTATGTAGTAGTTATCTTAACCTGAGCAACAAAGCAATCAAGGCTTTTTTTTTCCGTTTGGATCTTCTTATCTTTATGAATGACTGCAGAAAGTAGATGATGAAATGCGTGTTTGCTTGTAGACTATGGAGCCACATTTTGAGATAGTTTGCTTTAAAAAACAAGCACATCCATCGCACTGATTAGCAATTCTGTTCTATCTACTTTAGTTTCACCACTGTTACAATCACCTATACATAGCTTAGAGAACTTTAAATAAATAACTCTGAAATTTAATTTTTTGTTGGTTTTGCAATTTCAATTATAATGTACTGTGAAAAACATTTGCTCCATTTAGTGTGCCGGAGCTAAAAACAGCTTGAGAGACACTGCTTTAGAGCATGGATATTTCCTTTCCCAATGGCTGATGCATTTCTGTACTTAAAAATGATCACTGTGGAGGGCTTGATTCTCCTTGAACATCTGTTGGAATCTGACAGTACTATAAAATCCTGGGCTTCCCTTCTCACGCTCCATCCTTTGGGTTTGGGTAGCTTATTTGCGAATAAACAAGTTCAACATTATGTGGGATCCTTGGCCCGGACTGGACTGCAGTTTTGCCTTGGACCAATTTCATCTCTTTTTTGCTCAGTTTCAGGATAGTGGCGCTTTATGGGGTCTCTATCCTGGAAAATCATATGAAGTTTTAGGGCGTCACTGGGGGAGAGATCTGGGTATACCTGTTGAGTTCTTAGATTTTTCTTCCCTTATCAATTGTATCTCCACTATATCTATTAGCGCTGAACTCCGGGAATACCAATTCAGGGTGGTTTATCGAGCATATTTTTCCCAGGAGCAGGTGCATAAAGTGTGGGGGGGGAGGGGGGATATTCCATCCCCGACCTGCATTAAATGTCAACAGGGATGCAATTCATTTATCCATGCTTTTTGGGGTTGCCCCCGAGTGAAAGTTTTTTGGCGGGCTATACTTTGCTTTTTGGACAACCTATCCCAATGTCACCCGTGGGTTTGCTTTTGGACCGGTATGAATCACTTCGGGTGTCTGCTCGGGGACATCGGTTATTGATTCGGAAGGCTGCTGTTTTGGGTGCAACCGACTGCACCTGCTTACTGGTCTTGGAGGAACCGCTTTCATGATTTGATGAATTTGGAGCAAGCGGAAAAAAATTTTCTTGCAGATCTGGGACTCCTATATTTAATCACTGTCCTCTAGGGCTAGAAGTTTGGTATTAAATTCATTTTAATCTAGGGCTCTGTTTATCCTCAGATATTCCCCTGGGTGACTGGTATGGTGTATGAAAGAGTCTGGGTGGTTGGTGTGGCTGATGTGGTGGTGCAAGTTGATAAGTGGTATGAGAGATGTGGATGAGGTTTCTGGGGGGGGGGGGGAGAGTCTAAGCAATTGCTGGGAAGCATAAGGAAACATCTTGTACAGCATACACCATAGTTTTCTCTGACCAAGAAGGAGGGGGGATTTGGTGGGGTGGAGGGATAGGGTATGGCTCAATGGGGGTGGGGTGGTTGCAAAACAAACCTAACAGTTGTTGTACTTCTTGTTTTCTCCAGCTTGTGCTCACGGTGTACTGTGATTGTATGTTGTAGAACAATAAAATAGATTTCAACTAAAAATGATCACTGTGTCTGGGATCCTCTGTTGTTCTACTCGTGATCTACCACTCAGCCTGAGATCTTCTGAGGGCCAGATGTACTAAAAGAGTTTCTCTCTTAGTGACGCTGTAGGGCAGAGATTCTTAACCAGTGGTACCTGTCCTGCACTCCCAAGAGAAGCAGGAAGAGGTCAAACAAGGTAGAGTGCAGAGAAGGGTCTTGAAATTTGAGGCATTGTATTGAAACATTCTAGACAGAGTAGAAGCAGTTATTAGGACAGGTATTGGTAGTGTAGCTGGGTACAGGCAGTCGCTGAGTTACAGACACCCAAATTAAGTACAGCATAGACTCCTACATTTCTCCTACAACATAAGAACATAAGAAGTTGCCTCCGCTGAGGCAGATCAGAGGTCCATCTTGCCCAGCGGTCCGCACCCGCGGCAGCCCATCAGGCCTAATTGCCTGAACAGTGTCCCTGACTAATTATGTAACTGTCTCTAGTCCTCTAATCCTATCCCTATAACCTACCTCTACTCCTATCTGTACCCCTCAATCCCTTTGTCCTCCAGGTACCTATCCAATCCTTCTTTGAAGCCCTGTAGCGTGCTTCTGCTTATCACATCCTCCGGTAGCGCGTTCCATGTATCCACCACCCTCTGGGTGAAAAAGAACTTCCTGGCGTTTGTTCTAAACCTTCCCCCTTTCAATTTCTCTGAGTGCCCCCTAGTACTTGTGGTTCCCAATAATTTAAAAAATCTGTCCCTGTCTACTCTTTCTATGCCCTTCATGATCTTGAAGGTTTCTATCATGTCCCCTCTAAGTCTCCGCTTTTCCAGGGAGAAAAGCCCCAGCTTCTTCAGTCTGTCAGTATACGAGAGGTCCTCCATACCCTTTATTAGCTTAGTTGCTCTTCTCTGGACTCTCTCAAGTACCGCCATGTCCTTCTTGAGGTACGGCGACCAGTACTGGACACAGTACTCCAGGTGCGGGCGCACCATTGCACAGTACAGTGGCAGGATGACTTCCTTCGTCCTGGATGTGATACCCTTCTTAATGATGCCCAACATTCTGTTTGCCTTCCTTGAGGCTGTGGCGCACTGCACCGACGCCTTCAATGATGTGTCTACCATCACTCCCAGGTCTCTTTCAAGGTTACTCACTCCTAGCGGTGATCCCCCCATTTTGTAAGTGAACATCGGGTTCTTTTTCCCTACATGCATGACCTTGCATTTCCCTATGTTGAAGCTCATTTGCCACTTTTTGGCCCACTCTTCCAGCGCTGTCAGATCTTTTTGGAGATCTTTGCAGTCCTCCGTGTTTTCAACCCTGCTGTATAGTTTGGTGTCGTCCGCAAATTTGATAACCTCACATTTTGTTCCTGCCTCCAAGTCGTTAATAAATATATTGAACAGGAGCGGTCCCAGCACCGACCCCCTGCGGAACTCCGCTCGTGACCCATTGCCAGTCTGAGTAATGGCCCTTTACTCCAACCCTCTGTTTCCTATCCGCCAGCCAGTTTTTGATCCATTGGTGGACCTCCCCTTGTACCCCGTGGTTCCATAGCTTCTTTAGCAGTCTTTTGTGTGGTACTTTGTCGAAGGATTTTTGGAAGTCAATGTATATGATGTCTATAGATTCCCCTTTATCCACCTGGCTGTTTACCCCCTCAAAGAAGTATAACAAGTTTGTGAGGCATGACCTGCCCTTGCAGAAGCCATGCTGGCTCGGCTTTAGCTGCCCAATGTTTTCGATGTGTTCCCAGATGCTGTCCTTAATCAGCGCTTCCATCATCTTTCCAGGGATCGAGGTCAAGCTCACCGGCCTGTAGTTTCCTGGGTCTCCCCTTGAGCCTTTCTTGAAGATGGGTGTGACATTTGCTATTTTCCAGTCTTCCGGAATCTCTCCAGTTTTTAAGGATAGGTTGCATATTTGTCGAAGTGGCTCAGCTATTTCGTTCCTTAGTTCCTTGAGTACCCTTGGGTGAATGCCCAAGATTCAGGAATGATGATTGCCCACATTAAGAACTGTGTGTGGTTGTGCTGCAGCATGCCGTACCTTAGAGGGAACACTGGTAAGGACAGTTGGCCCTTTTGTAAGCTGGGAGCAGAGATAAGCAGCAAGAATCTTAAAATCTACAAGTTCTGAGTTACATACAAATCTGATTTATGAACAGCTTTAAATCCATAACTTGTTCTTAACCCAGGGACTGCCTGTACTATGGTAATTTTAGTGATATGCTAGCAGTTAGCACTGTTAGTGGCTCATAGAAACATATGCAAATGTCAGTAGTCACTTGCAGACGTGTTAGTAGGAAGAGGGTATGAGGGTTTCATTCATCAGTTAAAGGGGTACAAAAAAATTAAGAACCCCTGTTGTAAGGAAAATGTTTAGTATATTTGGCCCACAAGACTCATTAACATAAAATTATATATTTTTTCTGTCTTACAAAACAATGCTGCAGTCCAAAACTGCCACTATAACTTTAAAACATGTCCCTCATTATCAATACATGTATGAAAATATCTCCCCAAGTTAAAGTAGCCTCTTAAAATTGTCCACTCAAGCCCTTCAGCTGTCTTTGAGACACTAGTTGAGAAGCCCTGTAAGCTGGCCCCAGCCCTCTCATTTCTCTCTTTCTTGTACCATGATTTGGTTCTCTCTTGACCTGGCACTCTCTCTTGTTTGCAGCCCAGGCAACTGAACACTCCTAGTTGTGGAAATTTATCTAATCTAATCACAGCTTTCAAAGCTCTTTCCCTCTGATCCTCCTAAGGGGGTCTACATATTCAAGTTTCTACTCTTTGAAGCTGGGCTGATAACTCTGCAAGATTAAGTACTCTAACTGAGAGTAAAAGAGCCTGGTAAGGAGGAAACGGTCTCATCTCTCCCACCCCTGTACTGGAACCTATGACCCAAACATGGTTTATTTGTTCATGTAACCAATCAGAAGAACTACTACTGGAAGGCAATTCCAAAAGCTTCCATAGTTTTGTCGCTCTGTTTTTTTTTTTATTATTATTATTATTTTTTCATAAACAAAAACATATGCTTGAAGTTAAAAATAAATAAACTGTGGACTAACAGTGTATATGTAGCTGACTTTGCTCAGACATGCACATAGGCCCCAATTCTAATAAACAGCACCTTAAAAATAGGTGCCAAGGAACGTGGTGGATAGTGGCTGTCAATCTTCAGCTAGGCACATAAGAACATAAGAATTGCCATCTCCGGATCAGACCCTGGGTCCATCAAGTCCGGTGATCCGCACATGCAGAGGCCCCGCCATACCCTGGCATAGTTAGTCCCCATATCACTGTATGCTTCTCAAGGGAGATGTGCATCTAATTTACCCTTACCCGTATCACTCTATGCCACTCTTAAGATGTGCATCTAGTTTACCCTTAAATCTTAGAATGGTGGATTCTGCAATTACTTCCTCTGGGAGAGCATTCCAGGTGTCCATCACTCGCTGCATGAAACAGAACTTCTTGATATTCGTCCTGGACTTCTTGATATTCGTCAGCTTCAGTCTATGTCCTCTTGTCCGTGTCACATTGGATATTGTAAATAGCTGCTTCCTCTGCTCTATTTTGTCGAATCCTTTCAGGTCCCCTCGCAGTCTCCACTTCTCAAGGGAGAACAATCCCAGTCTCCTAAGTCGTTCCTCGTAGTCCAGGTTATCCATACCTTTCACTAGCTTCGTTGCTCGTCTCTGCACCCTCTCTAGCAGTTTTATATCCTCCTTTAGGTATGGACACCAATGCTGAATGCAGTATTCCAGGTGCGGTCTGACCATGGCTCTGTAGAGTGGTATTATAACTTTCTTTGATCTACTCGTAATTCCCTTCTTTATCATGCGTAGCATTATACCTAGCATTGTACCTAGTGGAGCCTAAATTGGATTTAAGTTCCGTTAGGCATCAAAATTTTAGGCCAGGCTTTTTTTGGCCTAAATACCAGCGCCTAAGTCCAATTTAGGTGCTTAGAAGCAAAACACACCCAAGATCTACCCATGATCCACCCATAACATCTACTTTCTGGTAGGCGCTTACCAAGTTAAGGGCCTACCACCCACTTAATTTTTGCCAATTATGAGCTATTATTGTTCATTAATGGTCTCAACTGAGCTAATTAAAAAATGAAGTTAGGCACCTAAATCAGCTAGACACACTGATTTAGGCGTCTTAACTTAAAAGTATCTTTTATAGAATCTGGGCCAGTGTTGTTTCTTGCCTTCCATCTTTGAAGTTTCAGACACTGATCTCGTTACAGAAAAAAAGAAAGAAAAATAATGTATTTAAATCCCTCAAACTGGTATTAAATCCTGTCAACCAACCTGGATCTGGTGGTAATTTTATTATGCTGTGTGTGCAATGAAATCTCCAGTTTACTTTTGTGAGTTGGGTAGGAATGCCTAATGGCCTCATTACCATTCATAGTATGTGCCCAAGTCTGCTGCATGAGTTATTGCTGAGGTAAACCCCTTTCTGCATTTTATGGCCAGTAACATGTGCGCAGAATGGTTAACTGTGTGCTTCTGCTCACGGTTAACTTTCTGTAAAGTTGATGCAGAAAGCTACCGCAGGCCTGGCCATGCAGTTACCATGGGTACACATCAAGGAACACAAAGAGGGACAGAGCATGGGTATTAACTTGCAAGGAATTCTTGGCCATGTATTGCATTAAAATGAATACTAATAAGGCCATTAGGTATTCTGCAGTTTGCAGACAGCTGGCACACTAGGGTGGTCCATGGTAGTATGCAAAAAAGTCAACCTTGTAAAATCTTGTCTCCACCAGGCTTATTTTTGTCCACTTGGTGTGTCAAATTTCAGCTTGATTAGACAATATATAGAGGTCACCTCAGCATGCACTGTTTGCTTGTGTGTTGTGTATGCTGAGGTGATTATGCATAATTGGTTTGTATGATGTCATCTAGTTTGCGATCTGCACCTGAAAACTGGCTCCTTGGGAAGTCAGTCTGTCAACTGCTAGACTGTCATGTGGACTGGATGCTCTTCGACTGGTCAATTTTCATCATTATGACAAAGGAAAACCTTTACTGGAAAGTTATAAGTCAGCGATGGTAGTAAGGGATCGAGCCAGGTAGTATGGGATGGTAGTATGGGATGGAGACATAATGCATTGACTCTTGCGTTAGGAAGTTGAAGAAACTATACAAATAAAACTGTTGCAAACAAGGAGCTCACAGCCATTTCCAGACATCTACTGGTATGGTTTCTATCTGAGCACCTAGCAGCATTTGCCTTTTTTGATGACAATCGCACCAGAAACAAAGCTATGAATGGTATTTAGAGTGTCCATCACTGCCAGACATTCCACAACATCTCATGTGTACAGATGAAACAGAACCTGTGATCTTTGAAAGTCATTTAACACAGAGAACACAGTCATTTTTTGATCTCTTGATTGAAGGAGGATCAACAAAAGTGAAAATATTCCTGAAGAAACGTCCCCCTGAGTGAACTGATGATCCAGTTTTCAAGGAACTTTGGAATCGGGCTGTTAATGATGCAGCAGAACAAGGGATAAGCCTCCTTGAAAAATATGATTCTTTGACAAAAGATGAACAGAAGCAATTTATTCTTCAGCTTGCGGCCAGCCACCAAAAGAAGTTTTCTTCTGCATTCACGTGCACAAGAATTACCCCTAAACTTTGTTTTAAGTCAAATTTGGTGTGTTTTTCATTATTATATAAAGGAATAATATTAGCCTTGTGGACAAATAAAATGTGTTAATTTTTTTGGGACTACCCTACTGGCGCACAGTTACTATGACAATTTATTCACCAGGTCCAAAGCAATAGGTCTATGGAGAGGATTTTGTGTCAATTTTTAAGTTTTAATTGCCAGTTTTGTCTTTTTTTACAACTAGAAGGCCCTGTAAGGACATGTGCATGTATCTGAACAAAGTCAAAGCATACATCAACACCTGCTCTTCAGCACCTTAATATTAGCCTTGCTAAAATGTTACCTAGTAGTTAGGCTCCACCCAGTGCGTCAGATGGGGCTGGGCAAAGCCATTTTGGATGACACCCAGGAGGAGAGGATGCCTATTACCTCCCTTCCAGCAAAAGTATGTGAGACAGGGTAGGGGTTGGGCCAGGGCCACTAGGGAACATTCCAGTTTTTTTTTGGGGGGGGGTTCTTCCCCAGCTTAGGATCTCACTGGACCACCAGGGTTTAGTCTAGGTTTGGGAGGAGTCAAGGTCCATTGAATCACCAGGGCTTTCTCTTAGGTCTGGGGTGGGGTGGGGAAGGAGTTCAGGTTCCACTGGACCACCAGGGCCAATCATGAGTGGGGTCTGGGGAGGGGGGTAAGTTCTCATCAGGGTCCATTGGAAGTAGAGAATTCAGGCTAGGGCCAGTGACATTCCTTTTTTTTGTCAGTATTCCTGTCAATGCCTGACAGGCACATTAGTGCAGAATAGTGTGCAGCAAATTAATACTGCAATTTTAATGTGGTATAAATTTGTATGTTCATTATTCTGAGCATGCCGTGGTAATTTTGCAGCACAAGATTCACAGTAGAATTTGATTCTACCATGAGCTTTCCGATCATCAGCCCATGAAAGACACTGTATTATTGTATTGTGGTAGAAGCCACAAACACGCTCTTACATCCATATGTGGCTATACCACAAACCTTTCTGCACCGGCCCTTAAGTAATTCAATTCAAGTTGCATTCTCTCTCCTTCACAACAACTGCGTTCACTTTGCTTAATAATGATCTTTGTCCACATTGCGCTCGGTGCTTTATCAGCGAGAATTAATTCACCTTTTGGTCCTTGGAAGTCATTCATAAAACATTGCCTAGAGCTATTGCAACGCAGCCAGAAAGGAAAGCTGATGTGGAGTTATGGGGCTTAGACTTTGTCAGCTTTTTACAGATCAAAAGATCCACTGACCGACCAGCCACTAATCATCCCAGTCCAAGGCAATTTTTTCTAGAGAGACCAATACAAACGCGCAGAGAAGGACTGTAGTCGCAAGCCAGCTCTAGAGGTTCACTGATAAGACCGAGAATAGTAGAACATATAAACACAACACCCTCGAAAACTTAGCAGTGCTTTAAGGTCCCACTAACATTAATAACTCGACCTCAGCCCAAAAGCACGCGCCCCAGAACTGCCCACATATTTGCGCAAACATCCTGCGACGCGATACGCACGTGACTTTTTTTTCCAGCAGGCTGCGCTTTGCGCCTGCGCCTTCGGTCTTACGCCAGCCTGGCGTCTTGCATGGGCACACCCTGGAAGTGTTACTATGGAGACGGCGGGACATTTGGGTTCCTAAAAAAAAAAGATGGAGAAATACGAGCGGTTGCGTGTGGTGGGCAGGGGAGCTTTTGGGTAAGGGCGCAGATTTAGGATGGGGAGAAGAGGACGTGGAGGCATGGTGTTAATGCAAGTGTAGGGTGGCGGCGTGGTGAATTAGACGGAGTATTTTAAGAATTGTGCTAACAGAGTTAGGGGCTAGAAGGATCTTTGAGTGAGAGTGCATTGTTTGTACGGTGTGTTTGGGATAAGAGGTATTGGGAGGAAGGTTGAGAAGTCTTTTTGGATAGTAGTGCAATATTAGCAAAGGCACAAGAGACTTGGGGGAGGGGAGTGCTGTCATAGGGTTGCTAACTGACTCCAGATTTCCTCGACAAGATTGATTCTGTCCTGGGGTTACCTTATTGCGGTCAGGGACTTGTACTTTCTGATATCCTAAAATTTTCCCCAGGAAAAAGACTGCAAGGCCCTCCATGTAGCACAGTGGTCTCAAACTCAAACCCTTTGCAGGGCCACATTTTGGATTTGTAGGTACTTGGAGGGTCTCAGAAAAAAATACCTAATGTCTTATTAAAGAAATGACAATTTTGCATGAGGTAAAACTCTTTATAGTTATAAATCTTTCCTTTTGGCTAAGTCTTAATAATAATATTGTAATTTAAAACTAAAGAGACATAGGATCAAGAAACTGTTTTATTTTACTTTTGTGATTATGATAAACATACCGAGGGCCTCAAAATAGTACCTGGTGGGCCACGAATTTGCAGGTCCTCCCTGGGCCACTGATGTAGCAGGTCCTCACTGGAACAACCCTGAAGAGGACCACAATATTGGATAGAAGGAGAGTGCTAGATTTGGTGTATTTAGATTTTAGCAAAGCCTTTGACAATGTTTCACACAGGCGTCTAATAAATAAATTGAGTGCTCTCAGTATGGGCTCCAAAGTAATGGGCTGGGTTAAGAACTGGTACAGTGGAAGGCGAAAGAGGATAGTGGTCAATGGAGATTTCTCTTAGAAAAGGAATGTTACCAGTGGTGGACTTTAGGTGCAGTTCTTGGACCTATTTTTTTTTTTTTAACCTTTTTGTAAGTGATATTACTGAAAGGCTGTCTGGTAAGATTTACTTATTTATGGATGATACCAATATCTGCAGTAGAATAGACATCCCTAATGGTGTGGTTAACAGGAGGAAGGGCCTAGCGAAGCTTGAGGAATGGCTCAGAATTTGGCAGCTAATATTTAATGCTAAGAAATGCAAGGTCATGCATTTTGGCTGCAAAAACCTGAGGGAACAGTACAGTTTAGGGGTGAATAATTTTTGTGCATAAAAGAGGAGCAGGACTTTGGATGTGACAGTATATGAAAAGGCAACAGCGAAAACTAGAAGGATGCATGTGTGTATAGGGAGAGGAATGGCCAGTAAGAAAAAGGAGTTTTGAGGTCCCTATATAAAACTCTGGTGTGACCTCATTTAGAATATTGTTTGCAATTATGGAGCCCACTCCTTCAAAAAGATATAAACAGGATGGAGTCGGTCCAGAGGAAGGCTACTAAAATGGTCTTCATGATAGGGAGTACAGGGATAGACTTAAACATCTCAATATGTGTACTTTGGAAGAAAGGTGGGAGAGGGGAGATATGATAGAGATGTTTAAATACCTGTATGGCATAAATGTGCATGAGGTGAGTTTCTTTCAATTGAAAGGAAACTCTGGAATGAGAGGGCATAGGATGAAGTTGAAAAGAGATAGCTTCAGAAATAACCTCAGAAAGTACTTTTTTACATAAAAGGTGATGAATGCTTGGAACGGTCTCCCAGTGGAGATGATGGAGACAAAAAGTGTATCTGAATTCAAGAAAGCTTTGACAAGTATGTTGGATCTTTAAGGGAGAGGAGGGGATAGTAGATGGCATGGTTAGGCAGACTAGATAGGCCACATAGTCTTTATCTGCCTTCATTTTTAAATGTTTCTCTGTAACCTCATAAAGTGAATCTGGAGTTAATAGGGGGCCTGATGGTCTTTGGCATGAAAATGGTCTTAATCTAGTAGTGTATTGTTTTGGTTATTTTTTTTTTTTTCTATTGAGGCTCTGCCTTTGCCTAATTGCTTTTCTTCCTCTTTTTCATCTGCCCTGTCCAACTGCTTAATAACACTCCAAGCTGCTACTAGTATTTTGCCTGCTCTGAACCAGCAGTACTATGGCATTAAATATTAATATTTTAATCCCACTTTCCTGCTTTGTTGGTTTGCAGAATTGTGCATCTGTGCCTGCGCAAAAATGACCAGAAGCTAGTGATAATTAAACAGATCCCAGTGGAGCAGATGACTAAAGATGAAAGGCAGGCAGCACAAAATGAGTGTCAAGTATTGAAACTGCTCAACCATCCCAACATCATTGAATATTATGAAAACTTCTTGGAAGATAAGGCCCTCATGATTGTCATGGAATATGCTCCAGGTGTGGCCTGCAGACTCATTTGCTTTTGTAGACTTTCACAATGCTGCTGTATTCCTTAGTCAGAAATATGTCATTTCAAAATTAAAATTCAAACATTCTACAATAGTTCTTGTAATTTCACTGACTAGTATGTTGGCTATACATAAGTGTTGGAATGGGGGGAGCCATGGAATTTCATGGCACCTTCAAAGTCAGAGCCAGGCACATGAAGATCACTCACACCCAGACCCCACTGTTGCTGCAAAACAAAGATAAAGCCATTGTGGGGCTGCTCTGTTCATATTCATGGCTGCTGGACCTGCCTCCCTCTGACATCACTTCCAGTATCGGGATAAAGCCAGCAGCTATGAGGATGGATGGAGAGGCCTTGTGATGGCTTCATCTTTGTTATGCCACCACCTGTAGGAATGATGCTGCACACACAAGGCTCAGAGTGGGATGAGGCGACCTAAATGGATGGTCTCTCCCCCTTTTATTGAGAATCATAGCTCCATTAATTACTTAGCTAATGCTCTACAACAGGGGTGTCAAAGTCCCTCCTCGAGGGCCGGAATCCAGTCGGGTTTTCTGGATTTCCCCAATGAATATGCATTGAAAGCAGTGCATGCAAATAGATCTCATGCAGATTCATTGGGGAAATCCTGAAAACCCGACTGGATTCTGGCCCTCGAGGACCGACTTTGACACCTGTGCTCTACAAGGTTATAATTTCATAATGCATTTACAGTGAGGATTAGACCAAGGCAATTCATTGTTTACATGTTTCATGTGATTCTCAAAGTTACTATCTCACGTGACATCTGATTACATATAATGGTTATAATAAAGTGATTCCCAATGTGTACATTTCTGATATGTCTCAAATCTTACTATAGCATGTGACAGTTCAAAGGTTATCATTGTTAGTCTAGAGAAGTAGCAGTGGTGGTGGTCAGGGGCAGCTGAATATAGGAGAAACAGATATGCTAGATGGAAGGGGAGGGGGGTAGACACACAGTGTAGGAGAGGTTAGAGAGGGAGAGAAATGCTGAAGACTATGAGGGAAGGGAAGGAGAGAAATGCTGAGCGTCTTAATGGGGAAGGGGTGTTCAAAGGTAGGGAAGGATGGGGGACCACTAAGGGATGGTTGGTAAGGGAAATGCTGGAGCTGGGGGCAGAGCATGGGTAGGGTTGGGGGAGGAATTTGTTCTCCCAAACAAAAAAGTGTTCTGCTGCTCCTGACATCCTTTTAGGTGTCTGGAATGAAATGATTTAACACATAGTAAGTCTTGTTGGTCCTATTTAATTGTCTTCTTTTTGGTAACGCCATTTACTGGTATTGTATTCTTTTACATTGTACTTCATAGGCATATTTTGTTTTGTTCCCCTGCTTTTATCTGTAAATCGCTTAGAAATTGTATAAAGGATGGCATCAAATTTTGATGAAAACTTGAAAAAGGGAGGTGCTGATGTTCTATGTTGCTTTTCATTCAGTTTTTAAATTCTTGGAATCTGAAGGCGTGCTTTGGAGAATGAGATTATTTTGGTTCCAGGATAGGATCTTTTGCGCATTACCCTCTGACAGATGTTCCTTTTTGGTTTTCTATCTATAGGGGGTACATTGGCACAGTATATTCAGAAGCGCTGTAACTCCCTCCTGGATGAGGACACTATCCTGCACTTCTTTGTACAGATTTTGCTTGCCCTCCACCATGTCCACACAAAGCTCATCTTACACCGGGACCTCAAGACTCAGAACATTCTGCTAGACAAACACCAGATGATTGTCAAGATTGGAGACTTCGGCATCTCAAAGATACTTAGCAGTAAGAGCAAAGCCTATACGGTATGTACCTTTGCAGTGTCCTGTAATATATAAATTGACTTGATCTTTCAATTTTATAAAGCATACTTCAGATGTAAAGCATGTTTTCACTATGGAAAATAACTTGAAAAATTGGGTGTGGGTATATGTGTAAGTAGTAGGTGAATTGCAAGATTGCAGATCATAGAAAAGTATGCACATGTGGGCTTTCTGGGGATGTAGTTTGGGAAACGTTAAATGGAATTGTAATGGTAGGAGGTTAGAAGAAACCAGACCTCGCTGGATTTTTAGTTCTGGTTCTGTATTGTAGAAAGGGGTGGGATGGAGAAGGAGGGGGAATTATCTTAATTTCTCGACAATTCTTATGTAATCCACCTATATATCTTGTAACTTCATGACAATTCTTATGTAATCCGCCTTGAACCGCAAGGTAATGGCGGAATAGAAATCACTAATGTAATGTAATTATATTGGTTGTTCAATTTATGCTTTATTCTTAATTAAAAAAAAAATTGTTACAAAATTGTGCAACTTATAGCTGGCATGAAAAGAGGTTGCCTAGTTTATGCAGGTTTTTTTCTTTTTTTGGGGATGGGGGTGGTATTTTGGGCAGAGCAGAAGTGGAGGTGAGATTCACACACATTTTATAAATGTACATCAGCAGCCGGGCTCAACAGCTGACCAAGGAGCTTCATGCTGAAGGCTAATAATAAGTTTGCAATCACTCACCCCTGACAGAAAATTAAAATCACTGATGGCAACAGCAAACAGCAGCTGAAACAAGAATGGAACTTATCCATGTTGTCCATGTGCAGCAGAGCAGCAAATTTACTCATTGAGCTACAGCACCTTTCACTGGAGCAGCAAATTTAAAGGATTTTATGTTTGGTGTAAACAGAAGAGCTGTACTTGTAGTTTCCAAGATGGCAGTGAGCAAAAAAAGTGTCTGCTAAGTGATGACATGGAGGCATAGATTACAAAAGAGCTGCTGTGAGCCTGGTTCTAAGCTAAAAAAAAGACATTTTGGCTGTAAGAGTGGATCTTTTGGAGATGATGTAGGAGTTAAGGTCTGAGGTAGCAGTCCTTTGCCAGCAGGTGGAAGAAGTGGAAAGGAGAATGGATGAGCACATGAAGGACATAAGTAAATTCCTTCAAAAGCTGGCAGAGTTGGAAGATGCTGATAAGCTCAAGCATCTAGAAAACAGGATGAGGAGAAACAATTTAAAGATCAGAGGAGTACTGAATTAGAATATGAGTACTGCATATAGGTTGTGAGGAAAATGTGAGACGGCCTTCGCTTCAGACAAATATCCAGAGTGGAAAGTGGAAGTTAAGACTGAGCGTGCACACAGAGCTTTGGGGAAAGAGAGAGGTAACAGGCTGCAGGACATTATCCTCTGCCTGCACAACTATATAGTCAAAGAAAAAGATCACAAATAGAATGCAAGCTTTGAGAGTTGTTTGACTGGGAGGATCATAAGGTCATGATGTATTCTGATCTGGCCTCTGTGACTCTGAAAAAGCAAAGGGACTTTAAAGAAATAACTTTTGAAGCTGCGAAAAGGAAGGAACCCAGTATTGTTGGATGTTTCCCTTCAGGTTAGCCTTCTCCATAGAGTCTGATAACTAGCGGAAGCAATAACAGCTGTAAGAGACTGGGGTGGAAGGACTTCGGCAAAATAATCTTGTGGACAGCAGAAAAGTGAGTTGGAAGCTCAATGTACAGAAATGGTAGAAGTGCTGAAGCAGTCTCATTAGAGAACTGTGAGGAGTTGGACCAGGCTAGAATGGGTCATTGGAAGGTTGGAGTTTGAGAGAGCAGAGGACTTGAACCCAAGCAGCAACTGGTTTGATTCTGGGCCACTGTGGGCATATAATTAGAATGAGTGAGGTATTGAATATATGGGGATGAAGAAGAAGAAGGAATGAATAGTGCAGAAAGGGTTCAATAGGGGAAGAATAATGTGAAAAAGAACTGGCGGTAGAAGTAGAGTGTATTAAAAAGGCCTTATGATGGCAATCATTTCCATGGGAAGAAACATAGAAACATAGAACGATGACGGCAGAAAAGGGCTATAGCCATCAAGTCTGCCACCGTACTGTCCCTTCCTCTAAGTCTATACCCAGTGACTATTTAGTCAGATTGACTCTCTTATGGATCCCCTCTTTCCCTCCTCTGACCCTCGTAGGGATCCCCTCTTTCCTCCCTCTGACCCTCGTAGGGATCCCACATATGTATCCATTTATTCTTGAAGTCCAACACGCTATTGCCTCGATCACCTGCGCTGGAAGCTCATTCAACGTCAACCACTCTATTCTGTGAAGAAGTACTTCCTTATGTCGCCACGGAAATTTCCCGCCCCTGAGTTTGAGCGGATGCCCTCTGGTGCAGAAGGTCCTCTGAGAATGAAGATATCATCTTCACCTCGATACGTCCTGTGATGTATTTAAATGTCTCAATCATGTCTCTCTCTCCTACGTTCTCTAGAGTGTAAAGCTGTAGTTTGTTTAGTCTCTCCTCATATGAGAGACCTTTGAGACCAAGATCCTCTGGTGGCCATCCGTTGAACCGACTCGATTCTGAGCACATCTTTACGGTAATGAGGTCTCCGAATTGTACACAGTATTCCAGATGAGGTCTCACCATGGTTCTGTACAATGGCATTATGATCTTCAGGCTTCTTGCTGACAAAGCTTCTACTGATACATCCCAACATTTGCCTTGCTTTAGATGAAGCCCTCTCCACTTGATTGGCAGTTTTCATGTCTGCACTGATGATTACTCCCTAGGTCTCGTTCCGCCGAAGTACTAGTTAAAGTTTCCCCATTCAAGGTGTATTTTCTGCATGGATTACCGTTACGAGGTGCATAACCTTACATTTCCCAGCGTTGAGCTCAGTTGCCAGGTCGAGGACCATCTTTCCAATGTAAGCAGGTCCTGTGTCATACTATCCTGTAAATTACATTCACTTACTGTATTGCATAGTTTAGCATCATCGGCGAATAATGTTATTTACCCTGAAGCCCCTGAGTCAGATCCCCGATGAATATGTTGAAAGGAGTGGGCCCAGGACTGAACCCTGCGGTACTCCGCTGGTCACCTCTGATGTTTTAGAGAGGGGTACCGTTAACCATTACCCTTTGAAGTCTTCCGCTTAGCCAATCCTTGACCAAGTAGTGAGTGTTTCTCCTAACCCATCGATTTCATTTGTTCACAGCCTGCGGTGTGGGACGCTATCAAATGCTTTACTGAAATCCAGGTACACGATGTCCCATAGACTCTCCCAAGTCTAGCTTCCTTGTCACCAGTCAAAGAAGCTGATGAGATTGGATTGGCAGGACCTACCCTTGGTGAATCCATGTTGATTTGTGATCCTGTAGATTTCCTCATACAGGATCGTGTCTATTTTGCGTTTAATTAAAGTTTCCATGAGTTGTACACACTATTGATGTGAGACTCACCGGTCTGTAATTCGCAGCCTCTGCCCTGCAACCCCTTTTTGTGCAGAGGAATGACGTTGGCTGTTTTCCATCCAAGGGTACTCCTCCCCGTGTTTAGGGAGAGATTGAAGAGTGCGGCTAGTGGGATCGCCCAGGACATCGCACAACTCTTTGAGCCTCTTGGTGCAGATTGTCTGGACCCATGGCTTTATATTACCTTTAGTCTTGCCAGTTCGCTGTAAACTTCACCAGGTGTGAATTCAAAATTCTGAAACGGGTTCGTCCGCATTTGACTTAGCCTCTAACCGAGGACATGTCCCTGGTGCCTCGCAAGTGAAGACCGAGCAGAACTATTCGTTCAGTAGTTCAGCTTTATCTGAATCTGCTTCCACGTAATTCCCATCGGTTTTGTTTAAGGCGTATTATCCCGTCTGTGTTCTTTTTCCTATCACTAATATACCTGAAGAAGGATTTGTCCCTCTTCTTAATGTTCTTTGCTAGAGTTTCTTCCACACGAATGTTTGGCCTCCCTAATTGCTGTTTTGGACGCTGTAGATCTGGTCCCTATATTCCATGATAGCTTCTCTTGTTTCCGTATGCTTGTAGGAAAGAAATGCTTTTTTTCTTCTCCTTAACAAGGTGAGAGATCTCTGCGGTGAAACCATTGGGGTTTATTGTTTCTTTGTCGTTTATTTACCGATTTTTATGTAGCGGCTAGTTGCTTCATGTATGGTTGATTTCAGTGTTAACCACTTAGCTTCTACATCATCAGTCTCCACTTGGTCCTGCAGCGTCCGAATGGACGAAATCTCCCATGCGTGCGAAGTCTGTGCCGCGGAAAATTGAGTACTTTTGTTTTCGTGTGTGATCTAGGGAAGCCCTTCCTAAGATTAAACCTTACTGTGTTGTGGTCGCTGGAGGCTAACGTATCTCCTACTGAGACCTCTGAGACGCTTTCCCCATTGGTGAGTACCAGGTCAAGGATTGCCTGGGCCCTAGTGGGCTCCATCACCATTTTGTTTGAGACGGGCTCCCCTTTATGGAGTTTTAACAGCCTCCTACTAGCGCTGGTTGTCGCTGAAAGTGTTGCTCAGTCTGCATCAGGCATATTGAAGTCTCCAAGTATTACAGTGTCTCCCCTTAGAGTGATATTTCAATGTCTTCAATTAAGTCTGTGTCCATGTCATCCAGTTGTCTAGGGGGTCTGTCACCACACAAGATACAGGCACTTCTCTCTGCCTCTTGCCAGGTTTACCCAGAGGGATTCCCCTGTGTATTTTGACATCTGTAATCCTGGTGGTTTTGATGTCCTCTTTAATAATATATTGCTACCCCACCACCTAACCTGCTCTCTCTGTCCCGACGAAGTAAGTTATACCCGGCTATTACCATATCCCACCCATGAGAGTCTGTTAGCCAAGTTTCGGATATCGCCGCCAGTCTAGGTCTGCATTCCTTATTTCCGTCTCTAATTCTAGAATTTTATTACCTAAACTGTGTGCATTAACGTACATAGCCTCCATTCTTTCTGTTTGCTAAATCCCCTTTGAGATTTTTTTCTACCTGCGTTGGTTCGTGGCACCCCTAGGAAACTGTCTTGTAGTGTGGGTACTTACTCTGAGCTTTGACTCATCTCATCAGAGTAGTTCCTTGCTGCTCTGGTATGTGAGTGGGTACCCTCCCCCCGACCTTACCTAGTTTTAAAGCCCTGCGAAGCAGGCGGGCTAGTCGGTGTCCGAAAACGTACTTACCTCTACTGGTCAGATGAGTCCGTCTGGTCCCTGAAGTCCTGTAGTGCCTCCTCCTGGTTCAGGAATCCAAAGTTCATATCCCGAACCATCCCTGTAGCACTCGTTTAGTCCTCAGGATACGCCTGTCCCTGGCTCTCCCCTTGCCTCTAACTGGGATGGATAGAGGAGAAGACCACCTGCGCTCCGGTCTGCCTTAGCCTCTCGCCCAGTGCTCTGAAGTCTCTGGTGATGTTCTCCGGGGTGTTCCTTGCCAGTGTCGTTTGTCCCTACATGGACGAGAGCATGGGAATAGTTGTCCCTGGGGCTTGAGTATTCTGTCAAGACAGGTGGTGACATCCCGTACACTGGCTCCAGGCAGACAGCAGACCTCCCTCGAATCCATATCTGGTCTGCAAATTGGTCCCTCGGTGCCTATCAGCATGGAGTCCCCAATAACTATCACTCTGCGCTTCTTCGTAGGGGGTTGGTCAGTTGTTCCCGGAGATGTGAGTTGTGAGTTGGGCCTGCTCCTGTTCCTATCAGTAGGTCCTTCTGAAGAATCTGGAATCTGTTCGTCAGGGTGAGGTTGAGGGGTTGGTGTTGGTGTAGAGCTGCCCATGTCGATGAGAGAAAGACAGAAGGATGAGGAGATTGAAAAAGGTGGGGGGGGTTTCCTGTGCTTGCCCGTGGAAGAGGTACACTAAGCTGCCATGGCTCAGTGTCACCAGCCATTTCCTGTATCCAATTGTTGGTCTCAACGCTGATGACTGGGGTTGTCCGAGGATGGACTTGTCATGGGTCTGCTCGTTGATTTGGGATAGCTCCTGGACGACTCCGTCGATGTATCCTCATCCTCCGGATGCATCTCAGGCGTTTTACCTCACTCCCTGAGGTTCTTTAGTTCCAGCATGAGGTCACTATCCAGTTGGTCTACCCTCCTCCGATCTGCGTGGACGCTGTAGTGTAGTGCTGGGGGATGGTCTCCGGTCTGCGCAGAGACAGAGAGAGAGAGAGAGCCCTCTATCAATCCAGTCCTGGGTCCTCCTCCTTTTGCATGCAGTCCATGGTTGCCTCCTGGATCCCTATGGCGATTGGATGCTGGGCTTGATTACAAGACTTGGCGCTTATTGTCCTCCTGCCATATCTAAGTTGTAAGCTTGGTCTGCCTGTCAGTAAGAGAGCATAGAAGAGTTAGAGAAATGGATTATTTAGAGTATAAAAGAATAGGGTGTTTGTGAGAGAGTGAGTGAGATTAGGGTGTCTGTGAGAGTTTGTACAGTTGGGGTGAAAGGGATTAGGGTGTTTTTAGAGGTCCTCTCGCCGCCCTAGATGCCCTTGTTGTCTGTAAGTTGGTCCTTCTTAAGGCTTCTTCGCAAAGGCGCTCTCGCTAATGCGACGCGCCTTTGCCGCTCGCCTTCGCGTTGGTTCTCCTCCTTTAATGAAGCCCAGGATGGGGGAGAACATGGGATATGGAGAGGAGTAGGCCCACTGAGAAGGGAGCTATTTATTTTATGATTTTTTTTTAATGATTTTTTTATTCTTTATTCATTTTTATCTCTTGCAACAATGTATCAATAAATTGACAATTGAAATTGAAATACATCACTTGAACATCTGTCATATTACAATAATACATAAAAATTTCATCCCTTCCCTTCCAACCCTCATGCGATGGGAGATTCCAACAGAGGACTGTTGTCTCACATATGAGAAGCGCATATCGCGCAGTTTAACTGCTCGCATGAGCCTTTTTTTCTAACTTTTCTTGTGTGTTCCCTGAGGCAGGACCAAACATGCATGTCGAACTCCGCAAGCTGCAAGCTAAGTTTGCCTAAGTTTTTTGACTATAAGTTATAATAAACCGTAGTTTTTTCACTTACGTAAAACATATATGAATTGATATATCCTCTGGTTTACTGTCCATGCGATTGATTGGGCTGTGAGGTTGGTTTTTTCTCTGGGGTTCGCCCCAGTTTTCCCCTCCATGATTCTGAGCAAGCCTGTGAACTCTGTTATATCATCCTTATACTACTTTGAATAGGTACCACGGAGTGATTTTTCTTTCAGTTCAACATTTTGCATTTTATTCACTCCTGTTACATTGTCTGTAACTTGTCCCCTTTCCCATATTTGACTGGAGACTACTAAATTAGAAGCAGCCAATGGGAGTAATAATTGTTGTAATTTTCTTAAAAAATTAACTTTGATTTGTAGTTGGGGCATATACATTACCTAGATCCAGGGGTATTATTTCCCATGCTCATTCTTACATGTACCACCTTCCCAAGGGATCAGATCAATCAATTGAAATTACTGTATTCTTTTTATTTATTAATATAGCAAACCCAGCTTTTTTTACCAAGAGCAGGGGCAAAAAAAACTCTGTTTTACCCAACCCCCTTCCAACTTTTGTGACTCCACTCAATGATAGGTGCGTCTCCTGTATGAAATATAAATCCGCATTCTGTTTGTTTCAAAAAGGCAAGCATTTTCTTCTTCTTTAATTTGATGGTTAAGGCCATTAACATTTAATGAAAAAAGTTTCACCTCCATTATACAATTTGTTTTCTAAATAGTCAGATGTAATTAATTTAAAAATAATTAGACACCATTTCCAATATTTTAAAACTTTGCACATAAAATTCTCCTAAAGATTCTCCTATCTCAAATATATTTCTTCTCTACCCTTCCCCCTCTCCACCCTCCCCAAATCTTATATTAATAGTGTTAATTTGGTGACACATATATTAGATCAGACAATGATATAACTCCCCATTCTTTAAATCAATATTCAAAAATAAGTCACAAAGAAAATACTTATTGAATATAATCATTCTTCATAGAACTTATTCTGAGATTCATAAATTATACAATAATATCAGTTTAATGACTTCGAATGCATTTCAATAACCTTTATACTAACCATCATATATTAGTATACCTAAACAACCAATTATATTTCAATTATTTCACCTTATATTTAATATATTTAATAATATGATTATAACATCTTAATACCATTAATATTTTATACTAAAGACTTTTACATCTAAGATTAAAAATCAATAATAGATTCAGATTTCTTTTTTGGTCCAATTATCAACTTATTTTATAACTTATGATATAGAAATTCATTAATAAACACCTAAAATTTTCCCTCTTATTTATATTTAATTAAAACTTTCATAAAATTTTATCATCAATCTTCTTTTTCCCCCAGCTTACATACTTTAACATTCAGAACATATTTTAATTTATTGAATCTGCATAAGACTTAAACCTATCATCTATCTTTTGGGGAATGTATTATATTAGCTTTAAATCTTTTAATGAAATCAATTTCTTAAATTAAATCAATTTATTTTAATAATGAGAACCCAAAGAAAACCCATATGTATAACTAAGCATATTTAGAACCTTTTAGAATCTATTTCTTATGCTACAATTAATATATGTGACATAAATAAATAAATAAACATAGATTAACTTCTAGCAATATAATACCTTCCTTTAAAAATTCACCCTTATGGAACTATTAGCATCTTTCCCATTCTAAATTTAAAAATTGAATTATTTGTATTTATCTAAAGTATAGGTAAAACCAAAAATAATAAAATATCGTATTATGTTACATTTACAAATATTCCTATGAACCCTGAATCTACAGGCATCTACATAAGCAGACTTATGTACTGAGACATTGACTCCCATGAAATAAAACTTATATACTTCCTCCCAAATGAACAAACCAACTACTCGAGAGAGTATAGCTGCAACTTACTAAACGGTCTTAATATGGGAGATTCTTGAGTCCTGAGACCATCCTAGTGGCCATTCGCTGAACCGACTCCATTTTCAGCACATCCTTTTGATAATGTGGCCTCCAAAATTGAACACAATATTCCAGATGAGGTCTCACCATGGACCTGTAAAGCGGCATTACAACTTCAGGCCTTCGGCTGACAAAACTTTTTTAATTGAATTTTCATGTTTTTATATGTCAGTGTATAATAAATTATCTCCAGAACATCTGAATCCACAGTTTTTTGTTTTTGTTTTCATCGATTAATAAATTAAACCACATCTTAGGTATCTTGTTATATAAAGTTGCCTCGCATATGTGCACAGTAAAGTTTATGGTGATATCTTATTGTTTTGTGTAAGCATTCCTGCCTCCGTTCTTCAGATTGTTGATATGTTGGTTCACTTGCTTCTGTGTCTCAGGTTGTTGGCACTCCTTGCTACATCTCTCCAGAACTGTGTGAAGGGAAACCCTACAACCAGAAGAGTGATATATGGGCTTTGGGTTGTGTTCTCTATGAACTGGCCAGCCTCAAGAGGGCATTCGAAGCTGCAGTAAGGATGAACTGCATATGTTTATCACTGTTTTGTAGCAGGATAAGTAGAAAAAGCTTTAATTTTTACAGAACATAATGCATTAATTGAACAATTTGGTAGACGTGTTGGATACCAATACAGTGCAACAATTTGTATTGGAATAGAAAGTTAGTGTAGTCTTGAAGTGCAGCCTGTGTTTCTGTATATGTGGGGTAACATACCTGAGTGGCTGAGATAACTTTGGCATTCATTTTCAAAGCAGATAGATGTCTGAAAATGGCCAATAAAGTCCATCTGCTAAAAATGTTCAAATTGCAATTTCGAAAGGCAGAATTTGGACATTTTACACTATAGTTCCTCCTAATACATGGGGGGCATGTTGGAGATGCATTTTGGGTGGCACTAGGGTGGTTCTAAAATGAGGGCGACTTTAGCAATAATGGAACAGAAACAAACATCCAAGGGGAAAAAAAAGGATGTTTTTATCTAGACCTGTTTAAATCACGTCCAGGGTACTAAAAGGTGTCTCAATAGAACAGCTGACCATTGGAGGGATAAAAACATTACCCCTTCTTAATCTCTCAGTGGTTATTGAACCCCCTCCCACTCCACTAAGAAGGGAAAGTAATAGTGGACACCAGACTCTATGGCAGCTTTAGGTATTATGGCCATTCATAACAGAGCAGAAAGCAAGTGTAAGGAGTAGCCTAGTGGACTTTGAATAATGGGACCCAGGTATAACTCCCACTTTAACTCTTTTATTTCTGTATAAATATAATGAACCCTCCTGGAACATAAAAATATCTACTGTACCTGAATTTATAAGACACCTGCAAGTGTGATGGCTATTGTAATGGTGTACCTTTAGGTACAGTAGGTTTTTATCTGTTCCAGGAGGGCTCACAATAACATAATGAAATTAAGGTGTGATTTGTACCTGGGTCCCATTGTTTAAAGTCCACTGCACTGTCCACTGGGTTGTCCCTCTGCTCTGCAAGGACATCTGTGTGGCCATTTTTGTATAAATGGATGCTTCATTTTGTAAAATGGCTGTTCATTTAGGATATTTTCAGTGCAAAAAGGTCTTTCTCACATATTTTCAAACCGGAAATCCTGTTCATTCTGGTGGGATGGGGGACTCTCTTCCAGCTAATGTCTTGTATGTTTTAAAAGTTTTATTTTCTGCCGACACTCCTGCTGGCTCAAATTGAGAAACCCTTTTCTTTGCCTACCTACCTACCTTTCCTTCTCCCCAAGCCACTGAACACCTTAACACTTCACCCTTCACTCTTTAAACCCACTGCTTCTCTCTTACTCTTATCCTCTACCCTCTTCTCTGTTCTAAAGATCTTACACTTTCTCCCTCTCGTTCGGTCATCCCTTCTGTCCCTGTGTGCACCTCACCTACGTCACAGCAGCAGGTGCCCCCTCACCTCCCATACCCTCACCCCTACCTTCCTCCTCCTTCTATTGCTTTCTGCTGGGGATATCAACCCTAATCCTGGTCCTCCTAACCATCTCCCACCTACTCTTATAATAATAATAATAATAATAATTTATTCTTATATACCACCATACCAAAAAAAGTTCTAGGCGGTTCACAACAAACTGGGCAAGTACATAAAATACAGATGAAATACAACAGATTGGAATAAGAGGGACTTAACAATAATGAGTGGAATTCATTTGCAACATAATGTGGATAAAATACATTAAAAAATAAAGAGAAAGCTTTTTTTTTTTTTTAAATTTTTTTATTTATAAATTTTTCATTCTTACAAATTTTTTGATTGTACATAAAATTTCAAATAATACATGAAAAATTGTGATTACAAATAATTCAGCTTATCACATAAAATATACCCCTCCCCTTTTTTCATTTCTTAAATCCATATAATATACATCCCCTTCCCCATTCTAATATAACTATTACTAATGTGCTATGAAATCTGATCATTGGAATAACATGTCAATGGTTCCCAAATTTTCTTAAAATTATGAATATTTCCCTGTTGTAATGCTATTGTTTTTTCCATTTTGTATATATGACAGACTGAATTCCACCAAAATGTATAGTTTAATTTGGTATAATCCTTCCAATTTTGAGTTATTTGTTGCATGGCGACCCCTGTCAATATTAATAATAGTTTGTTATTGTTTGCTGAAATCGGACTCTGAGTTCTCATTGCTGTACCAAATAGTATAGTATCATATGAGAGTCCTACATGATTTTCTAGTAATTCATTAATTTGGGGCCAAATTAGTTTCCAAAATGCATTTATACAGGGACAAAAAAAAATTAAGTGGTCTAATGTCCCAACTTCTACTCTGCAATGCCAGCATCTATTAGATCTAGTACTATCTATCTTTTGTAAGCGCGTAGGGGTCCATAAAGCTCTATTTAATAAAAACATCCAAGTTTGACTCATAGATGCTGACTTTGTAGATCTTAATCTCCAGGACCAAAATCGTGGCCATTGAGACTCAGAAATTGTCTGACCAATTTCAATACTCCAAATATCCCTAAGTCCAGTTTTCTTTTTTTTATTTAAAAATCCATTTAACAATTTATACCATTTTGCGGCTTGGTGATCCAAAAAATCCACCTGGAAACATAGAACCTGCAGACTATATTGAGTATTAAGATCTTTCCATTCAGGGAACCCTGCCTGAATAGCTTGCTTCAATTGCAACCATTTAAAATATTGTGTTTTATTTAATCCAAATTTATGTTGCAATTGTGAAAAACTAAGCATTGATCCGTCTGAAATAACATCATTCAATGTTCGTATACCTGCAATTGTTTCCAGACGATTTTGTATCCGCCAATCTTGATCCTGGAGTTTACCCAAATTGATTGATTTAATGATTTAGCAATTGGTTCTGGTGATAGATTACTAATATATCTTAATGTCTTCCAGGTATCTAATAGAATTCTGTTATCCTTATATCGTCTAGGCATGTTTATACTAATTAGATGTTCTAAATGTAATGGGAACAGGAGCCGCCATTCTAGATATAGCCAATCTGGTACATTCTCCATGAGATCTGGGAGGATCCAATACATACCCTGTCTTAGAATATAGGCTTGATGGTACCTATAAAAATTTGGAAAATTTACCCCTCCCTCCACAATTGGTCTTTGTAAAGATACTAAAGCAATTCTGGGTCTTTTCCCAAACCAAACAAATTTTGTAAGAATATTGTTTAACTTTTTATAGAATGACCCCTGAAAAAATATTGGTATCATACTCATTTGATAACAAACCACAGGCAATATCATCATTTTAATTGTTTGAACTCTTCCCCACCAAGAAAGATGTAAAGGATTCCATTGCTCACACATTTCAGTTATTTTTTTAAATAAAAGTTTTTCATTTTCTTTGACTGTATCTTCAATTGTATTTTTGATAATAATTCCTAAATATTTTAACCTGTCTTCTTTCCAAATAAATGAATATGAATCAAATAATCCTTTGGTACAGTGAACATTAATTGGAAGAATTTCCGATTTACTCCAATTAATTTTATATCCAGAAAATTTCCCAAATTTCTCTAGAAGATTAAGTAAACTTGGAACAGTATTCCCCGGTTCTCTTAAATATAATAATATATCATCTGCATATGCAGAAAGTTTAAATTCCCAGTAAGAAAATGGGATTCCCTTTATCTCCTTAGTTTGATTAATTGCAATTAATAAGGGTTCTAAAACAATATCAAAAAGTAAGGGGGACAAAGGACATCCTTGTCTAACTCCCCTACGCAAGTTAAATCTATCTGATAAATTGTTATTAATATATAATCTTGCACCAGGAGAGCTATACAAAGTCTGAATCATTTTAATAAAACCGGGGCCTATTCCAAACCATTCCAGAGCTTGATACATATAATTCCATTCCACTCTATCAAATGCTTTTTCTGCATCTAAAGATACCATAAAAGCTGGATCATTCATATTTTTCGCTAAATTTAAAGAGTGAAATGCTAATCTAGTATTGTTTGATGAGTGTCTTTTAGCAATAAATCCTGTTTGGTGTACATCAATAATAAAAGGAAGAGCTTTTGCCAATCTTATTGCTAATACTTTAGCAATCAACTTACCATCTACATTTAATAAAGATATAGGCCTGTAGTTTGAAACCAAGGTAGGATCCCTGTTTGGTTTTGGTAAGACAATAATTACCGAATCAGCCATAGTACCTGATATATTCCCATTATTTATTTGGTATTGATACAAATTTAATAAGTATGGTAAGATAATATTTTGAAATGTTTTGTAGAATTCAACAGTATAGCCATCACCACCCGGAGTGGATCCAACTCTAAGAGACTTCAATGCTGATTCTATTTCTTTTAAAGATATAGGATCTTCTAAACTTCGTTTTATATGATCCGGAACATTTGGTCCAATAAATGAGTTTAAGAAATTTAATCCCTCTTGTTCTTTATTTTCATAAGATTCAGAAGAATATAAATCTTTATAAAAATCAAGAAATTGTATTAAAATATCTTTGGTGTTAGTGTGTGTGTTGCCTTGTGTATCTTTAATTGCAATAATCTTAGATTTCCTTTTTTTTGCTTTAAGAAAATTAGCTAATAATCTTCCAGCTTTGTTTGAATTACCATAGTACTGAACTTGCTTATAGAAGATATCTTTCCTCACAAATTGAGAAGAAATCTCATTATATTTCGCTTTTATTTTTAATAAACTTTGTAATGTATTATGTTCCCAGTTCTTAATTAATTTATTTTCTAATACTTTAATTTGTTTTTCCAAATCAACATATTGTTTTTTAAGTTGTTTTTTGATAAATGCTGAATATGAAATAATATTTCCTCTTATTGTTGCTTTAAATGCATCCAACAAAATCTCAGCATTAATTGTCTCAGCATTAACTGTCCGAATTATTAATTTGAAAAAATTCATTCATTTTTTATTTAAAATCTTCCAGAAAGTTCGAATCCACAAGTAAAGCATTATCAAATCTCCAAATTGGATTGAAATGTACTATATCATTATTCTGAAAGTCAATCCACACACCAGCATGGTCTGAAATTACAATGGGATCAATAACTGCATTCATCACTCGCTGCGCTATATTATTAGACACGAATATATAATCAATTTGTGAGAAAGATTTGTGGACCTGAGAACAAAAAGAGAATTCCTGATCATTAAAATGAAGAATACGCCATATATCAACTAAATTACAAGATTGAACCAAATTATCTAAACCTAATGATTTCATAATTCTACTTGGTCTCTTATCCAAAATCGGATCCATTACAGCATTGAAATCCCCTGCTACGACTAAATTAGAAGCAGCCAGTTGTAACAGTAATTGTTGAACTTGTTTAAAAAACTCCATTTGATTCGAATTAGGAGCATATAAATTGAATAAATCCAGGGTTGTATTTCCCAGAACCATTTTGATATGCACCCATCTTCCTAAAGGATCAAAGTTTATTAATTTGAAATCAGCATTGCACTTCCTATTTATCAGTATAGCAACCCCAGCTTTTTTCCCCACTGCAGGTGCAAAGAAACATTTAGAAATCCAACCCCCAGATAATTTCTTAGATTCAATCTCAGAAAGGTGCGTCTCTTGAATAAAATATATGTCCGCATTTTGCTTTTTAAGGAACATTATTACTTTCTTTCTCTTAATAGGATGATTTAAACCATTGACGTTAATAGAATAAATTTTTATATCCATCTATTTTATAATTAAATTTTGGCAAATACTTCTATAATAATAAAGATGACCAGACCTCAGCACATTAATTGAATATATTTCCTTCATCCAATCCCCCCATCCCTTCCCCCCCCCGAAAATAAAAATATAAAGAAAGAATTCAAATTTTACATTTTCCCCATTTTCATTCCTCATAAATATATTATTCCTCTGAACCCCCCTCCCTCCCTCTAATCTCCCTCCCCTCTCCCCCATAATCATTGTCTGACCTGGAACACACATTGGTATAGCAGACCCTAAACCTCCTCCCCCAGGCAACTAATATCCCTCCAAATTGAATTAACATATCTCAAAAAATTCAGCTATTCTTTTCCCCCACATATGTAATTATTTAATTATTTATATCTATATATATTTAATCATTCAATTAATAATTATTGACATTAATATTAATATTTCATTGTAGCAAATTACATAAAATTATCTATAATGAATTCAATATAAGTATTCATAAAAATTATTCATATAAATAATTAATATCGTGCAATTCTTTACCTCCTATTAAATATCTCTTCTTTAAAAATCCCAGTTCCCAGACTTAACCCTTTATTTAATAATTTTTGTATTTCATATCAATTAGTATCTAGGTGGAATATATAATTATATTAAGATTCATATTTAATTAATTCATAAAATTATAAAACTATCTTCTCTTCAAAGTAATATATGTCCCATCTTAATATTATGTGAACATTTTCAAATTTAACTATAATTCCATGAATATTAAATATTCATTGTTAATTTAAATATAATCATTCATACAGTTAATATATTATTAATACCAGCATCTAACCAATTTATTTTAAACATTCTCATGTAAAAATCATTCATAATATATTCAATATAAATAAATATTGGAATAAAATATATATTTTCATATTTATTAATAAAATTCTAAATTATTTCCTATTTTATTAATAATCATTTTTTTTTTAATATTCAGTATTCCATATTTATTTCCTTATATTAATCAAATATTGTGATTCATAATAGTTAATAATTAGTAGTTGGGTAAATATATAGGTTATATTTATAATAATTTTCATAAATAAATAAATTAATTTCTTATTAAATTAAGAATGTATCAGTACATTCAAAGTAAGAAAAACTTAGTCAAAAGATCTTCAAATGCAGTAAAATGCAGTAAAAATAACTTGGTCCAATATCAATCCACTTCTTTTTTTTTTTTTTTTTCCTTTCTTCTCTTCTCTTCTCTTCAAAATGAGTTTTCTCCATTTTCTCTTTTTCCTTTAATCGATTTTCCTTCATGTAGACATCGGTTCCTCTTGTGATAGAAACTCTTTAAGTTTTGCAGGGTCTTGAAAATACCAGGACTTATTTCCAGTAGACACTCTCATTGTAGATGGATAGTACAAGCCGTACATGTAACCTTTTTCTTTCAACTGCTGCCTCAGCATAAGGAACTGCTTTCTGATGTTTGCAGTGTGTTTTGCAAAGTCTGGGACCAGCAACAATTTAGACCCTTTATAATTTAAATTTTTATTCGCTTTTGCTACTTTTAAGATTTCTAAAGCCTGCTGGTATCTTAAAACTTTAAAAATCAAGGGTCTGGGGCCATTCTGATTCACTGGTCTTTTTGAAGGGATTCTATGTGCCCGTTCTATTTCCAACGGCCACTTGGAGTTTAACTGTAACAGTTTAGGTAACAAGTTCTCTAAAAACTGTATAGTGTCTCCCCCTTCAAGATGTTCAGCCAGACCAAGCACTCTTATGTTCTTCCTTTTTCCCCAGTTCTCCAAATCTATCAGCTGATTTTTCAAGCTTTCTACAGTCTGTCTGTCACTTTCACAGCTTTGTGTAACAGCTTCCAGCAGTTCGACTCTCTCTTCAATCGCAGACATCCTCTGCCTTTCAGTCTGAATCTCCTGCTTCAGACTGAGCACTTCCTCTTTGACCTCCGAAATCTTTCCAGCGTTGTCAGACAGCATTAATTTAATTTTAAACAGCTCTGCCATAATGTCTGCTTTGTCTGAGTACTCCTCAGTTTCCAGTGGGATCGGCACACTTGAGGGCGACACCGGAGTAACTTTCGATCTTTTCGCCGAAACACCGGAAGTGCACGGCTTCTCCGACTTCCCCTGCCTTGTTGTTGCCATTTCCGAAGCTGATTTTATTTATTTGTAACGCGGGTACGCGATTCAAAACAACTTTTTCTATCAGTTAGTTGTCTGGGTTCAGGGAGCTCCGCGGCTATGCGACCATTTTGCGCGCTCCAAGCCACGCCCCCCAATAAAGAGAAAGCTGATAAAATACTAGCTCAACAGGCAAAAGAAATGCATATAATACGAATAAAATATCAGCTGAATCTAAATTAATTAACAGTTTAAAAAAGAATGCAGTTAAAAAACTAACCTAACCGGCAAAGTTGATGCATGTAATACAGATAAAAATACATCAAATAGAACTAAAAAGACTTGTTAAAAAAATAGCAGTGCGTTAAGATGCCAACCTATCAAAAAGTTGTGTCTTTAACAATTTTCTAAAATCAAAATAGGAAGAGACCTCTAGAATGATTTTTCCACCTTACTCTGACAGGCCGACCCGCAATACCACCAACCTTATTTCTATTCCTCCCCTCCTCCCTGCCCTTCTCTTGTGCCTTATGGAATGCCCGCTCCCTTCCCAACAAGCTTGTCTACTACATATATGACCTCTTCATCTTTCGATCTCTCCACTTGCTCACACTAACAGAGACCTGGATCTGCCCTGTGTCATGGAGGCTACCTTTTCTCCCACACTCCTCGCCTGGTTGGTCAAGGGGGAGGCAAGGGGCTACTAATCTCACCCTCTTGCAGATTTCAATCCCTTTGCCCACCACCATCTCAATGTTCTTCCTCCTTTGAAGTCCATTCCATTCGTCTTTTTGCTCCCTTATCTCTCTCTAAGTAGCAGTCATCTACAGAACCCCCCCCATACATCCCATTCTTCCTTCCTCACCAAATTTGACACTCCTGACTCTCCTCCTTCCACGAGCCCTCATCTCCTTCTCTCATCCTCAATGACTTCAATATCCATATCAATGACCCCTCTGACTCCTTCACCTCTAAGTTCCTTGCCCTAACATCCTCATACAATCACCTGCTGAGCTCCATGACCCCTACACACTGCCTAGACCTAATTCTTTCCTCCAACTGTTCAACCATCAAATTCTGCAATACCACCCTTCCCCTCTCTGACCATTACCTGTTAACATTCATTATTAATCACCCTACCCCCCCATATCCGGCCAATCATCACCAACACATTCAGGATCTTTCAGGCTATTGACCCCAGAGCCCTCTTCACTGCTGTCTCATCCCTCTCCTCAACTACTATTTCACACGAGTGTCAACTAAGCCATCCTCGCTCCTGTGTTTTAGATATCCTTGCTTCTCCAATCTCACGTACTGTTAGGCATGCCAAGCCCCCAACCCTGTCTCACCACCCTGCATCCGTTACCTGCGCTCATTTGCCCGTTATGCTAAATGTCTCTGGCTTAAATCCCGTACGAACACCGATTTTATACACTTCAAATTCATGCTGTCATCATTCCAGTCTGCCTTCTCGCTAGCCAAACAAGAATACTATATCCACAACCACTTCTCTTAGCTCCAATCCTCGCCATCTCTTTACCTCACTAAACTTCCCACTGGAAGCACCCTCGCCACCTATCCCTCCCTTCAATTTTTCCCCAGAAAATGGCGGAGTTCTTCTACAATTAAATTTAGAAGATTCACCTTGAGCTCTCAACCAGGCTGCTTCCCCCTCCCCTCCCTCCATCTGCCCCTTCTACTAACCTCCCCTCAACATCTGCCACCCTCTCCTTTTTCTCTGAGATCACTGAGGAGGAAACCACACATCTTTCATCCTCCAAACTCACTACCTGCTCCTCTGATCTGATTCTCACTCACCTACTCGGTGCTATCTTGCCCTCTGTCATCCCTCCTATCTGTCACATCCTCAATCTATTGCTCACCATTGCAACTATCCCTGATGCCTTCAAACATGCTATAGTCACACCCCTCCTCAAGAAACCCTCACTGGACCCCCCATCTCCCTCCTCCCATTCTTATCCAACTTACTTGAATGTGCTGTCCTTCACCATTGCCTGGACTTCCTCTCATCCTATGCTATTCTGAATCCGCTTCAGTCAGGCTTTTGCCCACTGCATTCCACGGAAACTGCCCTTACTAAAGTTTCCAATGAACCTGTTCTTGGCCAGATCCAAAGACCTCTATTCTATCCTCATCCTTCTCGATTTGTCTGCCGCCTTTGATACTGTTGATTATTGCCTACTCCTTGATACACTGTCCTTGTTGGGATTCCAGGGTTCTGCTCATCCTGGTTTTCTTCCTATCTCTCCCATTGCACCTTTAGTGTATGTAATGGTGGTTCTTCCACAGCCTTCCCATTATCAATTGGTGTACCACAAGGCTCTGTCCGGGGCCCACTCCTTTTCTCAATGTACACTTGCTCACTTGAAGCGCTGATCTTCTCCTCTCCCACAGCTTCCAGTATCACCTCTATGCTGATGACTCCCAGATCTACCCCTCTGCGACAAATATCTCTACTGAAATCCAGACCAGAGTCTCAACTTGCCTGTCTGACATTGCAATCTGGATGTCTCACCGCCATCTAAAACTGAATATGGCTAAAACAGAGCTGCTTATCTTCCTGCCTAAATCCACCTCTCCGCTTCCATCGTTCTCCGTCTCTGTGGACAACACTCTCATCTTCCTGTTTTGTCTGCTCATAATCTCGGGATCATCTTTGACTCTTCTCTCTCCTTCACCACCCAGATACAATATATTGTTGAAACCTGCTGCTTCTTTCTCTATAATATTACCAAAATCTGACCCTTCCTCTCTGAGCACACTACCAAAACACTTATCCACACCCACATCACCTCACGCTTAGACTGCTGCAACTCACTACTAGGCCTTTCGCTTAGCCATCTCGCTTCTCTCCAATCCGTCCAGAATTCGGCTGCATGACTTATATTCCAGGAGAGCCGCTATACTCGTGTTACCCCTCTCCTAAAGTCACTTCATTGGCTTCCCATCCGTTTCTAAATACAATTCAAACTCCTCTTACTGACCTACTAATACTCACTCAACTGCCCCTCACTATCTCTCTTCACTTATCTCCCCCTATGATTCCCCCCACCCCCGCCGTGAGCTCCGCTCAGGTGGTATCTGTACCCTTCTCTTCAACTGACAACCCCAGACTCTGTCCCTTCTGCCTTACTACACCATATGCTTGGAACAAGCTGCCCGAATCCCTATGGCAGGCTCCATCTCAGGCAGTGTTCAAGGCCCAGTTAAAAGCCCACCTCTTTGAGAGTGCTTTTGACTCTAACGCCTCTCACCTTGAGACCTGCATCCACAACCCTATATGTCATATCTGTCCAAGTTAGATTGTAAGCTCTTCTGAGCAGGGACTGTATAAATGTCAAAATGTACAGCTCTGGGAACGCCTTTCAGCACTATATAAGTGATTAGTAGTAGTAAATCCCAGCGTTTTTTCTGTTTAAAAATGGCTGTGAGATGGATAGTTTTGGGTTTTGATATTTTTTTTTTTTTTAACATTATGAGCAGGACATTCCAATACTGACTTGGACATTCTTTCAGAAATGAGCCTTTGTATCAGATATGCCTGGAAAGGACAGGCTGCATGATTGTCATATATCCATGGGGTACTTTCCTGGGAGAGACAGGCTGGTTGGGATCCTGGGTCCTTATATCTGTGGGTATCGTACTTGGAAGGCGCTAATAGATCACTTATTTTAAATTCTTTATTCAGTTTTAACTCTTGCAACAAGTGTACAATATTCAATCAGATAATTCGTACAAATCACTTGACATTCTAACAATTATTGTCAAATGCATATAAAAGACCCCTCCCCCACCCATCCCATTCATCAGGAATAAACCCATTAAATCACATAACATACCTCCCCATCCCCACATTAAATATAATCCTATGTAATAAAAAGGTGTCCAAGGTGTCTAATCATTAGAATATGCAATCAATGGCACTTAATCTGTTAATATCTGGGAGAGTCAGTCTTGATAGCGCTCAAGTCCCTGTCCTACATTAATATGGTATACCTGGGGAGTAGGTATTCTCTGCTTCTCCAGATGACATTTGGTAGCATGGTTCAGAAGAGAATTTAACAGCACATAAATCTTTATTTTTGTCCAGAACCTACCTGCTTTGGTATTGAAGATCATGAGTGGGACATTTGCACCAATCTCTGACCGTTACAGCCCTGATCTGCGCCTCCTTATCCTGAGCATGTTGAACTTGGACCCATCCAAACGACCTCAACTCAATGAGATCATGGCTCAACCAATCTGCATCCGAGCACTGTTGAACCTCTATACTGACGTGGGCAGTGTCAAAATGAGACGGTGAGTTTGTTCTCCCTCCCAGACCTTATATATAAGCACTTCTAGTGCAAAAGGCATATGAGTCTTAAACCAGAGGGTTATTCACCTCTACTCTCGAGTTTGTGTAGAAGGCATCATCTACATTTTTTGGCTCCACCTTCTGCATCATTGGGCTGTGCTGTTTCTCCTGTTTCTTCTTCTACAAACAAGCTGACAGTGACTTAATCTGCTCTGATTTCAGTTTATTTTCTGGATTTTATACGCTAGGTGTTCAATCCCAACCCACAATCTGGGAAATGCAGAAATCAACACTTTTCTGAGCACATACTCCACTCCCTTAACCTAATTGCTAGCAAACATATCCAATTGCAATTTTTGTAAGCAGTCCATGCAGAAGTTTTTTGCAGTTCTATTTCTTTTTTTTTTGCGTAAAGTTCGTTTTCTCGGTGGCTTCAATGCCTTGAGACCCCTTCCCAGAGGTCTCCTGTCGGAGGAAAAGATGCAGTTCCACAGTGCCGGACTGCTGCTTCACAGAGAAACTTGGTGGATCTCTGGAGATAGCCTACTGTGTACTACCATTTCTAATCTTGAGGTCCCTTCCCGTGGGAGTTTGCTTGCCCGCTGACCTTGTCACGGGTTTAAAATGTAGGCTATATGCATCTGGAGTGAAACCCACCCAGGTTTCAAGGCACAGGCTGCCTTTCCTTCCCCGACTGCATGGGGGTGGAGGTCATAGTCTGTGTCTGGTCATTTGGAGCAGTTTCTGTGACAGAAAAATCTTTTTCCTCCATTCAACTCCTGAACTCATGTAGTTCTCCTCAATATGGTTTTTATTTATTTATACTTGTATGTCTTAGATTTTATTGTATTTTTCAAAATATGTGCTCCACTTATTCTTATCAAACCTAGTTACCCATACTTATCTTTATACAGGATGTTGATTAATATTTATATATTTATATTCTAACAAGATGGTGGCCAGATAGGTCATCAGTTGTGCTGTCTCCCTTACCCTATTTTTGTTTTTGTTTTTATTTTTTGCCTTATTTGGTTTTTATTTTTATTTTACAATTTACTGGTTTTGTTTTGGTCTCTGTTTCTTTCATCCGAGACCTCCACTGCTGTTTAAGTTTATTTTAGACTCACTTATTTGATTTTCCGGTTGTCAGTTTGTCCGGTCCAGTGGTTGAGGTGACTTCTTGTTGATGCTCGGCGTGTTCCTTGATTGCGACTGGGAGGTGCTGGACTGGGTCCTCTTCCTTCTGTGGGGGAGTGAGATGTCCGATTTTGGCTCCTTTGACATTTGCATGCCGACAGCCGCGTTTCTCCCGCTTCTCTGCTTTGAAGCCGTACTGGTGGGGAGTAGGACGGCGCGTCGTGGTGAGATCGGGGGCGGTGCTTCTGAGGAGAGGACGGCCCCAGGGGGATCCCAGAATGTACAGCCGAAGGAGCGGTTTGGCCTGCCTGGAAAGTAGCCGGTGCGTTGCAGGGACCCTTTGGAAGATCTTGGAAGCAGCCATTGGACCCGACGATGGTGGCAGTTGGCAGTGGCCGTTCAAACAGCTGATACGTCGAGATGAAAGTGGCGGTGGTCCGGCTGTTGCAAAGGTCATCTGAGCCAAATATCTAGCCTGCTTTGACACTCTTTAATACATTCTTATGGCTGAAATACTGTTTGGTGGCTGAGCGTAACACTTCTGGACTTAAGGAGCATATTTATATTCACTTCATGACATGTCCTAGTGCCTGACTGGAACTTATTTAATTTTTATACAGTTATTTGTTTTGTTTTGTTTTGTTTTAATCCTAATTTAATTTATTCATTAACTTCATATTGGGATGTTTATTCCTGTCTTTATCTCTGCTTTATTTTTATCTTTACCTTTTTAATTGTTATGTAATCTTTATGATCATTCTCATCAGATCATATTGGCTGATTGGAATTTATTTATCTTATATATTTTTATTTTTTTATTTTGTATTTGTATCATTTTTTATTTTTATTTCTATCTTTACTATTTAATCCTGATTTAATACACTTACTGAATTCTTGTTAGAATATTCATATTCTTGTCTCTATCTCTATTTCTATCTTTTACATTATATTTATTTACTATTCATTAATTATTCCTCAGGTACTTTAGATAGATTGTGAGCCTTTGGGACAGTTAGGGAATTTCCAAGTACCTATCTTCAATAATTTTATTTTATTGTATCTTCAATGTATTCTGTATAGTAAACCGCTTAGAAACCTCACGGTTATTAGCGGTATATAAGAATTAAATTAAATTAATTTATACTAGGTAGAGTAGAGAAGCTTATGTGATAAATGTTGAAACAATAGGAAGTGGTGGGTTCGACTATAGGAGCTTTGGCTCTTGGCCGAACTACACATAAGAACATAAGCAATGCCTCCGCTGGGTCAGATCTGAGGTCCATTGTGCCCAGCAGTCCGCTCACACGGCGGCCCATCAGGTCCAGGACCTGCATATTAATCCTTGTCCAATCCTTTCTTAAACCCCAGTACCGTATTCTGCCCTATTACGTCCTCTGGAAGCGCATTCCAGGTGTCCACCACACGTTGGGTAAAGAAGAACTTCCTAGCATTTGTTTTGAATCTGTTCCCTTTCAACTTTTACAAATGTCCTCTTGTTCTTTTATTTTTTGAAAGTTAGAAGAATCTGTCCCTCTCTACTCTCTCTATGCCCTTCATGATCTTATAAGTCTCTATCATATCCCCTCTTCTCCAGCAAAAAGAGACCCAGTTTCTCCAATCTCTCAGCATATGAAAGGTTTTCCATCCCTTTTATCAGACGTGTTGCTCTTCTCTGAACCCTCTCGAGTAACGTCATTTCCTTCTTAAGGTACGGCGACCAATATTGGATGCAGTACTCCAGATGCAGACGCACCATCACCTGATACAATGGCAGGATAACTTCTTTCGTTCTGGTTGTAATACCCTTGTTGATTATAGCATTCTATTCTATTCGCTCTCTTAGCGGCCGCTGTGCACTGTGCCGTCGGCTTCATTGTCATGTCCACCATTACCCCCAAGTCCCTTTCTTGGGTACTCTTATTCAATAACATCCCTCCCATTGTATAGTTGTACCTCGGGTTTCTGCTTCCCACATGCAATACTTTACATTTCTCAACGTTGAACTTCATCTGCCATCTCGTCGCCCATTCCCCTAGTTTGTTCAAGTCCCTTTGCAATTCTTCGGAGTCCTCTTTGCAATTCTTCGCAGTCCTTTCCGAGTGTATGTGAAGTAGATTAAACTATATATTTAACTGTTTCTGTGAGTTATTTTTTCAGAAGATACCATTTTTAGGAGTCTTGTAGCACACTGTTAGATTAATATTTATATGCATATTTTTTAATTCCATTGCTTCTCTCTTTCATCATGTCTGCATGTATATATATTTTTTACATTTTAATTTTAGTTTGAATGTATGTGTTGATTTAAGTTTCTATTTATTTTTAGTATTTGATTTGTCCCCTGAAGAAGGCATTTTAAGATGCCGAAACTGGAATCCTAGTTGGGACCTTAGTCTTCAGTTTGTGACTACACGGGGCGGTGAATGGCCTTGTCTCCGTAGCTGCGGTGAACACTGTTTTTGCCCCCCACCGTTCCGGCGGGTTACCCACGGTCACCCACGGCTTACCGCAGGTAACATCCACCGTGTCATTCTCTACTTTCCAGTTCACCGCATTTTCACCAAGGTGACGGTAGTTGTGGTGGCTTTCCGCCAGCAGGGGAACCAAGTCCATCCTTCCTTGGCTAACTGGTTGATTTGGGCTCCATCTCGTCAGGAATGTGAAAGTGCAATGGAGACAGTAGTGTCTCTGCTGCAGGCATTGGCAAGTGCAGGAAGAGATACTTGATGTCCTCCTGGTCCCTAGAGTATCTGGGCCTTCTCCTCATCTCCAGACAGGGTTGTGTATTTCTTCCCGAGGCACACAGACAGAAACTTCAGCAACAGATCAGAATTCTCCTGGACCATTCAGCTCCCTCGCCCTGGCATTATCTGCAGGTTCTAAGGTCTCTGACAGCCTCCTTTGAGGCTGTCCCCTGGGCTAGAGCGCCCATGTGCTCTTTACAGAAGTCCCTCCTCTCCACAGTGTTTTCCCCTTCAGATGCTACTCCCTTGGACAGTGCCAGCTAGCAGCAACTTGAGCTGGTGGCTTCAGGGGGAGGCTCTCTGCCATGGCTGGCTTCTTCGGATTTTCAAGTAGATGACTCTTATGATGGATGCCAGCCTGCTGGGTTGGGGTTCATTGCGGGGACCACTTAATTCAGGGGCAGTGAACTCCTCATCCGAAACGTTGGTTGATTAATTGTCTGGAGCTTCGGGCAATTCAGCTGGCGCTATTCACTCTCCAGCCCCTTCTGAAAGGAACAGCGGTGCGAGTTTCTATGATGATGCCACATGGTGGTGTACGTACATCTTCAAGTGGGCACAAGAAGCTCTCTCTTGGGCTAGGAGGCTCGCATGCGGCTCCGCTGGGTGGAAGCACTTCTGTCTTCCTTGGTGGCTCATGTGGCCGGAGCCGACAATGTTCAGGCAGACTTCCTTGGCCAACAGATCCTGGACCCAGGAGCATGGTCCCTCTCACAGGAGGTGTTCCGTTTGATCATACAGCTTTGGGGTCAGCCTCAGATGGACTTATTGGCTTTGGCATAGAACTCGAAGGCCAAGCACTTTGTTCAGTCAACGAACGGCAAGGAAGCTAGGCCCGGATGCTTTGTTCGGCCCTCACTGGCTCACAAGCTCCTATATGATGATCCCTTCGTGACATCTAGTCGGTCAGGTCCTCCGCCAGATAGCAACGCATCCTGGCCTGCTGCTTCTACTAGCTTCAGACTGGCCTCGTCGCCCATAGTATGTGGATCTTGTCCATCTTCCATGGGGCGAGAAACTCCGGCTCCCTCTTCCTCGATATCTTCTCAGTCACTGACTAACCCATGGCACTTTGGTTTTTTTGGCATGGCTCTTGAGCACTTGGCTTTGATGAAACACAGTTTTTCGGATGTAGTTACCTCAACTTTTTTGCTATGGTGTCTTATGTCAAAGCCTGGAAGGCTTTCCAACATTGTTGTGCTAGGAATCATATGGAGCCTGAGAGGGCTTCCTTTCGGTGGTCCTGGTTTTTCTTCAGGCGGGCCTAGAAACCGGTTTAGCAGTGGCCTCCCTTAATGTTCAGTTTGCAGGCGTTTCATGTTTTCGAGTGCACAGAGGCGCTAATTTGCTTACTGCTCATCCAGATATGACCAGATTTATGAGAGGAGCGCTTCATTTGCGTCCTCCCTTGTATCTTCTTTTCTCTTTGTGGAATATTAGCATTGTCCTGCAGGGCCTTGGAGAGGCCCCATTCGAACCACTGAAGGATGCTTCTCTTCTGGATCTGACAGTCAAGACTGTCTTTCTGGTCGCCATTATCTTGGCACGGCATTTTTTGGTGATTTAGGCTCTTTTGTGCAGGGCATCATTTAGCCATATTCTGGATGCGAGAGTTTTCTCCTTACTGCAGCTTCCTTCTTTTCTACCGAAGGTGATTTCTGCCTTCCATGTCAACCAGGAAGTTTGTTTGTCTGCTTTTCCTTCCACAGGCTTAGAGCGAAAGGATTGGATCTTGTATAATCTGGCTGTCAGGAGAGTCTTGCTCCACTGTTTGGAGAGGACTAATAATTTCTGGCTGTCTGATTGCTACCTATTTGTCTTGACTGCTGCGCCTTGCCTTGGTCGGCTGGCAGTAAGGCTTTGATTGCTTGATGGATTAGAATGGCTATTTCTGTGATCTTCATCACCCACAGCAAGCAGCCGCCAATTTTGTTTAATGTCCACTTGACTGGAAGTGTGGCTGCGTCATGGGCGGAGTCTCGCACAATTCATCCTGCTGAACTTTGCAGGGCAGCTACTTGGTCCTCTATTCATACTGTTACCTGATTTTACTGAGTGGATGTGGCAGCTCATTCTGATGCGGCATTTTGGAACCTCGGTGTTGAGGACAGGCTCCTCTGTCCCTCCCTAGATGTTACCATTGCTTTGGTATGTCACCTAGCGTATGAAATCCAGAAGGGATATAACAAAATGGAAGATTAGGTTTATACCTTTGATAATCTTCCTTCTATTAGTCCCTGTAGAATTCCATACAATCCGCCCTCTCTGTGTACACTCAGGTGTTTGGAATAGCCTGCTTCTTTCTGCCTTGATGATTCTCCTTACAAGCTAGAATGCTTTTCAGCTAGTTGACAGATCTTGTGGGGAGTTTTCTGTGAGTATGTGCATTACTGAAGGCTTTTTTGGAGGTGCTTGTTGCACACAGCAGATTAGTTCTACATTGTTCCTCAGTGTTTTTTCTGAGTTGCCTTTGTGCCTGTTTGGGGGAGGGGTCATCGCCGCCACTTTTCTAGCAGTCTCTTGACACTACCATGCAGGGGTTTAAAACAGTGCAATCACTGTACCGGTACCCCTGGACCAGTCGCTTATTTTTGTTGCCAAAAGCCAACACTGCTTTTAGAAAATGGCTTGGCATTTTTTAAGAATCCTACCGAAGTGCTCATTTCAATGTTGAAGAGCCCATTTGCATGTCAGTGTCGGAGACTGCTAAAAATGTCGCTAAAGACAGAGATAATCTGTTTTTGATAATCCACCGCTAAAAGGTGTGCAGGTTAAACCGTCGGAAAACAGTTTAGCGATGGCGTTAAAGTTTTGAGAATCTGCACCTTAGTTGTGGACTTTCCAGCTTGATGGCCAGAGAAAACAGCTAAGATCTGAGCAATCATAAAACTGTGGAATCCGTACTGACTGAGAGATTGGCCTTGGGCAGATACTCTATATACTTTATCATACCTAAGAAGGAATCGGACGACTAGAGGCCAATCCTGGAACTAAAATCAGTTTCCAGTGGGAGACCATTCGTTCGGTCCTAGATTTGGTGGCGTCGGGGGAATTTCCAGCCTCGCTGGATTTGACAGAGGCTTTTTTGCATATTCCCATATTTCGGTCTCCCAGGAAGTTCCTGCGAAATTTACAATTCTCGGCACTCCCATTTGGTCTGGCAACAGCACCTTTACCAAGGTGATGGTAGTTGCAATGGAGCATCTGCATAAGGCAGGGATCCAGGTGCATCCATACTTGAATTGGCTGATCAAAGCTTTGTCCAAGGCCGTTGGCGAGAAAGTAGTGGTGCAAGTTGTCCAACTGCTACTGGACCTAGTTTAGTTCATCAATTTTCGGAAGAGCCACCTGGAGTCGACACATTACCTAGAGTACTTGGGGATTCACTTCAACATGGTAAAAACTCATGTTTTTCTTCCTGAGCCATGCAAACTGAAAAGATGCCAGATTTTGCAGAACCTGGCAAAGCTACCTCCTATGGCTTGGCAATATCTATAGGTGCTGGGGTCGATGGTAGCAACCATAGAGATTGCTCCTTGCACAGAAGCTCATCTATGCCCTCCAGGACGTGCTATGGTCCCACTGGTCTCCACAGAGAGATTATCTCCAGATGCCACTGACCTGGACAGCGGAAGGATGTCAAAGTTTGTGTGGGTGGCTCTAGCTAGAGTTGTTCTCCAAAGGCTTGCCTCTCCACATATTCTCTTGGGTGATTCTGATGACATATGCCAGGAGGAGTCATTGCAAGGTTCATCCAGTTCAGGTTCGATGGTTGCCCTCTCATAGGAAATGGTACATCAACAGATTGGAGCTATGAGCCATTCATCTAGCGTTGTAGTCAGTGGAGAAGATCCTGGAAGGCAAATCGGTCAGGGTTTTCTCAGACAAGTCTACTGCTGTGGCATATGTCAACTGCCAGAGAGGCACCAGGAGTGCTCCATTGAGACTGTTGTTTCACTGGGGCAGGCTCTATCAGAAGCAAGCTGACTGTCTCAGCTGGCAGACCCTGGACCCGGGGGAGTAGTCTTTGTCATGGAAGACCTTCAAGAGCATTGTGAGGTACTGGGGGCGTCTGATGCCCAATCTGATGATGCCAATAGCCAATGAAAAAGACTCTTACTTCTTCAGCTGAAGATAGGACCCCGGAAGTGACAGCACGGTCACTCTAATATAATCTTGGCCAGAGAAAGGGCTATTGTACATGTTTCCCCCGTGGCCCATGATAGGCCAGGTCATTCGAAGAATAGTGGACCATCCGGGGTTGGTAATTGGAGTGGAGTAATTGCTCTGGAGTGGCTGCATTGTTCGTGGTACGTGGATGTGATTTGACTACAGAGAGACAAGTGTCTCAAACTACTGCTTCATTTAACTCGTCTCTCACAGGGTCTAATTACCCTGGGGGATCTGGAATGCTTTGGGCTTCTGGCATGGCTCTTGAGTGCACGGCCATAGCACAGATGGATTACTTGGAGGGGGGTCATAGCTACCCTCCTAAGATCTCAGAAACCAGTGACTGTTGCAGTCTATGCAAAGGCTTGACAAATGTTTCAACGCTGGTGTGCTAAGCAAAATGAGGAACCTTATGGCTCTAATATCCATGGTCCTAGCATTTCTTCATGACGAACTCGAGAAGGGCCTAGTGGTTGTTTCCCTCAAAGTGCAGATGGCAGACCTCTCATACTTTCGGGCTCGTGGAGAAAGCTTCATTCGCTTCCCGTCCTGATGTAGCCAGCTTTTTGAAGGGAGCGTTGCAGTTGCATCATCATATTGGTGAGCCATTCAAGGATAATCCATAATATTAATCCTTTTACTTTTCCATCAGTTTGTGGGCAACTTAGTCAGTGCTATATTAAGACGTTATTGGCATATTAATCGGTACTATATTGGAAAGAGAGGAACCTTGGGGTGATAGTGTCCGAAGATCTAAAGGCGAAAAAACAGTGTGACAAAGAGGTGGCTGCTGCCATAAGAATGCTGGGTTGTATAAAGAGAGGTGTAGCCAGTAGAAGAAAGAAAGTGTTGATGCCCCTGTACAGGTCGTTGGTGAGGCCCCACTTGGAGTAGTGTATTCAGTTTTGGAGACCGTATCTGGCGAAGGACATAAGAAGATTTGAAGCGGTCCAGAGGAGGGTGACAAAAATGATAGGAGGTTTGCACCAAAAGACATATGAGGAGAGACTGGAAGCCCTGAATATGTATACCCTAGAGCAGGGGTAGGCAATTCCGGTCCTCAAGAGCCGGAGCCAGGTCAGGTTTTCAGGATAGCCACAATAAATATGCATGAGATAGATTTGCATCTCAAGGAGGCAGTGCATGCAAATCCATCTCATACATATTCATTATGGATATCCTGAAAACCTGACCTGGCTCTGGCTCTCAAGGACCGGAATTGCCTAACCCTGCCCTAGAGGAAAGGAGGGACAGGGGAGATATGATTCAGACGTCCAAATACTTGAAAGATATTAACGTAGAACAAAATCTTATCCAGAGAAAGGAAAATGGTAAAAGCAGAGGACATAATTTGAGGTTGAGGGGTGGTAGACTCAAGAGCAATGAAAGGAAATTCTACTTTATGGAGAGGGTAGTGAATGCCTGGAATGTGCTCCCAAGAGAGGTGGTGGAGAGGACAATGGTGACAGAGTTCCAAAAAGCATGGAATGAACACAGAGGATCTAGAATCAGAAAATAATAGTAAATATTGAAGAACTAAGGACAGTACTGGGCAGACTTGCATGGTCTGTGTCTGTATATATATGGCCTTTTGGTTGAGGATGGACTGGGGAGAGCTTCAATGGCTGGTAGGGTGTAGAAGGGCTGGAGTGAGCTTTGACAGAGACTTCAGTAGTTGGAACCCAAGCACAGTACCAAGTAGAGCTTTGGATTCTTGCCCAGAAATAGCTAAGAAGAAAAAAAAAATTTTAATTGAATCAGTTTGGGTAGACTGGATGGAACATTCGGATCTTTATCTGCCATCATCTACTATGTTACTATGATCATTCTCTTTTTTACTGAGTCTTACTTAACTTTTAGACATCAGGTAAAAAAACCTATTTATTTAAAAAAATGGATTGTATTGTAAATATTGTAGTCTTTTTATATCTTTGAAATTGTACGTTCCCAATTAATGTATTGGTTTAATCTTACTATAAACTGCTCAAAACTTGTTGGTTGTTGCAGTATACAAATAAAGATTATTATTATTATCCTGTGTGACTGCCATTCCCAACATGGACTCTTGACAATGCCTTGCAGGCTCTCTCAGTAGGGCTCCGTTCAAGCCCTTATAAGAGGCGTCGTTCATGGATCTTGCTGTTAAGATATTTTTTTCTGGTAGCTATTGCCTTGGCGAGAACAGTCTTGCAGCTCCAGGCTCTTTCATGCAAAGAGCCTGTCCTCAGAGTTATGGATGCTGGTGGCTCACTTTGCAAGTTACCTTCTTTTCTGCCAAAGGGGGTGTCAGCCTTCCAAGTAAATTGGGAAGTCTGCCCATGATGCATGCCATGGGTTGAAAAAAAAGGACAAAGTTTTGGCACGACTGGATGTTAGGAGAGTTCTTCTCCGTTACCATGAGGTGATGAATGATTTTCATCTCTCAGATCATCTTTTTGTACTAATGGACCCAGATGCCTAGGGAAGTTGCCTTCTAAGGTTGCTTTGCATGGCTATTTCTTCAGTGTGGGTGGTAAGCAACCACTGATTTTGTTTAGAGTACACTTTAAAAAGGAATGTGGCTTCTTCATAGGCAGAGTCCCGAGCAGTTACACCCGAGGAGGTTTATAGGGCAGCTTCATGGTCCACCCTCCAGAATCTTACAAATTTTTATAGGGTGGATATAGCAGTACGTAAGGACGCCACTTTTGGGTCCTTGGTGCTAGCAGCAGGCTCTTCTGCTTTTGTACTGGAAGAGAAGATTAAGTTCTTACCTCAATAATCCTCTTTCTAGTAGAAAGGCATATGAGCCTTGAAGACCCGCCCTGTCAGATTTCGATATAGCCTGCTTACTGTCTCAGACATGTAGGTGTTTCAAGACGCTTGTCCTTTTTCTGTCTAGCAGGACTGAAGAATAATGGGATAGCTCTCTATTGCAAAAAGGCACTTGCAAGACTATGAGAACTGCATAAGTGTTGGTGCTGATGGCACTCAGGTAGGTAGGTGGCTTGTTTGGTCCCACCTTGTTTTCTGTTATGTTTTATTGACTTTGGTTTAATTAAAATTGTATTTGTTTTAGAGCAGAGTAGACTTGGCTTTGTCGGGAAGTTTCCCATGCCCCTCTTATTTCTCCTCTTACAGTGGCTATCAACTGCTTTGGTATGAACTGAGGAGAAACAGCACAGCCAGTGATGCTGGAGGTGGAGTCGAAAAATGTAGATGACGCCTTCTATACAAACTCACTAGTAGAGGTGAATGACCCATTGGTTCAATACTCGTATGCCTTTTTACTAGAAAGATTATCAAGGTAAGAACCTAATATTTCCATCATCTTCCATCTCCCCATACTACTCACTTAGATTCATTGCATTTTGACCTCAGGAATCTCCTTCTGTCCCACACACACACTCTCATATGCAGTAATTTTAGATGTTGCAGGTTAAGAACAGTATGTATCTCTTTCAGAATTTCTCTGCATCAAGTAGGTATCATGATTAGTACAGTTCTTGATTGCCTATTCCCAAGGTGTCTGATGTGGCTATGGATTTCTGCTTGGCAGAGTGGAGAAACCATTAGCTGCTATGCCACCTGTTACCCATGGCAGAGTTGGAGGGAGAGTTCCCAGTGCCAGGTCACGAGGTGAGTGTAAATGCATTTTCAAGCACACCATTTATGTTCATGTGTCCTTTGGGAACAATTTATTTTCTTCCCTTTTTTGAGGGGAGGAGGTTTGCTTTTTCTTTATGCATTACACATATTCAGTCTCGGTTTCTTAAGGAAAAGGACTTATCAGACAGGAAATGTCTGAGATTCAACTTCAATCCATTATATCTTGAGAATAATTAGTCTTATTCTTCTCAAAATTTTATGTTTTGGTGCAATGATCTTTAATTGAGATGACAAGCATGTCAGTAGCTCTTTAGGTAACAGTTTGTTTACATGGAACATGATCATGATAGTTTCAATCACTATCATTTCTATTGCATAGCAAATATTTTTTATTATTCTAACCTTGATTAATATTGACCATGTGCAGTGAAAGGTCTGTGTAATTTGATTGCTTGAAAGTAGATGAAATATGAAGGAATATGTTTTTGAGAATGATCAATGGTGATGTTTTGCTTTCTAGAATGTATTGATATACAAGTCTTTATATCCATTTAGCAATATTGCATAAGATGGAATAATAGAAGCTATCCTAGTTTCTACTGGTTTTCTATCCTCTTTCCTTCCCTCTACAAGATGTTTGCTGTGTGCTGGATTGGAGTGGAGGGGAACCGAGTTTGATTCCCAGTGCAGCTCCTTGTGACTCTGGGCAAGTCACTTAACCCTCCTTTGCCCCAGGTACAAGTATGTAAGCCATTTTGATTGTAACCAAAGCTTATTTCTCAGACCTTTGGGTTTGTTCTCAATATTGTAGGTGGTCGTAGTGGCTGTGCAGGGAAACCTGGAGTGCCTCCCTCCTTATCTTCTGTATATACCTGGGGGGGTGGAATCACTTCACCATTGCGGTTGCCCATGCTCAACACTGAGGTTGTGCAAGTGTCTGCTGGTAGGACCCAGAAAGCTGGTGTTACTAAATCCGGAAGGCTCATTGTGTGGGAGGTGAGGAAGCACATGCATAACATAACTTTGTATTGACCTGGAGATGATAGTATAATAGTGAAGATACTCGGTAATATTTAACCTATCCTCTTCTTGCATAGGCTTCTCCTGTTGGTGCTGGCTTCCCCTCACTCCCAGGATCTGTAGATCATCTGCAGCCTCAGTTTATCTCCCGCTTCCTGGAGGGCCAGTCTGGGGTGACCATCAAGCATGTATCCTGTGGAGACCTCTTCACAGCATGTCTCACTGGTAAGAGAAGGGAAAGACAGGCACAGGAGTGCTATATACTCTTTGTCTTTTGCTTGTCTTCCTTTCATGGAATCAGTCATTTTTATGGCTGAACCTAAGGAAAGTCTCAGTCCTTCTTGTATGATGAGGATTCTTGCTTATCGCTGTAGATACCTTTACAGTATATATAATATGGTTATATGGTTATATTACATAACTAAATGTTTCTAATTATACAAGGATGTATGTATTCAGTAACCTTATTTTTCTCTCTTCTAGATAGGGGAATTATAATGACCTTTGGCAGTGGCAGTAATGGTTGCTTGGGACATGGCAATTTTAATGATGTCACACAGGTTTGTTCATTTAAAAGGTATTTTAGGTTGAAACATCAAATAATTATTATGTACTGTAGGTAAGGTGCAACTCTATTCAGTTCTCTCTTGGCAGCATGGAGGAGATGGAATAAAGTCCAGCAAGGTTAATATATCCAAAAGACAGATTGCTGAAGGTCTATTATTCTACTATAAATTGGTTTGTTAAATGATGATCATTGGAGCTATAAAGCTTTGAATCATTTATAAACAGCAGGTGTAATGTTAACTTGTAGGTCCTCAGTGCCTTTAGGGTTAAGGCTAAACCCATAGCCCAAAGAGCTTTTAAGTGCTCTTAAAGGATTTATTGTCAGACAAAATAAGAACAGTAACAGGGAGTCTCCCTGAAATATTCCTCACTGGATTTTAATGATAATAATTACAAATTGCCCATCCTCTATCACCAAGATCTTATTAGAGTTGATATGACTATATATTCTATCAACATCTATTCAATGAATACTTTGTAGATTATGGACAGACAAGTGATGGTGGGGGTAATTTTGGAGAAAATTACTTGGGATTCCATTCAGAATGAGAAGTTTTCTTTCTGATACCAGCCATTGTGGTGTTAAGTTTGGCTGTTGATTGATTTTTTTATTTTTTGCAGTTTATCATGGTATGGTGGAGAACCATTAATTATTTGAGCCACAAATTGGATAGTTCTTCAGGGCCAGGCATCTTCCAACTAGAGGCTGTTATTAATCTGGTTTCTGATTCCTTTGTGTTACTTCAGGCCATGGCATAGTTTTAAAATTACCTTTTTAGATTTGTTGTGCTTCCCAGATTTGTTTGTGCTTCCCAGTTACGTACTATGGAAATCTTCCTATAAATTTCTCCAGAAGTTTTCTTTTAATGCATTCTTATCAAGGAGGTGCTTTTACATCTCTGGATCCTAAAGTATGTGTCCTCTGTATAGCTAGGAGATCAGTTTTCTCTTTCCTTGGCCTCCTGCCTATCCTACATTATTTTTGTCTTCCTGTATTGTTTCTTTACTCTTCTGGAGCCTCTTACTTGATAGTGACCTCATAGAAAATGACAGTAGAAAAAAAACCAACATTTGGCCTTTCAGTCTGTCCATCTGTACTATATACTATCCCTTGCCTCTCCCATAGAAATTCTGCATGCTTGTCTCAGCTTTCTTAAATTCAGATTCAGTCATCTCCACCACCCTCCACTGGGAGGCTGTTCCATCCACCCTTTCCATAAAGAAGTACTATCCTTTTCTTTTTTCTTTTTTTTTTTAATAATTCTTTATTTCATTTCAATTTGACAATAAGTGCACAAAATAATATATTTCAACAAGTTTTACTTTCAGATTGATTTGGTTGTTTGATTTTGATTTGATGCCCTTTGGCTGTTCTGGTACCTTTCTACTGGCCCCCATTGCTTCCTCTTCAGCTATTTTAAGGTATCATCAGTCAAGTAATTTCTTTGATTTGTTGCATCAGAGATCTTAAATTTCTATCAGCGCTTTTTGTAGATTTTTCATGAATATCTATGCTCTTAACAGTTTTTGGCAAGCCTCTTTGTATAGCCCTGTCTTTGAAAAAAAACAGGAAGTTCCACTTCATCAGTAGTTAGTACTTTCAATTTTTCTTTAGTCTCTGTGCTGGAGCTGTGGATGGTAGTGTATGCTGTCCCACGTCTTCCTCTGGCAGGAATGGGTGAAAATATATAGAGTAAAGTCCAGTGAAGTTTATGAATTCAGAGGATGGACTTGCTGAAGGTCTCTTATTCTTTGACAGGCCTAAGATCGTGGAGGCTTTACTGGGTTATGAGATCATGCAGGTGTCCTGTGGTGCTTCACATGTTCTTGCCATCACCAATGAGCGAGAAGTGTTTGCCTGGGGCAGAGGAGACAACGTGAGAGATTTCTCTGCCTTTTTAATCACATCAGGTGCAACTAGTATTTATTCTTTGCATTCCATGCTGTTGATCTCCAGGTTGTCTTTATTGACCTCACAGTTGGTATTCTATACTGTTCCCTAATGTGCCTCTTGCAAGGAAAGTTGGGACTGCAAAAATTGTGAACTCTCCTATAGAGCACCCGCTGCTGGAAGAGGTTTGTACTGCAAGAGCAACATACTGGATTTCAGGAGGTGCCAAATGCATATCCAAGAGAAATTTATTCTTTCACATTTGATTTTGTTTCTTAATATTCTTGAACTCTATTGTGAGTTACAAGTAAAAGAAGCAGTAAATCAGTTTATATCAGTCATTATATCAAAACTATATAGATACACAGTAAAAAAAATACATTGGGCAAACCTATTTAACATATGCAGATGGGGAGAATATAAGGAAGGGGGTACTGAATTGAGAGTGTTGGTGGCTGCTGCAGATTGTACTGGGAGTTAATGAGTGACTATAGGCACCATGACTGCTGATGTAGTGCTTGCTGACAAAGCTGAAGCATTTCACTGGAATATGGATTCAGAGTTGGATGGCAGGTGTGACGTGCAGCAGCCAAGTATGGAATTGGTGTGTAGCAGCACAACACAGCGTAGTTTTGGGCAAGCAAGGTGGTGGCCTTTGCATCAAAGGGGAGGTTAAACACATACTCAAGACTCAGTGATGGGAACATTGTAGCGGCACAGTGCATGGCGAGGTGGTGGCCTTTGCATCAAAGAGGAGGTTAAATACATACTCAAGACTCAGTGATGGGAACATTGTAGTGGCACAGTGCATGGTGACAGGGCTTTGATGGGTAGCATTATGCATTCTGTGCATCCACCCCCACATTTGCACTTAATTGCCTCAGTGACAAACATTGCCTGAATAAACATAACTTGAGGCTTTGGTCCTAGAGATTAAGGAAGCAGCCGCCTCTTCTTGTGTAGCATATACTTGCCACACCCATCTGTCTGTCTTCAGACCTGAACGATGAGGAAGATTCTCAATTTCTCCTCTGTGGGATGAATTATATTGCAGATGCTCTATATGATCTTATCTGAGTTATGAGTAAGGTCTCGGCCTATGCTATCTCCACCCGACGGATGCTCTGGATCAGACAATGGGCAGGAGATTCTATCTCCAAAGCTATGCTGGCTTCCCTATCAGGGGCAGATGCTATTTGGCAAGGGCCTAGATGACTTGATGGCCAGTGTGGTGGACGATCACCCCAAGGCCTTACTGGACAGCAAACCCCAAGTGGCCTGGAGTTCGGCATGGGACAATTTTCAAGGCTTCCAAAGATTCTGTATGTAAACAGGAGGCCAGTAGACACAGATACCCTTTCAGGGACTGCGTTGGAGATTCAGCAGGGCAGGAGACAGCAAGCCTTGGGCTTTTGCACCTCACCAACCCCTAAGAAAGCACAATGACACCAAGGTAGGGGCCAAGCTCCCCCAGATAGGGGGCACACTGTCGGCCTTTTGGTTGGTCTGGTATCAGATTGGCACAGACCAATGGGTTTTGGACGTTGTCTGGGAGGGGTACAAAATCAAGTTCTGTGCCCCCCTACCAGACTGCTTTGTAAATTCTCTGTCTATCTGGCCAGAGAGAGCCCCCAAAGTTCAGGCTATGGTACAAAGACTACTGGTTTTTTGGACCATAGAGCCGGTTCCAGACGCATATACTCCATATATTTCATCATACCAAAGAAAAAGGCTCAGCCAACTGGAGGCCGATTTTGGACCTCAAGTCAGTCAGTTTGGCACTGAAGGTACCATACTTCTGCATGGAGATCTTATGGTCAATCATAGCGGTAGTGGCGCCAGGGAATTTTTGCCTCCCTTGACTTGACAGAGGTCTTTCTTCACATTCCCATCTTTCCGGCCTACAGGAGGTACTTGTGATTTCATGTACTGGAGCAGCATTTCCAGTTCTCCACACTTCCCTTCACCCTAGCTACAGCACTTCACGCCTTTACCAAGGTGATGGTGGTAGTGGCAGTGCACCTCCGCAAGGCTGGGATTCAGGTGCACCCATATTTGGACAATTGGCTCATCAGTTGACATGGCGCCGGGCTATGTGATGGCTAAGCTTCCTCCATATGTGCTGAACAGGTCCTTCTGCTCCCAAGATGAAAATATGTCTCAGAAACACCCCCTGGTTGTGTCCTTCAACTGCAAACCGCTAAACAACGTTCCTGCTCCCATTTCATAACAAGCCACTAGAATTGACTGCCCCCATATATCAGAACCCTTGAAGGACTCCTCAACTTTAAGAAAGCAATAAAAACAGTACCTCTTCACCAACTCCCCTTCCCTTGACCAAGTGGATTACAAAGAAATGTATATTGTACCAAGGATCCAGTGTATGTGTCACATAAGGAAAATTTGTATTGAACAATCTTGCTCTGTTATGTATGTAATGTAATGTAATTTATTTCTTATATGCCGACTAAACTACTCCGTTAGGATTCTAAGCGGTTTTACAGAAAATAGACAATAAAACTAGAGATAAATAAATAAAGAATAGTACTTTGAAATTCCCTTACTGTCCCGAAGGCTCACAATCTAACTAAAGTACCAAAGAACAAACAAATTAGCAAAATAATAGAGAGGAAAATAAAGATAGAGGAAAAAATGAGAATAGGAGAGCATCCTAACAAGAATACATTGAACTCTCAATACCATACTGTTAAACAAAACGTACATTCCAAAATAATAATGTATATGGAAAGAAACTAATTAAATAGAAAATAATTTAAGAATTAAATCAAATATAGAAATGTAAAAAAGAAAAATAAACATTAGAAGTGAGGAAAAAAAAGAAAAGGTAGAGGGAAGGCATTATGAATAGAATGAAAGGGAAAACAGTTAGAACAATAGAATTCTAAAAAAATTTTTAAATGAAAAACTAAACAAATAGACATGTAAATCTGTCTTGGGGGGGGTTTCAGTGCGCTTCGCCCACCCCCCTTTTTTAGGCAGATGCTAGGCTGTTGGTTTTATTCAGGGGGGGGTTTGGAGGGGCCCTTCTCCTTGGGGATGGTCTCTCTTCTCCTGCGCAGGGCCGGGCTCCAGCGGCCGGGCACATCGATCTGCTGCAGGAGCTGCCGGAAGACCTCCAACACCTGCCGGTTCTCCTTGGCCGAGGCTTCCACGTGGAGGCCGCCCCACTCCCCCTCCACTGTGGCCAATGCTTGCTGGGGCCGAGATCTTCCTCTCTCGCCTCCCGTCCACCATTGTTGTCCACCACCACGACGGGGGGCAGCCGGTCCTCTCGCAGGGCCGCGATCTCTGCCCTCAAGCTCCGGACGCTCTCCAGGGACTTGGCGTCCTCGATCGAGTAGACTAGGGCGAAGGCGTCGCCGCGACGGATGGAGAGCTTCCGCAATGCCCGGGAACGGTAACTGCCGCTGGTGTTCCAGGATCTCCAGGCGGACCTTCGGGCACCCGCGCTTCCTCGTACTCTCCAGGCAGTGAAGCTCCTCCACCATCCTCCGGTGCTCGGGATCGAAGGCGTCCGAGCAGGAAGCGACGGATCAGTGACTCATGTGCCCACCCCGACCGCCCCCAGGAACACCAGTTGCCCTGCTGCTTCTCGGGCACCGACAGCGACATGTCACTAGGCAGGCGAGCGAACAGATGGACAGCAGAGTGTAAAAGTAAATTAAAAATAATAAAAACCAAATTAAAATAATAAAAGAACAAAAACAAAACATAAACAAAGGAAAAATGGCGGGAGGGTACTATAACTGCAACCTAACCCAGCGCCATCTTAAAAAAAAAAAAAAAAAACTTAATCTTTTCTTTTTTCTGTGTTTTGCTCTTCCAAGGTCGACTTGGACTAGGGAATCAAGAATCCCATAAGCACACCCCAGCAAGTAGCCCTGTCAGCAGATCATGAGGCACAACAAGTTCTGTGTGGTATTGACAGTTCCATGATCCTGACTGGAATCAAAAGATCCTGCCTGTGGTAAGCACCAGGTAAGGACCCTCAGGTTGCTTTTGCCATTCACCCTTTTTTTACAGAGTCATCCTACTTGTTAAAGAAGCATTGTAAACCATAGCATAACCATGTTTTCCAGTGTATAAGAAAATGTGAGTCTTGACAAGTGAGTTTCTTCCCTTCAACCATGAGGATTGCAGAAGGTATCATCTACATTTTTCAGCTCTGCCTCTTTGTGCCACTAGGCAGTGCCTTAGCGTCTCAGTTTTTCTGTCTGCGAGTGAAGTGTCTCTTCATCTGCTCTGCATCAGATTTTTTACTTTTTTTTTTTTTTAATTCTTTATTCATTTTCCATCTTATAACAAGTGCACAATACTACATCATATTAACTTTACATATCACTTGATATTCATACAAATATGATTTTACATACATGAATTTATTCCCCCATCCACACTTCCCACAAGTAATTTAATTCAAAAATATAATTTATATATTATATTTCAATCTATTAATCAGACCTTTAAAAGGAACTATTTACCCTCCTCCCTCCCCCTACATGTAAATAGGTTGATATACTGGGATGAGATTTTTTTTACTTTTGAGATTTTTATCCATCGTTTGAGGCTTCCTGGTGGTACAGAGGTTCCTAGTGCTCCTGGGACAGCTCTGCCTGGGATGAAGAGGACTGTAGCTGGGGGGGTGGGACAAACCTTTTACAGGGAACCTACCTAGTCAGCCTGCATTAACTTTAAACAGCTTGGAGTTAGTTCCCTTGAGAACGCAGCTTGCCCCTGATTTTTGAGATGCTGGAGTGCAGGCTGAGTGGCCCCGTGTTAATCCAGAGGACTGTAGTAGGTGCCAGCTGCGTCTCTCCCCAAAGACTCGGAGGAGCTAGAGTGGTCGAAGGTTTCAGACATTGGGGGTCTAACTAAAAGACAGTCCAAAGAAACAAGCCCCTGAAGCACGTCACCAGCTTGTCTGAGGCAGAAATCTTCTCCATAATCCAGCTGCAGTGGGAGATAAGGCAAGCACAGCACCTTCCAGTTCTGCGAGTACAGTGCATTACTGTATATGTGAGACATCAGAGGGGGGTCTTGAAATCAAAGTTTTGAAGTATCTGGGGATTCTTTTAGGGTCCCCCACCTCTAAAACCTTTTCCCTGAATTTTGGAACTTTATTACAGCTCGCCCAGGCTGTGTGATGGTGTCAAATCGCTGATGCCATGGCCATCTTGAATTTCCTGATTTATATTTTAAAGCTTCTAAATTGCCTCAAAGCCCTCGATTTTGCTAATAATCAGTTTCTATGGACTCTCCAGACCTTTCCAACCCAGTACATGCCAGCTTTGTGCTGGATGACCAGCTAAGGAGCATCCATGTGCCACGTACATGCAGGGCATGGGGGGGAGGGGGAGAGGAAGTGCTGGGCTTAGAGAGTCACAGGAAACTCATTTGTTGGGACTTAAATGCCCCCTAAAGCCAGTGAACAGCGACTCGGCAATCGGCAGCAAAACACAAGTGCGGGGAAGAAAATTCCCATGTGGAAATCCTCACAGATTTGATTCTGATTTTTGTAAGTCTGATATTTGAAGCATTATGTGAAGTATAAAGCATGTGGCACAATCTGGAGTATTACCGGTGGTGGCGCATGGGATTTTATGTTTGTGGGAGCGCAGTTCCCCAGCGGAAAGCTTTTGCCATAAGAATTGGAGGTCCAGCCGGAAAAGGACTGGGAAGACTGCGGTTCAAGGTTCATTCCTTTACTCCCTCAGAGTAAGTCTTCAGGTTTAGAGGATTCTGGGTCTCAAATGGGTGATAACAGCCAAGAGTCTGTGGCAGCCCTAGACCAGGGAGAGGACTCGACAGTGTGCAGACTTTCAAACCAGCAGACTTAATGGAAGTCATTTCAGTATCTTCGAGGGAATTAAATTTGGAACTCGTGCAGACTTCCACAGCTCAAATTTCGCTTATGAGCAGCTCTAAGACCCAGTCTACATTTTTTCCATCACACCCAGAGATAACCATGATGCTGATGGAACACTGTGAGGCTCCAGAGGTCCCTCTTAGGGTTGCCAAGGCTAGGACAAAATTGTACCTGATTGCTCCTTATTTCCAGCAGCTTTTTACCCCAACTAAGGTGGATTTGTTAGTAGTGCAAATAACTTAGCATACTTTGCTTCCTAGTGAGGGAGAAGTGATATTAAAGGATGCACAGGATCACAGGGTGAACTTGGACCTCAAAAAGAAGTTTGAGACTTAGCTCTGGGTCTGAAAAGTGGTGGCTGCGGCTTCCTTTGTGGTGTATGACCCCATAATATATTGTGCCAGAATCAATCCACAGAGGGAGCACGCATACTGTCGGGGGTGGATTATGTAGCAGATGCCATATATGACATTTTTAGGGTCATGAGCAAGGAGTCTGCTTATTCTGACTCCACCCGAAGAATGCTCTGGATAAGACAGTGGAGGGAGATTCTGCTTCTAAAAGCTACTCTGAGCAGGCTCCCTTTTTAAAAGGACAAATGTTCTTTGACAAGTGATTGGACGACCCCATGGCTAGTGTGCCAGATCATCATTTTAAGTCGTAGCCAGAAAGTAGAACCCCAGGGGGGTCAAATCAATGGTTCCTTCGTGGCTACAGGTGGTCTCAACATACAGCAATGGACTTCTATGCTGAAAGATCTAGACAGAGGTTTTGGGGGCTCCAAATGACCTCAAGCATCCATGCCCTACTCAGCAACTATTACCAGGGAGTCCCAAATGATGCCAGCAAGAGTCTGAGCTTACCTGAATAGAAGGAAGACTCTTGAGTACAAGGAGGCCTGGGTGAGGATCTGTTTTGACAAATGGGTGCTGGACATCATTCAAAAGGACTACAAGCTCAAATTCTTTTGCCTTTTGGGAAGTTCTTTATAAATTCTCAGGCAGGAAGACTGGAGAAAAGCAGTTAGACTCAGAACGATGGTAAAATTACTTCTGGAGATCCAGGCCATGGAATTGGTACTGGATGCAGAATCGGGCTTAGGCAGATACTTGGTATACTTTATCATGCCTAAGAAAGACTCAGATGATTGGAGGCCCATCCTAAATCTTAAGTCTGTCAATGGGGCACTAAAGGGTGCCAAGATTCTGATTGGATACCATGCATTGGTCATAGTCTCGACAGCACCAGGGGAATTTCTGGCCTCACTGGATTTGATGGAGGCTTACTTAAATATTCCCATTTTGCTAGAACTCAGAAAGTTTCTTCTCAAGTTCCATGTACTGAGAGGCATTTCTAGTTTTTGGTGCTTCCTTTCGAGTTAGCAACAATGCCTCGCACCTTTACAAAGGGTGATGGTGGTAGCTACAGCACACCTGTGCAAAGCAGGGATTCAGGTTCATATTTATTGAATGATTGGCTTATCAGGGGGCTTATCAGGGCCCCATCCAAAGCCAAAGGGTCACCAATTTTGGCACAAGTTGTCTAGCTCCTGCAGGACCTGGGTTGGATTATCAATTTCTGGAAGAGTCACCTGGACCCAGTTCAATCCTTGAGTACCTGGGAATCCTTTTCAATATGGTAGAAGGGCCGTGTTTTCCATCTAGAAGGGCTCAGACTGAAGCTAAGATGCCAGATTTTGGCGATCTTGGCAATGCCAGCTCCTATGACTTGACACTACCTGCAAGTGCTGGGGTACCGACCATAGACGTTGTACCTTGGATGAAAGCTCGTCTACGTATTCTTCAGATGGCACTACTATCCTACTGGTCTTTCGCAAATGGATCTGCTGCAGAGGCAGTTGCCCAGAATGGCGGAAGTGCTTCAAATTCTGTGCTGGTGGCTCAGGGTGAAGACGCTGTCCAAGGGGATTACCTGTCCGCATTTCATCTTGGGTGATAATGACGACAGATGCCAGTTCTGTACAGCTGGCAAAGTCTTTGCAAGGGGCAGCCAATTCATGGGCTGCTGGTTACCCTCTCTGAGAACATAGTCCATACAATAGATTGTGAACTGAGAGCCTTTCTGCTAGCACTGCAGGCCTTTGAAAGAGTCACTGGAAGGCAAAGTAGTCAAGGTTTTCTCGGACAATGCCACAGTGGTGGCATATGTCAATCACTGAAAGTGCTCCGTTGAAACAACAATTGGGTCTCCAGTTTTGTTGGGTGGAATGCCCACCTAGAAACCATCTTAGTGGCGCATGTAGTGGGAGTGACAATGTGCAAGCTGACTTTCTCATTCCGCCAGACTCTGAATCCAGGGAAGTGGTCTTTTCGCCAAAGTGCTTTCAAAACAAAATTTGTAAAGTGCTGGGAAGGCCGACAATCAATCTGATGTGTTGGCAGACAACAAAATGTCTCTGTACTTCAGCTAGCGAATTCTAGCCAGGAAGTGTGGGCATGAAAGCCTAGGGGTCCAGCCTTGGCCAACAAAAGAGCTGTTTTACATGTTTCCCACTGGCCAGTGGTAGGCCGAGGTCATTTGAAGAATATTGACCCATCACGTGTTTGTGATCTAGTAGTGCTGATTGGCTGTATTGTCCATGTAAAGCGGATCTAATGTGGCTACAAAAGGACAGATGTCTCATGGCTGCCACTAATTTCCACACTTCTGTCACAGGGTCTAATTGCCCTGGAGGATCCGGAACGCTTAGGCTTACGGCATGGCTCTTGAGCACACAGCCTAGCACAGAAAAGATATTTAGAGGTAGTCATAGCTACCCTATAAACAATTCCAAGAAGCCACAACTGTCCGCAGCTTATGTTAAGACCTGGAAGGCTTTTCAGTGCTGGTATGTTTGTTCAAAAAGTGGAGCTGTATATGCTCCCATATCCATAATCTCGTTGTTCCATTCAGTATGGTCTTGAAAAGGACCTGGCTGTTGGTTCTTTCAAGATGCTTTAGAGCTTTGAGTGGAGAAAGGGTTCTTAGCTTTCCATCCCAACATATCCAGATTCCTGAAGTGAGCGTTGTGGCTGCATCTTCCCGTGTCACAAACTGTCCTCCTATGTGGAATCTTAATATTGTTCTAACGGGCACTCTGTAAGGCCCTGTATGAACCCTTAACAGAATGTGTCACTGATGAATCTTAGTCAAGATGGTTTTCCTACTGGCTAATCGCCTCAGTGAGAAGAGTTTCGGACCTTCAGGCTCTATCATGCAGAGAGCCTTTCCTCAGGTTTATGGAGGTTGGTGTGGCTCTATGCACTGTGCCTTCCTTTCTAACCAAAAATGGCCTCAGCCTTCTAATTATGAGTAAATCAGGAACTCTAGCTTCCAGTGTTTCATACTACAAAAAATCTCAACCCAAGTGATCCACATATATCATGCCACAGTGTTTCATGCCACAGGCATAAAGAAAAAGGAGATGAATGAATTTGTCTTTCAGATCATCTTTTCGTGTTAATCAACCTGAGTCAGACAGAGAAAGCCTGTCTTGAAGGCTTCCATTTCCAGATGATTCAAATAGTTATTTTGTCTGCGTATAGCTACTGATTTATTGAAAGCGCATTCCACCAGAGGCGTGGCCTCATCATGGGCAGAATCCCAGTTAGTTCCACCTGAGGAGATTTGTAGAGCAGCTACATGGTCCACCCTCCATAGTTTTACAGAGTAGATGTTGCAGTACAACTGGATATCCTTTTGGGTCCATTGTTGCTAGCAGCAGTACTCATCTACCCTGCCCTAGACTCAAAAGAATTGTTTTGGTACATTCCACTTGTCAAGACTCGTCTCATTTGCACTGGAAGGGAAGATTAGGGTCTTACCTCGCTAATCATCTTCCCTTATAAAGAGATTGAGTCTTGACTGCCTGCCCAGGCCGATTGTTACTTAGCCCAGTGGTTCCCAACCCTGTCCTGGAGGACCACCAGCCAGTTGGATTTTTTTGGGATAGCCCTAATGAATATGCATGAGAAAGATTTGCATATAATGGAGGTAACAGGCATACAAATCTGCCCCATGCATACTTATTAGGGCTATCCCAAAAACCTGACTGGCCTAGTGGTCCTCCAGGACAGGGTTGGGAACCATTGACTTAGCCTGCTTTCTGTCTCAGAAATATGTGTGTCATCCAGATGCTTGTCTGGAGATAGCAAGAGAATAGATGATGCTTATGTTTTTTGGTTCAACAGGTATGAAGAACTAGCAGTAATCCTCTATAGCCAAACCTTTTGGGGAGACTATAGGAGTTGCATAAATGTAGTGCTGGTTGAGTTGATTAACAATTATTATTGCAGAGCAGAAAAGACTTGATTTGTCGGGGAGTTCCCCATGCCCTCCTTGTTTCTCCTTCTTAGGGGGGTTATCCATTGCTTTGGTTCGAACTGAGGAGCTGAGGCCCTGCCCAATGACACAAGGAGCCGGAGTTAAAAAATGTAGATGATGCCTTTTGCATGGGTAGAGGAAAGAAACCCACTTGTCAAGACACATGTCCTATTTATACTGGAAATAAGATTATCGAGGTAAGAACCTAATCTTCCATTCTTTACTTTCATGTGTGTGCATGAGCTTGTAGAGTGAGGATCTATCTTCCTGTGCATCTGTAAAGTCTGAGACAAGTCAAATTCCCTCTCTTTGTAGGTTTAATAAGTTGGGCCTGGATAAGATTACTGGCAACTCTGAGGCCTACCCCAAGAGAATCAGGTAGAAGAGATCTGCAGCTTCACTGTTCTCCAGTCAGCCCCTATAAGTGAAGAAGCCATCTTGTGTGTAGATGTTGGAACAGCCCATTCTAGCTGTAGTCACAGGTACAGATCTATGAAGAGGAACGATGATGTGTGTGACTATGGAATGGCAGATTTCAGAAAATGGATACGATTCTAAGATTCATTCTCTATTGTCATTATCATTTCTATCCTTAGTGTCAGGGGCACTGTTACACCTTTGGCAGTAACCAGCATGGACAAGCTGGCGCCAACAGCCCCCACAGTAGCCGCGTGCCTTACTTGGTGAAGGGATTGGAAAGAGTAAAGGTCGTCATGATAGCTTGTGGGGACGCTTTCACAGTCACCATTGGCGCAGGTGAGATTTACCAGAGTCAGATGTGGGCTGTCAATAGATGAAAGTGGAATCTAGTTTCCCAATCTGGGTCCTGGTAATTTTTCATACTGAAGGACAAGCAAACTACTGGGCCAGTAATGTAAAAATTAAGGAAGGGAATGTAAAACTTAAAATGCTTTAGTATGAGTCAAGAGAACTAGGTTTGACCTATTTGTAGATTAGGTGGTATATCAAACAAATAATAAATGATGTCTGAGTTCTTAAACCTGGGTCATAGATTTCCTGCAGCCTGGAGCAAGTCCCCTATTATCCTATTCTGCATCCTTCTAATTCAGGCTCTGCCACTGACCTTGAGTCAGTTGCTGTATCTTTGTCTCGCTTCCCAGCTGTATTTTGGTAAGAATATAAATAGTCTTATTTATGCTCAATGTTTATTACTTGTAGACTAGAGACATTTGATTAATGTCTCTAGTCTACACATGATAAATGAGAAAAATATTTGTGTAAGATTAGAATGAGAACTTGTATCTCATAAGAGCAAGAGAAGATAAGCTTTGTGTATGTTCTTCTCAGAAGGTGAAGTATCACTTGGGGGAAAGGGGCAAGAGGCCGCTTGGGAAGAAAAAGACAAGGCTGTTGGAGTCCCTAAACTCGTGCAGCTTGAGGAGAGCCACCCCTACCTGGTGACATCAGTAGCATGTTGCCATGGTAACACACTACTGGCAGTCAAATGTAAGTACCCATTGAGAAACAATGGCAAGAGCACAGGTGAATATAAGTGGTCTGTGTGTATATGTAGCTGCACCTTCCCTTATAGACTTTTCCTGCTGCTATGAATGTCCAATTTAAGAGTACACAGTACTTCAAAATTGCCTCATCCAACCCTTTCATCTTCTCAGAGTGTAAATTCTTCAGCATAGGATTCCACACTTTAATGTATGCTGCATGTGGTGCTTTCATGTTTTAATGTTCTTTGCATTCCTGCTTAATGTTGGTTATTCCTCTGTCTGAATGCCAAGTAACTCAGAATTTCATGATGTTCACATCACTATGTAAACCTAGAGAAGCTAATGCAGTAATCTTATGTTAGAGCCATGCACTAAAGCTCAGCTTATGTTTTCCTAAATACAAAGAATAATGCAAATAGTTTCAAGTTTATTATAAATTTGATTGATCGCTTATTACAAAATTCTAAGCGATGAACATCTCAGTAAAGTTACAAAATTAAGAGGGGCAACAAAACAAACAGAGAACTAAACCTTACGAAACATATTGAAAATTAAACTTACAAACATAATAAAACACGAGGAAAGGCTGGGAAAAGAAATACAAATTAATTGATAAAAGAGAAGACAATTGTGGTAAAAAAAACAACAACAAAAAAAAAAACAACCAATAGGAAGGGAAAGAACAATAAATCTCAGAAGTTATGGGATTGAAATGAAACTCCTAGTCAGGCTAGTGTAGTAAGCAGATTAGCATTCAAAATGGGGCCGAGCATGAAATTATATGCGAGCAAACTAGACATATGCATACACAGGTTCATGCTCCTTTGACTTTACAACTCTGTTATTCTCCTTTCATTGATTCTCCTGACCCGCCCTGACGCCCATAGATGTCCCTACTGACCCATTCTGTGATCCCTTGCAATCTCTCGCGCCCCATACTCTCTCTACAATGAGGGCCCATGAATAGGACATATGAGCACACATGGGTTCAGCTGCTGCCATTTTCTCATGAGGCAGAAGCAAATGGAAAGCAGGAAAGATGTCCAACACTATGGGAGCACTTGTTCCCCCCAGTAATATTATTGTAGGAGAGAGGAGAGGTTGGGGTGCAAAGAGCCACTTCAGCCATCAGGGAAATATTTGGAGGTGGGGATTTAGGGTTCTAGGAACAATGATCCACCAGGAAATTTGGGGGGGGGGTAGATCCTGAGATTTGAGAGGGGTATTGGGAGCATTGAGGCATCGGGGGGGGGGGGACCCCTTGGGTCCATCTGAGATGAAGTCTTAAATTACCTTTTTGATCTTAGCTACATTTTAACATCAGTTCTAAGCATAACAATTCAGCATTAAAAGGGAAAGTAAAACCAAAAACTATACTAATTTTTAGTGCAATTAAGTTCATATTCTGTGATTTGCATGCCTACTGTGCTATCTTTTAGCACAATGTTTTACTCAAGATTTTCCTGTTTTAAAAGTCTTTTTGCAACGGGAGTAAGACTAGCATAGGAAAATCTCAGGCAAACCACTGCATTAATGAATAGCTCAGTTTACTGAATCAGTCTAGAGTTATTATAAAAGTAAAACAATAATTATCCACAGATAAGCAAGGGTATGCAGGGACACTCCATGAAGACATCATAGATGGAGTGTGTGGTCTGAGCTGTCCCTTAGCACAGAAGTCCTTTGGAGCTTCTTTAAGCCTGTGGCTGGGGTGGAGGGAAGTTTCCCATGCTTTCACACATTCCCTCCCTCCTCCAGTCTTAATTCATCCATGGTTGTGTGCAGATGAGCTCTCACAATCTCCTTAGCGCTGCACTACTGAAAAGAAACTCAAAAAGCAGATGGAAAAACAAAACTAAAATAAGCATATTTTAAAAAGGGTGGTAGCTATTTAAGAAAAAACGCCATTATAGTGCTTATTGATCAATCATAAAAATCAACTAATAAAATAAATTCTTCTTTTTATTTTTTCATTCTGTGGATATATTATTAATGTGCCTTGAGGGTTCTCAAACATTTTTTTGGCTGATTTTATAGTTGATTTTTATGAATTGGTCAATAAGCACTATATCAGTCATGTTGATTGGATAGCGATGGCATTTATCTTAAAAGCTGCCATCATTTTAAAATATGCTGTGAATGCATGACATCATAAGCTGAAAAGAAACAGCGATTTGATGTCTGATAAATGTGTTTTTGATTTATGCTTTATAAACTGTTTAGTAATGCCAATGCATCTTTACTAAAGGTATTCTTTTAAAACTAGTATTTTAGCCCTTTACAATAAGGGATACTAGAATAAATATGATCTGTCTGTCTTTATTTCTGTTTCTCATCTTTCCCTGGCCCCCTTTTTCTGTCTGTCTTTCTGTGTCTCTCCTACCCCTGTGTCTTTCTTCTTTTCTTTCTGTCTCCCTTCCTCCCGCTGTCTGTCTTTCTTTCTATCTATCTATCTGTCTCTCTCCCTGCCTCCTATGCAGCAGCATTTCTCTCCCCCCACTTCCTTGTGCAGCAGCCACAGCAGTATTCCCTCCCCCTCCATTTCCCTGTGCAGCAGCTACAGCAGCAGCATTCCCCTCCCCCTCCATTTCCCTCCCCCCACACCACTTCCTGTCCAGCAGCAGACTTTCCCTACCTCCCCTTTCTCTTCCCACAGTCTGGCCGGCTCCCTTACTGCCCCCCCTTCCCTTCCCGCGGTCCCAACAAACCTGCCGATTCCAGCAGCGTGTGCAGCACTCTACACATGCTGCTTCGAGGCCATTCTACTGCCCTGATTTACTCTGGCACGTACCTAATGACATCATCAGAGACGCGGCAGAGCAAATCAAGGCAGTAAGAAGGTCCCGAAGCAGCATGTGTAGAGTGCTGCACACGCTGCTGGAATCGGCAGGTTTGTATTCGGACCGCGGGAAGGGAAGGGGGGGGGCAGTAAGGGAGCCGGTCAGACGTAAGCTTGACTCCTACGACTGAATTTGGCAACTTTGTTTTTAGATTACCCTTAGGCTAACGGCTCCCTTAGTTACTTTGAGAAGTTTATTTTTGTTTTAAAAGCCACCTTCGCGGCTCCTCTCTAGATCCCCGCCTGCATCGGAAGCCTTCTCCGACGCAGGTGCCGCTTGAGAGAGGAGCCTCCACCGTGGCTTTGTCTGTTGAAAATCATCCGTTCTGCCAAAAAACAAAAATGTGCAGCCACCCCTAGCATGGCTTACTTTAGGTATCTTTCCCCCTCCCCCCGTTGCCGAGTCACTGTTAATATTCAGATGCCATCTCTCTGTCTCGCAGCGGGCTTGCCGGCTCTGGCCAGACAAAGTTCATTTTTTAGTTCAAAAGCCGACGCTGCATCTTCTCTCTCGATCCCCGCCAGCGTCGGAAGTCTTCTCCGACTCTGGTGAGGTTCGATAGAGGAGCCACGGCGGAGGCTTGAACAAAAAAAATGAACTTTGTCTGGCCGGAGTCGGCAAGCCCGCTGCGAGACAGAGAGATGTGTGGTAAGCACTCATGCGCATTCTGCTGGCCACGGAACTACAGATCAGGCAACACGGCGTTAAGAGTGCAGCATGCGCGCTTAGCGTTTTTATTAATATAGATGAGCTAAATTACTATTTGAAGTCCCTGATGACAAAGTTGAAAATCATAAAGAGTCTTCTAAGACACTAACCCCTGATGGGATCTTGTGAAGTGAAATGGTAGAGCCTCCATTGGGGGTCAGTTAATTGGTGGGGTTTTTGTTGTTTTTTAGTGAAAGGCTCTTTTTATTAAGCATTGTCATTTGGATAGTTTCAGTTTGTGAGTTATGTGTGAACTATGATAAAACACCATTACCCGCAGCAAAGACACTAAGCTGAAACCAGTGTCTGGGTGTTTGAGGTTTAGTACTCGCATTATTGTTGGATATCAAAGTGATTGATGTAAGACGTTTATGTGCAAAACTAACCCATTTGGAGAAATTGACTCCATACACTATCCTTCCTAGATATAGTTCTTCCACAACAGCATTGTCCTTCAAACTCATCCAAAATTATTTATTTATTTAATTGTTTTCTATCCCATTGTCCAAAGAGCTCAGGTTAAACATACACAATTTTAGTACAGGTTTACGATACAAGTTTTATCCTAACTTAGATACATACTAGGCCTCTAATATTAATATACAGTTTACCGGTACAATTTGCCATAGTTAATTTGACACAAAAGATAGTTTACAGGTTAGATTGCCCTAGTTACAGTGCAAGATTTTACAATACAAGTTTCCTTAACTTGACACATACTGATTCGCTACCAATATGCATTTCTTTGTAGTCTATCAGTCAAGGGGCAGGGGTTTAGGTGAAAAGTATGTTTTAATTGCTTTTCTAAAGCTGAGGATCCTTCAAGGGATCTGATCTGTGGGCAGTGGCGTACCTAGGGGGGGGCGGGGGGGGCGGGCCGCCCCGGTACCAGCCCTAAGGGGTGTTCACTCGGCCTTGGCCGTTCAGTCCCCCGCCACCCCCGAAGGACCGCATCGCCCCACTGACCTTCAATGCACCACCTGTGAAGCAGCCCGCAGCAGGATCGCGAAGTCAGCGTCAGCATCCCTGCGCTGCTTCCTGCGCCGCGATCCCGCCCCTCCTCTGGCGTCAGAGGAGGGGCGGGACCGTGGCGCAGGAAGCAGCGCAAGGATCGCTGACGCTGACTTCGCGATCCTGCTGCGGCTGCTTCATAGGTGGTGCGGGGAGGGCCAGGGGGGGCGAGCGGTCCTTCGGGGTGGGTCGGGGCATCAGGCCTTCATGGTGGGGGCGGGCGGGGCAGGCAAGCAGGCAGGCCTTCAAGGGGGGACAGGGCCTTCGGGGGGGGGGTGCAGACCTTCAAGGGGTGCAGGCCTTCAAGGGGGGGCAGGCAGGCCTTCAGGGGGGGTGCAAGGCCTTCGGGGGGGGTGTAGGCCTTTGGGGGGGGTGCAGACCCTTCAAGGGGGTGCAGGCCTTCAAAGGGGGGGAAAGGCATGCAGGCAGGCCTTCAAGGGGGGGACAGGCCTACAAGGGGGGGGAGAAGCTACAAGGGGGTGGTACAAGCCTTCAAGTGGGGGACAGGCCTTCGGGGGGGGTGCAGACCTTCAAGGGAGTGCAGGCCTTCGAGGGGGGGGGGTGCAGGCCTTCAAGGGGGTGCAGGCCTTCAAGGGGGGACAGGCCTTCAAGGGGGGGAAAGGCAGGCAGGCAGGCCTTCAAAGGGGGGACAGGCCTACAAGGGGAGGGGAGAAGCTACAAGGGGGTGGGACAGGCCTTCAAGTGGGGGACAGGCCTTCGGGGGGGTGCAGGCCTTCGGGGGGTTGCAGACCTTCAAGGGGGGGACAGGCAGGCAGGCCTTCAAGGGGGGGACAGGCCTACAAGGGGAAGGGACAGGCCTTCAAGGGGGGTGCAGGCCTTCAAGGTGGGACAGGCAGACCTTTAAGGGGGGACAGGCCTTTGGGGGGGGAACCATGATTAGAAGTACACGGAGGGAAGGGGGGTGTTCAAAGAGACATGCATATGCCAAACTTTGGGGGGGGAAGAAATAATGGGTCTGAAAATAGAGGAGAGGGAGAGAGATGATGGACCATGGGATTTAGGGAGGGAAGGAACAGAAAGGGAGAGAAATTGGACACAAGGGATGGTGTGGAGGAGGGATAGAGATACTGGATAGGAGGGTAATTAGGAAAAGAAACGGAGAGATGGTGGACTCTGGGATGGTGGGGGAAGGAGGGAGAGATGCCGGATTGAAAGGGTATTTAAGAAAAGGTGGATCTGTGGAGGGAGATGAAAAAAAAGGAAAGATACCAGAGTTCCTGGGAAGGGGAATGGAAATGGAAAGGGAGGACAGAGTTGGCAGATGGATGGTTAGGCATGCAGAAAGAAGGAGACCCTGGCAAGCAAGTATCAGAAGAAAACCAGAGCCTTGGACCAACAAGATTTGAAATATAACCAGACAACAAAAGGTAGAAAAATTAATTTTATTTTCTGTTTTGTGATTATAACATGTCAGATTTGAAATGTGTATCCTGCCAGAGCTGGTGTTGGACTGCAAACGTGAGCTAGGATTTAACAGAAAGAGGAAAAGTCCTTTTGTTTCTTTATTTATTTACACCACAGCGCCAGTGTGGTTAGGAGAAGCCAAAGGGGGTGAAAAAGCTATAAACCCACCAGGAGTTTTGAAAAAAATCACCCAACTGGGCAGGAAAATCGAATTGAAAAAACCAATTCAATAGGCTGAATCGAATCAAAATTTTTTTTCCTGTATCTGGCAGCATTAGTTTTGTGCTACTGTCTTAGGACTTTAGGACCTGGGATTGGGGAGAGATGGCATCCTCAGTACTTATAATGCAAGTGAAACGAGGATTTGGTCAGACTTTTGAAGGGTCTGCAGAAAAAAAATATTGTATAGGCCGGGGACATGAGACAGCAGGAAATGGGAACTTTTCTTCCTTCTATTTTTGTGAATGGAAAGGCTGAGGATGTCAGAGAGGTCAGTTAAAATATGTGCTTATAAGAAAATATAATAATGTGTTTTATAAAGTTTATAGCATAGCTGGCCTACCCAGTGAGGTGTTCCTAGTGGTGATGGTGGCAGCGTGTCAATGTGTTGAGAGGAAGAGGTGGTCTGGGAAATTCTGCTGAGCAAAACTCCGGGCCCATTTCCACCCCCCAGTTAGTCCACTCCACTCAACTGATTCACACACTGAGTGGGTCTTTGGGTGTTGTTTTGGGATCTCTTCCAGTGGTTTATTCTCCTTCTGGTCCAAGGAAGGAAACTTTGTTATCCTTAGCATTGACCTACAGAATATGTTTGTAACAGCGCTGCTTGTGTGGCATTAGGCTATGTAGTGATCGAAAGAAAAAAAACAGACCTTGCACATTTTTGCACTAGATGGTGGGTGTATGAGGGAGATTCACATTTCCTGCACAGCTAAGTCCATGTGAAGTTACCTTGTGCTGTATTTGACATCTAGCAAGGTCTCTGTTTGAAAGGAAAGATCTAAACTTAAAAATGAAGTGGCCAGAAGTTATGGTAAAAGCAGATAGTGTAGCTGGTTTTAAGAAAGATTTGGACAAATTCCTGGAGGAAAAGTCCATAATCTGTTATTAAGACATGGGGGAAGTGTCTGCTTGCCCTGGATCGGTAGCATGGAATGTTGCTACTCTTTGGGTTTTGACCAGGTATTAGTGTCCTGGATTGGCTACCATGAGAATGGGCTACTGGGCATGATGGACCATTGGTCTGACCCAGTTAGGCTATTCTTATGTTATGTTCTCATCTGTAGGGGCCTTTGTTTTCACTTCTTATTTTAATGTATTTTTTTTCTGGGAACTTATCAGTGTTTTTTATAATGGGAACAAAAATGGAAGAGAATTAATGTGTGTGGAATGGGGGGTAACTAATTTCTTCAGCTAAATAATTCAATCCACTTCAAACAGACATAGGAGAACTTGTGCACCATTCACACACCCTCCAACCAAAAACGTCAAAAGAAAAAAACTGTTCGACAAACCTCCTAGCCATTCGAGCTGCAACACTCGACCCCCAACTCTACAACCAATTGATATCAACCACAGACTGCAAAACCTTCAAAAAGAAATAAAAACCCTTCTATTCAAAAAACACATAAAACCGAAACTAACACAATCAGAACTGTCCCAAGCATCACCTGCAACTACTCCATATGAACTTACTAATGTCATGACAATTTAGACATAATTTAGTTATGTTATGTTTGGAATAATGTTACATATATGAGGTTCAATAAAAGAAAATTTTCACTGCCTGTTTCTATTCTGACCATTTATTCCATTTCATGGTTATTGCAAAAAAAAAAATAAAAAAAAATTTTTACATGGGGGGGGGGTGTCAAAAAATGATGGGCCCCCGGGGTGCCACATACCCTAGGTAACGCCACTGTCTGTGGGAGCAGTCGATTCTAGTGGCTCGGTATGAAGTGTGAGTAGGACTGTCACTTGGCGGTTATGCAGTCCGTAGGGCACAACCAGGGCACATTTTGAGGCGTATTTCATCCTGGGAGCAGAGGGACAGTTTGGCAGTACAGAGGAAGCCTGGTTCCATGTCATGCAAGGATTTGAACACTAGCATCAGACCCTTGAAGACACAATGTTTGGTTACAGGCAGCCAGTGAGCTGATGCTAGAGCCTGAGATTTATTCTATAACAATCTAAAGTACTTCTTACTCTCTTCCCTGGGCACATACAAACTCTTCATAGTGGAATCCTTTCTTCATACCCTTATTGGCAGGCAAGCACTTGTTTATTAACTACAGGACATCAAAGATGTCAAGGAAAACTTTGCCAACTCTTTGTCCCCCACAGTTCTAATAACAGAGACAGATTAGTTTCCAAGCACACACTCTCTGCCTGGGTCTCTGATTGCACCGTTGTACTGTTACAATCAGTCAAATATTCAACTACTAGGCAGACAATAAGTCTACCACCTACAAGTTAAAACAGCTCTGTGAAAAACCTTAGGACTGTTTCCCATGGAGGCCATCTGCAAAGTGGCTACATGGCAGTATGTTATACTATGGCTTATTCTATTCCTTCAAATTTGAATGTAAATTTTGTTTTAGTTTGGATGTAATCCGCCTTGAACCGCAAGGTAATGGTCTGAAAAGAAATCACTAATGTAATGTAATGTAATATGTACATTTCTTCACTAAGCGTTATAGCGATGAGTCGGGGCTGCAGCAGCTGGAAAAAGCCCAAGCTGATATCTTATCCCATTTGGACTTTTGCTGTTGTGGGATTATTTAAAATATGCTGAGGTAACAGAGCTGCTTCAGGAAATTGGACTTCTGTCAGACTCCCCCCCCCCCCCCCCCCAGTTAATGAATTATTTGCCAGGTACGTTAGATAGATTGTGAGCCCACCGGGACAGATATGGAAAATGCTTGAGTACCTGATGTAAAAACTGCTTAGATAACCCTTGATAAGCGGTATATCAAACCTTAATAAAACCTATTAAATTTTATTTCCATTGTTACCCCTATTATCCCAGGACAAGCAGGCAGGTATTCTCACTAGTGGGTGATGTCATCAGACAGAGCCCCGGTACGGACGTCTCACAAGCACGTGTTGCTTGTAGAAACTTAAAGTTTCCAGATGCCCGCACCGCGCATGCGCCGGTGCCTTCCTACCCGGAGATCCGGGCGTGTCTCCTCAGTTCTTTCTTTTCCGCGGAGCTGAGAAGTTCAACTTCTTCATGCGCTAGCTGAATTCAGTTAAATTTGCCTTTCTTGTCCGCGTTTTCGTTTTCTTTAATTACAGTTAACAGTTCTTTTCTTTTTCAGTAAAAAAAAAAAAAAAAAAAGATTATTTCCTCCAGCAGGTCGAACGGGCCGGCCACGTGGCTCAGGCCCACTGGCTTCGACCTAGCGGCGGAGATTTTCCGGCCTATGTCCCGGCCAATCACCGGGTTTAAAAAGTGCAGCAAGTGCCAACCCGCGATTTCACTCACGGACCCTCACTGGCGACATTCAAGCGGCGTTGCCTATTGTGGAAATCGATGTTCAAGATGGACGCAGCTAAGGATCCCTCAGCCTCCACTTCATCTGATACCTCCCCGGTTCGGGCGAAACCGGCATCGACCACTCCTGCATCGAATGTGGTGAAACCGGCATCGCTCACCCCGACACCATCCACGAGCTCGACGTCGGTGCCTGCCCCGGTCTCCTCGGTTCAGGTACCTCTTCCTTCCACAGTGCCACCAATGGTCATCAAAGTGCCGAAAGCTACTAAGCAGAAGCACTCGGCCTCGAAGGAGCGCGATGTCCGTGCAGGAGGACCCCCTTTCGGTGCGGATCCCTCCTTATCGGCTTCGCTACGGTCCGTGCTGGAAGCTCAATTCGTTGAGCTCATGCAGACCATCGGACCCGGGCTCATCGCTGCCATACAGGGTGACCTCCCGGTACCGGTCCAAAGGGGCGGTCCGCCCCCCCTCCCCCTCCCCCACACCGTTCGACCTCGACAGCCGACGAAGACGAAAGGGGAGGGCGGCGATGCCCACGCGGCAAGCCTCGCTTACCGATATGCCGCCATTAGAACCCATTACGCCTCCGCGCCAACATGGGACCAGACCTCCGATCGATACTCGAAGCCCTGGGCATAGTCAGGAAGAGTTCTTCCGTACTCCTTACCAGACTTGGATAGCATCGCAAGAACCCGCATCGCAAACCCAGTTGCGATCCACTGCTTCCAGCCCTATCCACTTGGGGGCCTCGGGAGACCATGCGATGCACAGACGATCCCGATCCCCGTCCCGCCACCGAGACGGGCACCGATCGAGACACTCATCCTGGCACTCCTCACGCCATTCGGAGGTGTCACCGCAGAAAAAACTGCAACGTAGGGGATACTCCTCATCAGAGGTGTCCCCCCCGAGGGGCCCGGAGTACGAGGAGACACTGGTGCCCGATTCTCCTTGTCACTCCCGATGTCCACGGACCTGGAGGCCTCCTCCTCCTCCAGCCCGTCCACAGACCGACGCTGGCGGAACAATTGTCCTTCTCATCCATTCCTCCGACAAATGGCGGAGGATCTGGATGTGACCCTTGACACGGGCTCCCGATACTCCAAAGAGTATCTGGACACCATGCATTTACCTAACCCTCCAACGGAGTCGCTTCGGCTCCCCTTGCATAAATTACTGGACCAGACCTTCATGCAGTGCTTCGAAACGCCGTATTCCATACCGGCGATCCCCAGCAAACTCGATGCTCGATACCGCATCGTGCACCATAAAGGGTTCGAGGGCCCTCAACTCTCCCACCAATCCCTACTGGTCGAGTCCTCCCTTAAACGCTCTCATCCCTCCCGTCTACGCCTCTGTACCGCCGGGCCGAGAGGGGGAGAACGATGGACAAATTTGGTAGAAAATTCTACCAAAACTCCATGATGGCGTCACGGGTGCTAAACTACAACTTCTTTTTCTCTTCCTATCTGGAGTTCTTCTTGCCGGTGCTCCGCAAGTTCACTCCGTTCATAGACAACCAAGCTCGATTCGAGTTCGAGGAAGTGGTAGCCTCCCTCTCCCAATTACGCCTCCAGCTGATGCAATCCTCCTTCGATGCATTCGAACTCTCGGCACGCGCCGCCGCAAGCGCGGTAGCTATGCGTCGCCTGGCATGGCTCCGTACTATCGATATGGATCCCAACCTACAGGACAGACTCGCCAACGTACCATGTGCTGGAGCTGACCTGTTCGATGAGTCTATCGAAACTGTTACCAAGAAGCTGTCGGATCATGAAAAATCCTTTCAATCCATCCTGCGGCCCAAACCCAAACCTCAACAGTCTCGACCTTCCAGGCCACCCCTGATTTACCAGCGGCGTTACATGCCCAGACAAACGCCTGCTGCGAGACAGCCTGCGAAGAGCCAACCTCCCCAGAAGTCTCAGCAAAAACCTCAGCCACCGGCGGTACCTAAGGCTCCCCAGCCCTTTTGACGCCCCCCCCCCGGGAGCATAACCTCGGCCTCTCCCATAGGGGGCCGCCTCCATCTTTTTTACCATCGATGGGAGGCCATAACCACGGACCTATGGGTCCTCACCATCATAAGAGAAGGATACTCTCTTCAATTCCACCGTGTCCCCCCGGACCATCCTCCAAGAGAGTATCCTTCAAGCTCGACGCAGACCGCCCTGCTTCTTCAGGAAGTCCAAACCTACTTCAGCTTCGGGCTGTCGAGCCGGTCCCGTCAGACCAATGGAACCGAGGGTTTTACTCCTGTACTTCCTCGTCCCGAAGAAAACGGGCGACCTGCGACCCATTTTAGACCTTCGAGCCCTCAACAAGTTCCTGGTCAAAGAGAAGTTTCGCATGTTGACTTGGCTTCTCTATACCCCCTCCTCGAGCAGAACGACTGGTTATGCTCCCTGGATCTCAAGGAGGCCTACACTCACATCCCCATTCACCCGGCCTCCCGAAAGTTCCTCAGATTTCGGGTGGGAAATCTGCACCTACAGTATCGAGTGCTACCATTCGGCCTATCTTCGTCCCCCAGAGTCTTCACAAAGTGCCTGGTGGTAGTGGCCGCAGCACTCCGGGACAGGGGTCTACAGGTATTCCCATACCTCGACGACTGGCTCATCAAGGCCCCGTCAGCCCCAGAGGTCACTTCGGCGGCCTTGGCTACAACCTACTTCCTCCAGAATTTGGGCTTCGAGATCAACTTCTCCAAGTCTCATCTACAACCCACCCAGTCCCTCCCCTTCATCGGAGCGGTCCTGGACACCACCCGACTCCGAGCATTCCTGCCTCGGCAACGCATGGAGTCTCTTCTTCATCTCAGCCAATCGGTGTCTACTCGCCAAACCCTACCGGCGAGACAACTGATGGTGCTCCTGGGCCATATGGCCTCCACAGTACATGTGACACCCTTTGCCAGACTCCACCTCAGGATCCCCCAGTGGACCCTGGCATCACAGTGGAATCAAACGTCCGATCCACTATCCAAACGCATCTTAGTCACACCTGCTCTTCGGCAGTCTCTACTTTGGTGGATGACCTCTTCGAATCTATCCAGAGGTTTGCTGATGCACTCTCCCCCCCATCAGAAAGTTCTCACAACCGATTCGTCGAACTACGCATGGGGGGCCCACCTAGAGGGTCTCCGCACCCAAGGATTCTGGGACCAGTGCGGAAAGACTACACCAAATCAATCTACTGGAACTCAGAGCCATCTTCAATGCGCTCCAAGCTTTCCAACACCTACTCCACGGACATGGTAATCCTCATTCGCACAGACAATCAGGCCGCCATGTATTATATCAACAAGCAAGGAGGCACGGGCTCGGCCCTCCTTTGCCAGGAAGCTCTACGAGTCTGGGACTGGGCGGTGCGCCACAACACCCTACTCAGAGCAGTATACATCCAGGGGGAGAACAACGTCTTAGCAGACAAACTAAGCCGTCTGCTACAACCGCACGAATGGACTCTCCATTCCAGCCCCCTTCACCAAATCTTCACGCAATGGGGGACGCCTCAGATAGACCTATTTGCGGCTCCCCACAACGCCAAACTGCCTCAGTTTTGCTCCAGGATCTACACTCCTCATCGCCTCGAGGCAGATGCTTTTCTACTGAACTGGGGGAAACAATTTCTATATGCGTTCCCACCACTCCCGCTGATCCAGAAGACTCTGGTCAAGCTGAAACTCGAACGGGCCACCATGATTCTAATAGCTCCTCGGTGGCCCAGACAACCTTGGTTCTCCCTCCTACTTCAACTCAGCAGCAGGGAACCAGTACCACTTCCAGTGTTTCCTTCACTGCTTACTCAACATCAAGGATCACTACTTCATCCCAACCTGCAGGCTCTCCACCTGACAGCTTGGTTCCTCTCAACGTAACCCCTCACCAATTCTCACAAGAAGTGAGGGAGGTCTTGGAAGCTTCCAGGAAGCCCGCCACTCGACAATGCTACTCCCAAAAATGGACCAGATTCTCCTCATGGTGTGTTTCTAAGTCAACGGAACCTCAGCGAGCTTCCTTATCCTCCGTGCTGGACTATCTCCTACACCTATCTCAATCTGGGCTCAAGTCCACATCCATACGAGTCCACCTGAGCGCTATTGCGGCGTTCCACCAGCCCCTACAAGGGAAACCCCTCTCGGCCCATCCGGTGGTCGCCAGATTTATGAAAGGACTCTTCCATGTTAACCCTCCTCTCAAACCACCCCCAGTAGTTTGGGACCTCAATGTAGCCCTTTCCCACCTCATGAAGCCCCCGTTTGAACCACTCAACAGGGCCCCTCTGAAGTATCTCACCTGGAAAGTGCTTTTCCTTGTAGCCCTTACGTCCGCTCGTGCAGAGTCAGCGAACTCCAGGCATTGATGGCGGACCCACCATTCACAGTATTCCACCATGACAAGGTGGTCCTCCCGCACTCACCCCGAAATTCCTGCCTAAGGTGGTCTCCGAATTTCATCTCAACCAATCCATTGTACTTCCAGTATTCTTCCCTAAGCCTCATTCTCACCACGGAGAATCGGCCCTTCACACTCTAGACTGCAAACGTGCCTTGGCTTTCTACCTGGATCGCACCAAGCCACACAGAACCACTCCTCAACTTTTTGTCTCCTTCGACCCTAACAAGTTGGGAAGACCCGTATCAAAGCGCACCATCTCTAATTGGATGGCGGCTTGTATCTCTTCCTGCTATGCCCAGGCTGGATTATCACTTCCTTGTAAGGTCACAGCCCATAAGGTCAGAGCAATGGCAGCCTCAGTAGCATTCCTCAGATCAACACCAATCGAGGAAATTTGCAAGGCTGCCACCTGGTCCTCGGTTCACACATTCACCTCACATTATTGTCTGGATACCCTCTCCAGACGGGATGGACAGTTTGGGCCAAACAGTATTGAAAAATTTATTCTCTTAAGTCGCCAACTCCCCCTCCATCCCACTGAGGTTAGCTTGGAGGTCACCCACTAGTGAGAATACCTGCCTGCTTGTCCTGGGATAAAGCAATGTTACTTACCGTAACAGTTGTTATCCAGGGACAGCAGGCAGCTATTCTCACGTCCCACCCACCTCCCCTGGGTTGGCTTCTCAGGCTAGCTACCTGAACTGAGGAGACACGCCCGGATCTCCGGGTAGGAAGGCACCGGCGCATGCGCGGTGCGGGCATCTGGAAACTTTAAGTTTCTACAAGCAACACGTGCTTGTGAGACGTCCGTACCGGGGCTCTGTCTGATGACATCACCCACTAGTGAGAATAGCTGCCTGCTGTCCCTGGATAACAACTGTTACGGTAAGTAACATTGCTTTCTTTCCCTATTGTTTAATGGTTCCTCTCTTCTATTCCTTTTTACATATTACTTTAATTCATTTAGATATCATTTACATAGATGATGCTCCTATCTGTAAAGTTAGGAATTTCTATGAAATATTCTACGTACTTCTCTCCTCTCTACTCCTTCCTGCCCTCCATAGTCCTCCCTACTCTCTTCTAACCCCTTCCTCTGTAATGTCACCTAGAGCTTGTATAGGTATGTACGACGCACAAATGGAAGAAATAAATAAATAAAGAAAAATTATTGCCTTGATCAGTCTTCAGCTCAGAAAACAGCTTTTGTCTAAGCAGTTTTGTACAGTTTTGTCCATTGGGAAGAATAATCCAAATCATAGTTACCAGATGCTAGAGTTCATCTTAGGGGTCAGTGCCCAAGAAAAAGATCTAGGTGTCATCATAGACAAAACGCTGAAATCTTCCGCCTAATGTGCAGTGATAAGCAAACAAGATGCTAGGAATTATTAGAAAAGGGATGGCAATTAAGACTAAGAATATTATAATACCTCTGTATTGCTCCATGGTGTGATCGCACCTTGAGTATTGCATTCAGTTTTGGTCGCTGTATCTCAAAAAAGATATAGCAGAATTAGAAAAGATTCAGAGAAGAACAATCAAGATGATAGACATATATGAGGAAAGACTAAATAGGGCTAAATAGGGCTCTTCAGCTTGGAAAAGAAATGGCTGAGTGGAGATATGATTGAATTGTGAGTGGTATAGAATAAGTACAAGTGAATTGATTTTTACTCCATCAAAAATTACAAAGATTAGGGGATACTCAATGAAGTTACAGGGAAATACTTTTAAAACCAATAGGGGGAAATATTTTTTCACTCAGAATAGTTAAGCTGTGGAATGTATTGCCAGAGGATGTGGTAACAGTGGTTAATATAGATGGGTTTGAAAAAAGGTTTGGACAAGTTCCTGGAGGAAAAGTCCATGGTCTGCTATTGAGACAGACATGAAAAAAAGCCAATGCTTGCTCTGGGATCGGTAGCATAGAAAGTGGAGTTCCTTACCTGTAAGGGTGATTCTCTGTAGGCATCAGGGGAATGCAGCCACACTCTCTGTCCTTCTGCCTTTAAAATAAAAATGAAGCACCAACAAACCTCTGATGCTGAAAACATACTATGAAACAGACTGGAGGGGAGATGTGTGGCAGCATAGGAACTGCTGAGCAGGCTTAGAAGTCAAGAAAGGGAGACTCTGCCTGCGATATCACCACTGAGAGTGGATGTGTTCCTCTGCCGTCTATGTGAACCCCATTAAGGTAAGCAAGTCCACTTTCTTAGTCTGGTACAACAAGAAGCTACCTGGGATTTGTTACTATGAAGCTACCTGGGATACAGTTAAGTCACCCAAAGAAAGTAGAGAAGGGGGCTAGTAAGTAGGGGAATATGGGGCATTGGTAGCCCCAGGACTATACTGATTTAGTAGCTGTCTTCCACTGGATATAATAAAGAGAATGAGGACAAGTCATGATGTAAGAAATGTCTGATGCCCCAGTTTTATGATGTGATTGGAATCTTGTGTTCTTTTCCTTTCAGCTGTAGGAGAGGAAGCAGCTCTACAATAATGGAATATGAGCGACCCTACCACAGATTGACTGTCTCTCTTCCAACCCCCCCTCTCATCTCTACTGCTTCTCATTGTTCTTCATCTTCTTTCCTCAGGCTGCATACAATTTTATGGGTGCACAATGCAGAAAAGTGTTTTACAACATAACATAAAACTACCATTAAGTTCTATGCGGTTCACAAAGACTAGTAATACAAATGAATAAACATCCAATATCTAACTTCAGAAAGATTCCTTAAAAAGAAACGTCTTTAAGGCACGTCGAAATTGTTGATACGAATTTGAGAATATGAATATGTGAGTGAAATCCCTAGTCCATAAGGCTGCCTGAAAAGATAGCAATTGTTCATGAAATTTCTTATATTTACATCCCTTACAGAATTTAACTGCATGAATCCATACACAGGATATTGCCGCAAAGAGGGGCATAATCAAAAGAAATATCTGTTCCCTTTTGGCCTAAGTCCCTAGGCACACAAAGTAGGCAGCAGGGAAATGTCCATTCTCAAAAAAATATCCAAAATGAGGCTTTTTTTGAGAATGGCCTACCTATACGTTCAGCAATGTAATCGCCCAGACTGCCACTAAGTCTATCCTTACCATACATTCCCGACCATAAAACCGCCCAAGTCCCAAACGCTCAAAACAAGACCTTTTAGGCGAAGGTAGGGCTAGTCCTTCGCCTAAAAGAAGGATTCTCTAAAAAAAAAAAAAAACACCAAACAAACCACTGGTTACAGAATCCTGGAACTGTCGTGCCCCCCCCCCTCCCTCCCCCCCCCGCAATGATTGCGGCAGGAGAGATGCCTAATCTTTCCTGCCGCGATCCCTCCTAATCTCCCTGGCAGAAATGATGCCCAATCTCTCCTGCCAATGATCCTGGGGTTTGGGGGGGAGGGGTTCTGATTGGCAGGAGGGATTGGGCACTCTCCTGCCGGTAATCGCACGGGTGTTGGGGAGGAGTAGTTTGTGTCCGGCAGGAGAGATTGTTCATCTCTCCTGCCGGGGAGGTTAGGAGGGATCGCGGCAGGAGAGATTAGGCATCTCATGCCCCGATCATTACTGGTGCGGGGAGAGAGGTTGCCTGGGCTGCTGAGCTGATTGCGGCACCGTAGTCAGCTCAGCGGCAGATTCAGAATTTATACCTGTTTTGACATGGTCTAAGTCAAAATGCATAAGTTCCTTCTGGCAACCTGTCAAACCTTTTTTGGTTATGGCTGCTAGACGACTAAGTCTAGGTTGGCCCACCTTCCGCCCTATCCAGGCCTAAGCTGGTTTTAGATATGGTTTTGATTATTGATACTTTTACGATCTGTTTTTTTTGATCGTCCAAATACTGACTTAGGCCACTTTTTGTACATTTTTTTAAATTATGAGCCCCATAGCATACCAAATGGATGTTGATGAAGTTGATTGCTGTTTGGCCCTGATATAGAGATATGCATGGAAGACTGTTAGGCTTAGTATAAGGCAGGAGTTTTACACATGCAGAAGACTTTAAGGCTAAGCATAAGACTGGGTAGAAGGGTCAGTTTGATCTTCTGCAGTACCAGCTATGAGGATTTAATGCCTGCTGCCTTTTTTTGTTTCAAGCATAACATACCCACAACATCTTAAGTTTGAATGAGAGGCAACTTTCTGTGCACAGGTTGGAACAGAAAATTGTATCTGCGTGTGTGCTGGAATGTTGGTGTGCGCATAAATATTAGCAATGGAAAATTTTATGTGCATAAAAATTGTGACCTGTACAGATGTGTGCTGGCACTTTTCCATTTTGCTAAGACGTGCACATTACTAGCTTCCCCTGGTGCAAAACCTTGTCTATAAGCATCTGGTATATTCATCATAATTAGCATACAAGTTCTGTGCACTTCAAATTTGCATATGACTAGCTATCTGCATCTAAAACATTTGTATTACATTTGCATTATAAACTGTGCGCTTAGCGCTGTGCGACTTTCTGCATTGGCCCCTTTGCCTCTCTTTCACTGAAGCCCCGATGTTCTAAGTGTACTGTGCCTTTAAAGATCAATTCTAAACCAGTTATAACTGGTTTAGCATTGAAGTATTTTAGCTTCCGATGCATATAATGGCTCTGGATGGTCTTTTTGCATACTTCATGGCATCCTCTAATACAGTGTTCTTCAACCTTTTTACACCTATGGACCGGCGGAAATAAAATAATTATTTCGTGGACCGGCAAACTAATAAGACTGAAATTTTTAAAAACCCCATTGCCACCCCATCCCTGCAAGCTCGGTCCCATTAACCATCTGATCCCATCTGCACAAGCCTCAAATAGTTATGATTTTATATTGAACATATTTTATTAAAGTATAAAAAGAAACAATATTCTGTACAATTGTCATTTTATAAATATAAATAATACAGGGCAAGGATCAACAAAACCCCCGTCTCCCCTCCCCTTCACATATATCCCCTCTACTATCAAGAAAACTGAATAAGCCAAATTATTACATGATAACAGAATACCACAGTCACACATGGCAGGAATGGTGTTAGGGGAGTGGAACTAGGGCAACTGCCTCCTGGTCAGAGAGAGCCCTAAGCCAGCTGGAAGCTAAAGATGCACTGCCTGGGTTTTGCACTCCCCAGTTATGTCTAACATCAGCTCTAGCAGGATACATATTTTAAATCTGATATATTCTAATCACAAAATAGAAATAAAATTATTTTTTTCTACCTTTTGTCGTCTCTGGTTTCTGCTTCCATCCTCTTTTCACTCTCTTCCATCCAGCGTCTGCCCTCTGTCTCTTCAATCCAGCATCTGCCTCTTCCATCCACTGTCTGCCCTCTACCCCTCCCCCTTCCATATGGTATCTGCGTTCTTTCTATGCCCCTCTCTCCTACACCAGATCTAGCATCTTTGTCCCTCTTTCCTTATTTTTCATCTGATCCCCCTTCCCAGCATCAATCTTTCTACTTTGTCATTCCTCTGTCTCTCCCCTTTCCCTCATCTGATCTCTCCATTCCATCCTGACTCCTTCCCCTCCTCTAATCTCCCTGCCAGCTGTTTCCTTCCAATGTTCCTCCTCCCCTGTCCAGCAGTACCTTCTCCCTTTCTTCCTCCCCTTATCCAACAGTAATTCTTATCCTTTCCCCTTTTCCCCTGTCAGCAGTAGTCCCTTCCCCTCCCTTGTCCAGGAGTACCCCTTCTCCCTTTCCTCCTCCTCTTATCCAACAGTAATTCTCATCCCTTCCCCTTCTCCCCTGTCAGCAGTAGCCCCTTCCCCTCCCTTGTCCAGGAGTACCCCTTCTCCCTTTCTTCCTCCTCTTATCCAACAGTAATTCTCATCCCTTCCCCTTCTCCCCTGTCAGCAGTAGCCCCTTCCCCTCCCTTGTCCAGGAGCACCCCTTCTCCCTTTCCTCCTCCTCTTATCCAACAGTAACTCTCGTCCCTTCCCTTTCCCTTCTCTCCTGTCAGCAGTAGCCCTGTCCCCTCCCTTGTCCAGGAGCACCCCTTCTCCCTTTCCTCCTCCTCTTATCCAACAGTAACTCTCGTCCCTTCCCTTTCCCTTCTCCCCTGTCAGCAGTAGCCCTTTCCCCTCCTTTGTCCAGGAGCACCCCTTCTCCCTTTCCTCCTCCTCTTATCCAACAGTAACTCTCGTCCCTTCCCTTTCCCTTCTCCCCTGTCAGCAGTAGCCCTTTCCCCTCCCTTGTCCAGGAGCACCCCTTCTCCTTTTCCTCCTCCTCTTATCCAACAGTAACTCTCGTCCCTTCCCTTTCCCTTCTCCCCTGTCAGCAGTAGCCCTTTCTCCTCCCTTGTCCAGGAGCACCCCTTCTCCCTTTCCTCCTCCTCTTATCCAACAGTAACTCTTGTCCCTTCCCTTTCCCTTTTCCCTCCCTTGTCCAGGAGCACCCCTACTCCCTTCCCTCCTTCCCTCTCCAGCAAATGTTTCCTCTATGTAGGCTAGCGGCAGCTCTGTGTGCTTTTAACTTCGGCACACAGCTGCCCCTAAGCAGTATTTTAGCCGCGGTTTCATGAGGCAGCCTCGGGGCCTTTGGTAGGCCGGCCCGCTTTGATGATGCGATATGGGCTGGCCTATCAAAGGCCCCGAGGCTGCCTCATGAAACCGCGCTAAAATACTGCCTAGGGGCAGCTGTGTGCCAAAGTTAAAAGCACACAAAGCTGCCCCTGCTTGTCTGGGGGTGCGGAGACATATGCGGCAGGAGTAGGAAGTGGAAGGCAGGAGTGTCGGCATAGCGACGGCAACAGGAAGTTGCACGTCAGCTGACACCGGCACTTTTTGCTGTGGCTGGGGACCCGAATCCTTCGCGGACCGGCAACATTTTTTTGCGGACCGACACCGGTCCGCGGACCGGCGGTTGAAGAACTGTGCTCTAATATATGCGAGGTCATTAATATTAAAATATGCATGTTGGGCAATGCCCAGAATGAAACTACTGCTACTATTTATCACTTCTGTAACGCTGAAGGCATACGCAGTGTTGTACATTTTACATTTAATAGAAGGTCCTTGCTCAGAAGAACTTACAATCTAACTTGGACAGACAGACATGACAAATAGGGTTGTGGAAGTAATGCTGACCTTTAACCCCCAAAAAACTACTGGCAGGTCTGGAAGTGCCAGTAGCATTGAACCGCTTGTATTAAAAGCGCATCTCATGCACTTGCATCAAATGGGTACACTGGCAGGTTTGGGCTGCTGATTGCATGAGAAATGAAGATACATTTATCATACTTAATGGGAGGGTGCCATATATGCTTTTGTTAAAAGCGCGTCTCATGCAAGTGTCTTAAAGATGCGTCTCATGCACATTCGTTAAAAGCATATACTGGCAGGTCAAGGGCTGCCGATTGCATGAGGTGAAAGTTAAAAAAAAAAAATACAAAGGCAGCATATATGTCCCACAGAGACAGTAGAAAAAAGCATTTGTATTTGCATGGTTTTCTGGTAGTTCTTCACCCCTCCCCTCCGCCTATGGCATTGATAGACACTTATGACGTGCGCCCCTTATACGCTACAATAAGGCATGGCTATGATTGATGCTCATGCGTGCCTATGATGTAGCATTTTCTAGCGCATGCACAGATTTATACCTCTTTCCGTGGCCTATTCTGCGCATGTATTAAGTCACTTTCTCCAATGAATGATCTGATGGAATTTCCGTGGGCCTCCATGTGAAGTTTTTGCAATATCACTACAATGACCCACAAGATTTTAAAGGTAAATTTAAAACATCGGGGCTTCATTTCCTTCTTCCTCTCTTTGCTGTGTGGCAGGCACCTTGTATAAAGTAAATTGTTTTGCTGTGAGTGACAGGGCTCTTTAGGTGCCATACTTCCACAGGGTGGAGTGTGATTATTTTCTGCTGGAATGCAGGGGTGAAACCCAGCTCCACTAGCTTTTGTTTTTTTATTTTCTTTTTGAAACTGTCTTGTGGAATGCATCCTGTTAAACAGATAAGGATTCTTTCAAAAGGTTGAAGAAAGGTCTTCTTGCACCTTTAAATTGGGGGAGGGGAGGGTGTTTTATTTCTGTATCCTGTTTTATGCCTTTCTGCCCCTTGTATATTGGAAGGGGGTAGTCAGTTCCTTCATGTCGGGTTTTCCTACCTAGATAAGTGCTGACATATCTCTTCTTGACCTGAAGAGGTTCTGCTTCTCTTTATTTACTTCTTCTTGAAATATAAGATGGGGAAGAAGCCGGGGCCCAGTGGACAGTGAACGAAACCTGGACAATAAAAATAATATAAAGAGAACAAGGCCAAGAAGAGACTGCAAACTGCCACAATCCATTTCTAACCTACTGTGTGCTCACCTGGTGACTTATGCTTTGGATCAGTGCATATTGTACAAGACTTTTACTGCTCATTCTGGGTTTACTTTGGAGTTAACATATCCAAGCCTCAGAACAAGTACAATACAGTAGACAAAGATGGTGTGTAAACTTCCCACATAGCTTCACCAGAGGAGAGGTTAGATATGAAATATTGTAAAAATGTCCCTATAACTGGAATTTATTCAGAGGTTTTTGGCTTCCTTATACTTATAGTATTAATATGGAGAATAATTGCTTTTCTGTAAATTTCTTGTAAAATAAATGAATAAAAATAAAGACTCATGGGAATCTGTGGTCACAAGAATACTTAACAAGATAAATGTGTGGAGATGATTTGGGGATTCAGTCTAGCATAGATTATTTCAATGCTTATCATTAATATAAGGCTATTCTTTAAATGATAGCAGATTAACCGTTCCCCTTAACTGTATCCATGACATCCTGTTTGTCTGTCTTGGCTGTTTAGATTGTAAGCTCTTTCGAGCAGGGACTGTCTTCTTTGTGACTGTGTACAACCCTGTGTACGTCTGGTAGCGCTATAGAAATAATTTTTATTTTTATTTATACTTTTATTGCCAATTGCAACACCTGAAGATGAGTAACCAGGAGGCCCAAATAGATGGCATTGCAATAATCAAGGTGTTGCAGCAAGACCAAACAAAAATTTGACAAAATAACCAGATGCAATTGTTGGAGTAAACAAAGTTTCAGAAAAGCACACACATTGCTTTTTGGATGTGCACTTGACATGTTTAATGCTCATGCAAATCACATCCAAGTTACATGGGTTTGAAACGTCCAACTCAGCTTGATTTCAGCAACTGATAAAGTGCCAAAAAACAAGCTATTGGTAGGTCGATCCAAAAATCTTAGTCTTCAAGTTAAAGCCAATTTGCTTGTTGTCAACCAATTTGAAATCTCATTCATAGTAGATTCAAACCTAATCAGAAGCGCTGCTGAAATCATTACCTGGCTACTGTTCACATAAAATCTATATGACAACTTTAAAGTCCACAGAAAAATAATGCAAGTAAATAATAATAAACAGATAAAACGGTGAACCTGTGTGGGCTAAGAAATCTTAATGATTTCCAAATAGATTGAGACTGCGATCAGGTCACTGGATCTAAACCAGTACTAGATGATCAGCACCAAACAAGCAAGCACAGATGAAATGACAAAATTTCATGATCTATCAAATATGGCCAATAGATCTAGCATAAGTAATATCACTTTCTGCCCACTATCTAAATGACGGTGCAAAGAGCCAAACAACAAGACCAGTAGGGACTCAGTATTTCTAGAGTGCCAAGGGTGATGTGTGTGTGTGGGGGGGATGCTGTTGGAGTAATTATGCGTGGCTGTCAGTTCTGTATGCCTTCTAACCCCTCTCACGTCAACTTCTGGGGCAGGGGCCTGGAGGAAAGGTGCTCCACCCTGGGTAGCCAGCAAGCTGGTACATCACTGCTCAGCACTGTGACCTTTGCAAAAGTCAAACTTATATTTATCCAAAAATATATGATCAAACTACCCTTTAAGTTGCCATGGTACTTGTGTTTCCAGAAGTTTAGAGCAGGCAAATGAGGGATGAACTGATTGTTTTCAGATAGCATTGGGTCCAAGGAATTTTCCTTTAATACCTAGTGCATTGTTTTTTGGTACATTGGGCAGTACCTGACTTGCAAAGAATTGTTAACAATAGAAAGCGAAATCAGGTTTGACCACAGTATTAGTTGCCACTAACAATTGGGATGGTCACATGTCAAGACTTCACTCTTTGTTCCACATATGTAAAAAGCTAAAGAAATTTCATCTAGTTGAATGATTCTGAAACTTTGCCCCTAAGCCAGGACCATCATCTAAATTCAACACCAAAATTATTGCTCTGATACCAATCATTTTTTATTTATTTTTAAAATTTCTATACCATTTTTTTCCAAGATGGTTTACAAAAAGTTACATACATAAAATATTAAAACAAATCATTACAAAGTAGGAACAAAAACAGACAGATTCAATCCTTACATAAGATCAATTATTCATAGAAATGCATCTACAAATAGTTGTGTTTTTAATATTTTTCTGAATGAGTTTCCTGTTTCTACATTTTTGAATTTGACCAACAAGGCTATTCTACAACTTTACTCCAACACATATAAAAGTCATAGTATTCATTTCCACATATTTAGGATTAGCCTTTGTTTTCAGCAATGCTGAATTTTCGGAGCACAATGATCTTGATGGTTGATATCCAAACATGAAAATCTTTAAAAAATTCAGGGATCATGCCATACAGAAATTGGTGACATAATATAATTGCTTGTATTGAATTCTAAATACCACTGGCAGCCAATGCAATTGACGGAGATATGGAGTAATATGCTCATATTTTGGCGTTCCATTTATCAATCTAGCCGCGGCATTCTGAACCACCTGCAATGCCCTGCACCTGGTCTTTGTTATTCCCAGGTTCAGGACGTTGCAGTAGTCCAGCCGAGACAAGATCGTTGCTTGTACAATGGCACGAAAGTCAGGTGGTAATAGCATTGGTTTTAAACGATACAGTAAATGCATCTGTGCAAAACATACTTGCGCTGTACCACTTGACACCCCATTGTAAGTCCTGGGTCCAGTTTTACCTCCAGGACTGTCATTGACTCCCTCACTGGCAATACCTCATCCTTTTAATGTTTTTGGCCAATTAACCCGGTCAGATTTTCCCACCAACATTACCTCAGTCTTTTCTATATTCAATCTTAGACCCTGCTTTTCCATCCATCCAGTAATTTCACTCATATAAGTACTCAGCAACCTTTCTAATCCATCACCCCATACACACATGGAGGGCATAGAATAAAATAACCCCATTACATGTGAACTAACATACACATGGTATGTGAAAGGGCATGTAGGAGGGCACAATCCTTTGATATATCTCTTCAATGGTACCTGTGACAACATGCCACAAGGCACTGCATCACTTTAAGTAAGTAGACAGATGCTCAATGATGACATTGGCAAAGTGGTGGAGCTCACTTGTTTTCACAAATAAGCACTGCAAATAGTTGAAACAACTCAGACATATTGAGCATTCACTCACTGAAGGGAAGAGTAGCAGAGTAAAGCATCACACAGGCACTGCATTTAAGGAAACAAACTGATCACATGGGCCCTGCTAGAAGTTAACTATGACCTCCCCCCCCCCCCCCTCCAACATGCTCATTCACACACCACCACTTTCTGCCTTACTTCCAGGCCAGCCCTCATCATATTCTTCCCCTTTTCCAAAGCTAAGTTCCATTTTAAATTCTCTCTCTGAAGCCAGGCTCTGATTTCCCTTTACTAGACCCTGACAAATGCAGGGATGAGGAGCTGGTGTAGATAGTGGTGGGATTCAGCTTCTCCAGTGTTTATCTTTGTGTCCCAGTAAATGGCCCTATGAGGCTATAGAAGCAGCTTGCTGTGAGACCTTAGTAGAGAGATCCAGGTCAGTATAGCAAAGGTAGAAAATGGTGCTGGAGGAACTCGGGGCAAGTGGCACTGAGCATTGTTAAGCAGGAGTAATGCCTGCCATCTTCTGCCTGTATCAGTTTTGTGGGGGGGAGAAGAGAGAGACACCCCAGATGTGGAGCAGTAGAAGGCTGAGGTGAGAGGGCTTCTGAGAATAGGCTACATTAATAGCAGTAACATTGTTGAGGTTTATTAAGTTTTGGCCCTCATCATACTTAGTAGCCAAACCCATCTGCTTCTAGTTGAAGTCTGGCAATCTCCAAAGTCATTCTCATGAGCTGCAGCAAATAGTCAACTTTATCCGCTGTCCAATGGTTCACTCCCTCCATTCTAGTACATTCCACAGAGTGACTCAGTAAAATGCATGATGCTGCAGTCAGAAACACAAGGGGTGATTCTTTTATCCAGTGACATGAGAGGTAAGGTGCTGTATTCCTTTTATGGGAGTAGATGCTTTCAGGGTGAAAAATGGACTTTATAGTGAAGGATATCATTTAAAAAATTCAAGGATCATGCCATACAGAAATTGGTGTAATCTATGGGCCCATAACCTTTTATATATGTAAATGTCCAGAATGATGTACCTTGGCAAAATCATGCTTTTTCAGCCTTCACATGCTGAGGAAAGCTAGATCCTACTTCAGCCAACAACACTTTGCCATCCTTGTCCAATCCATCATCCTCTCCGAACTAGATTACTGCAATGCCATCTACTTAAATCTATCAAAAAAAAGTATTCTAAGATTCCAGCTAATCCAGAATACTGCAGCCAAACTGATCTTCTCAAAACGCAAGTCTGACCATGCCTCCCCACTCCTTGCCAAACTTCATTGGCTCCCAATAATCTCCAGAATCCATTTCAAATGTTCCTGCCTGGCTTTCAAGATCATTCACAGAATCCTGCCTCCTCTTATCCCACTGTCCTTCAACTCCTCCAGTCCCGACTCCTCCAGAACTGCCCAAAGGCTTAAACTAGCCTTCCCCTTTCCACGCGGCATCCACTATTCAGGCAAACTGGGAAAATCCCTTCTCTTCAAAATCACAGGTCTTTGGAACGACCTCACCACCCCGCTGCGGAACCTGAGCTCCCTTCAGTTATTCCGCAAACAACTGAAAACCTGGCTTTTCAGCAAATTGTAGCTCTATCCTTCCCCCCTTTCTCTCCCCCCTTCTACACATAAGTTCATGTAATCCTTTTTCTTCTTCTCTACCCACTATTTTAAGTTCTTGTAAACCGTGTCGAGCTCCATTCTCATGGAGATGATGCGGTATATAAACTTAAGGTTTAGATTAGATTAGATTAGATGTAATTTGGGTGAAGACTTTGCTTGGCAATTTTGTGGGGAGGGGAGGATGACCAGTCATTTCTAAGGATGTGCTGTTAGGAGGGAAGCCTCATAGCTGGCTGAATACACGAGTAGTGAGTTTGTGCCCCTTTCTCCCAGACAGGACTTCAAGTTTATTAAAAAAGCACTCTAAGTGGTGTACCTAAATATAACATTAAAATTGTATAGCAAAAGATAATCACAAAAGACAAACTGATACATGTAAAGAGGGGGACGACTTTCTTTCCCACTATAAAGACATTTAAAACTGCTCTGCTACTTTTCTGTCTCCTGCCCACCTACCCACCCATCCCTCCCTCCCTCTTCCTATCCCCAAAATGCTTTCATGTTTTCCTAATATATACTGATGCATCATAAAATGCATTGAGTTTATCCAATAAAAAAGTGGTATCGCCTTATTTCCTTTGTTTTTTTTTAATTTTTCTTTTATTTCTTTATATTACCTTGTGCTACTTGTGGAAGAGAAGAATACAGTAAGCAGATGGCAAGCTTGTCTGCCTCCCTCATCCTGTAAGATGTTTTGCTACAAGTGTGGCTGTTTTGAAGCGGCGGCTCTCCGCAGTGACTTATACTACATGTTTCTGATCAAATATCACTTTGTATTCCGGCTCCTGGTGGTCGGCAAAACGCTAGAATATTTGCTACAGGTGACAAGGTACTTTTCTCAAGCCATGTGGCTGTTTAAAAGACTTTCTAATTGAATTTGTAACTCCTGATGCAGGCCTGGCAAGCCCATTTGATGTCAATAAAGAAGCATTCTGATCTCCTTTGCATCTTTTTGTCATCTCCACTGTGTCTGTGCTTGGTTTATCCTGAGAAGTTTGGTCCTTGGGGGGGGGGGGGGGGGGGGAAGGAAGGTTTGTTTGTCATTACTTTCAGCCTAGTTCCCAGGCACTAACTTGGCACCAGTTTTCAAAGGTCTGGCTTAAAACCAACAGCGCAGACACCATAGCTCAAGATCAGCACAGAAGCTTAGCACTGCAATGCTCAAAGCAAATTTATTTTATTTATTTATTTTGGCATTCAGGGTACAGCATTGGTATTCAAATTATATGTGTGCTACGAAACTGAACAGGATGCACACAAAAGTTTCATGGTAAGGTGTAGCTCTTAGGCGCGTGCCCAGGCAAGACCAGAACTGCAGGCATATATTGGCACCAGTCTTCTGCACCTTTAAATATAAGCATTTTAAAAATTGTTTTCACCAGAAAGGCTCATATTTAAGCACAAAAGAATGATGTCGATAGGAGCCCAGGCAAACAAACTGCAAGCACATATCTGTTTCTCACGATCAGCATTTATAGGCTGCACAGGCTTCCTTCTAGAGGTCTGCACGGGAACGGGGATCTAGGGAATCCCCCCCTAACCCATGGGACTCCCACAGGGACCCCCCTCTGGCCCACGGGACTCCCACGGGGACCCCCTTCTAGCCAATGGAACTCCCACGGGGATGGAAGGCTCTGGAAGCAGGGTTCGTCCATATAATATAATGGACACGTCATCCTCAGTAAAAGAGGGGGTTTATAAGTGAATTACCTAAACAGAAAACAAAAAAAGGGTTCCACCAAAGAGATTCCACAAGGAAAACAGCAAAAGAAACTGTAGAATTGATGATCCTGTCAGAAGTAATTGCTGCTTTTTAGGGGGACGGGCGGGGATGGGTGAGGATGGAGAGGATCCTGGCGGGGATGGGTGGGATTTCTGTCCCTGCGCAACTCTCTACTTCCTTCTACCTCTTAAAAAAAAAAATAAAAAAAAAAAAGCCAAAAACAAAACTGACAGTTTAAAGTGAGAAATTCTGAAGAAATCCTCTCTTCAAAACTTTTAATACCACCTCTGAGCTGGCAGTAAGTTTCCAGTGTTAAAGGCAGCATTTATACAGGGTTTTTTTGACCATTGGGAGGGGAATACCAAATGACCTCATTAACATCTGTTTGACTACATTTAAATACAATTTGTGGCCGTCTTTGGAGCACATGTTTCCCCGCGCTAGAGACCTCTCAACATTCTACGTACATTAACTTGCATACTAGTCTGGCGCTACTTGCCTCTAATGCCTTTGTTAGGTTTTGAACATTAGCCCCTTAGGATCATGGGAGCTTTCTTTTCACTTCTGTGACTAAGACAATCCTCTGAGAGGAATATCTGGGGAGGCTAAAATACCCCAATGGAAAGCAAAATAATAATAATTTTATTTTTATATACCGCCTAACCAGCAGTTCATAGTGGTTTACACAATAGGTACTCAGCATACAATATAATAATATCATACATAATAAAATTCTAAGTAACTAATACAAGCATTAAAACTAATGAATAAGGAAATCACAATATAAACTAAAATAAGTATAGATTAAGGGTTCCTTTTATCAAGCTGCGGTAGGGGTTTAATGCACGGAATACCGCGTGTTAAACCGCCTGCCGTGCTAGTTGCTAACGCCTCCATTGACGAGGCGTTAGTTTTTTGGCTTGCCATGGGGGTTAGCACGTGATGAAATGTCCAACGCGCTAACCCCGCTAGTGCACTTTGATAAAAGGAGCCCTAAAAATACATTATAGGCTCCTTTTACGAAGGTGTGCTAGCGTTTTTAGTGCACACACATGATTAGCGTGCGCTATAGCGCGCACTAGCCAAAAAACTACCGCCTGCTTAAAAGGAGGCAGTAGCGGCTAGCGCGCGGGGCATTTTAACGCACACTAAGCATTCGCTAAAACTGCTAGTGCACCTTTGTAAAAGGAGCCTTATAACTACATGATAATATAAAAATCAATAATGTATATTATATTGTTTAAATAAGTGGTTTTTAAGATCTTTTTGAAATTGATAGTAACTAAGAAATGGAGAAACAAGAAGAATCAAACATGAATTCATTAATCCTGCTTGGAATGCTAAGGTCCTATCTAAAAAAATTTTGTAATGACATGCATTTGCTGAAGGAAACTAAAACTAACCTGATCTACGAATATTTTTCTTAGAAATTAAAAAAAAAAAAACTAAAATGAGAAACAAGGTAAGCCCCTTAACCATTTTAGTTGCTCTTCTCTGGACCCTTTAAAACAAATGCATGCAAATTTAAATAGCACTCTAGCCTCAAATGGTAGCCAGTGAAGCTTTTGATAATATATACTGATATGATCGTGTTTTTTCAGATTAAAAATCAAACGAATAGCTGTATTTTGTATGATTTTTAGTCAGCTAGTAGTTATTTTATACGAACCCAGATAAGTAACATTACAATAATCCAATATTGAAAGGATTGAAGATTGAGCCAGGATTTTAAATGATATAAAATAAAAATATTTCCTAATAGTACGCAGTTTCCAGAGGACAATAAAACATCTCAACCAGAGAATCTGTATGGGCCTTAAAAGATAAGGACTGATCTAAAATAACCCCTAAAATTTTCAGCGTAGGCAATATCGAATAAGACTGACCGTTTAGAAGTAAAGTTGTTTCAGTAATTTTTTCATTAGGACTAGCTAGAAAGAATTTTGATTTGCGCGGATTTAATTTCAAGAGTCTATGACTTTAAAGGAAAAGTCCTGGAAAAATTACCTGAAGACAAGGTGTGACTATATATATATAGAGAGAGAGAGAGAGAGAGAGAGAGAGAGACAAGGTGTGACTATATATATATATAATAATAATAATAATAATAAATCTATATATAGATATATAGATTTATATATATTTATTATTATTACTAGTAACATATAGTAACATAGTAGATGACGGCAGATAAAGACCTGAATGGTCCATCCAGTCTGCCCAACCTGATTCAATTTAAATTTTTTTTTTTCTTCTTCTTAGCTATTTCTGGGCAAGAATCCAAAGCTTTACCCGGTACTATGCTTGGGTTCCACCTGCCGAAATCTCTGTTAAGATTTACTCCAGCCCATCTACACCCTCCCAGCCATTGAAGCCCTCCCCTGCCCATCCTCCACCAAACGGCCATACACAGACACAGACCGTGCAAGTCTGCCCAGTAACTGGCCTTAGTTCAATATTTAATATTATTTTCTGATTCTAAATCTTCTGTGTTCATCCCACGCTTCTTTGAACTCAGTCACAGTTTTACTCTCCACCACCTCTCTCGGGAGCGCATTCCAGGCATCCACCACCCTCTCCGTAAAGTAGAATTTCCTAACATTGCCCCTGAATCTACCACCCCTCAACCTCAAATTATGTCCTCTGGTTTTACCATTTTCCTTTCTCTGGAAAAGATTTTGTTCTACGTTAATACCCTTTAAGTATTTGAACGTCTGAATCATATCTCCCCTGTCTCTCCTTTCCTCTAGGGTATACATATTCAGGGCTTCCAGTCTCTCCTCATACGTCTTCTGGCGCAAGCCTCCTATCATTTTCGTCGTTACATTAACGGGTGCTAGAATATATGTCTGTCTGTCTTTATTTCTGTCTCTGTCTTTCTTTCTGTCTGTCTCTCTCCCTGGCCCCCTTTGTCTGTCTGTCTTTCTGTGTCTCTCCCAGCCCCTGTGTCTTTCTTCTTTTCTTTCTGTCTCCCTTCCTCCCACTGTGTCTTTCTATCTATCTGTCTCTCTCCCTGCCTCCTATGCAGCAGGATTTCTCTCTCCCCCCCCACTTCCCTGTGCAGCAGCCACAGCAGTATTCCCTCCCACTCCATTTCCCTGTGCAGCAGCCACAGCAGCAGCATTCCCTACCCCTCCATTTCCCTCCCCCACACCACTTCCCTGTGCAGCAGCAGCATTTTCCCTACCTCCCCTTTCTCTTCCCGCGGTCTGGCCGGCTCCCTTACTGCCCCCCCCTTCCCTTCCCGCAATCCCGACAAACCTGCAGATTCCAGCAGCGTGTGCAGCACTCTACACACGCTGCTTTGGGGCCTTCTACTGCTCTGATTTACTCTGGCACATCCCTGATGACATCATCAGAGACGCGGCAGAGCAAATCAGGGCAGCATGTGCAGAGTGCTGCACACGCTGCTGGAATCAGCAGGTTTGTAGTCGGGACCGCGGGAAGGGAAGGGGGGGCAGTAAGGGAGCCATGTCTCTGTCTCGCAGCGGGCTTGCCGGCTCCGGCCAGCCAAAGTTCATTTTTTAGTTCAAAGCCAACGCTGCGTCTCCTCTCTCGATCCCCGCCAGAATCGGAAGTCTTCTCCGACTCTGGTGAGGTTCGATAGAGGAGCCATGGTGGGGGCTTTGAACAAAAAAATGAACTTTGTCTGGCCGGAGCCGGCAAGCCCGCTGCGAGACAGAGAGATGTGTGGTAAGCGCGCATGCGCACTCTGCCGGCCACGGAACTACAGATCAGGCAACATGACGTTAAGAGTGCGCATGCGTGCTTAGCGTTTTATTATTATAGATTATTTTTAAATAACAAATGCATCTGGGAGGAACACATGCCTGTGGAGAATTCATGTGCAAGAACCTTAATTAAATAAACTTTATCCACATAGAGGTGTCACAGAGTAAAACAAAGCAAGTGTTTCAGGATCAAGCATTGCTATTTCAGCACCTATAAGGGGGAGGGTGAAATGCAGCCAGATCCTGTCTCCTGATAATAAATGGCTTCAATGTTTATCATCTTCACTATTGTACAGTTAATTTCTCTGTCTTCACCTAGCTCCCCTCCACAATTTCTCTAATAACTGAGGCATTAGAAACTTTACGTAGCATGTTGGCAGCTACTAAACATTGCTGTTAAGACACAATGAGGTACTTTAGTTCAAGAAGGACATTCAAACACTTAATACCTGTCTGTGGTCAGAATTCACAGAGGCAAAACAGCCGGAGGGCTCCAGCACACAATGGCCCTTTTAAAAGTGAGTGAAACTGCAAGCCAGAGCCTGTTTTCTCCTTGTCAGGCCACCCAACAGAAACCTGGCAGCCATCCCAAGCTGGGGGTGCCCTGTTGTAACCTAGGCTGAGAGCATCCTGCTGCAGTAGAGACTTCCTGTTTTAGTGTGACCTCCCTGATTTGGGATGCCCCGCTACAATGTAACTTCCTGTGCACCTTCTCTAGGCTGGGGCATCCATCTACATTTCAGCCTGGGCTGGCATAGCTAGCTGAAGGTGCCCCCACTACCCAAAAAAAACAACTTAGAACTGTTTAATCCACATCCATTTTTATTACCACACAAGTGGAGTAAAGAGACCACAGTTTTATACACCATATTAAACACAATCTACACCTATAAAATTTAAATTTAAAGTGCAGGCCTGAATGCTATATGGGAACTGAAGAAATGTTTAGAATCATAGTATTGTAAGGGAAGTTGTCATATATATATATATAACCCTGGTCTTGGACTCTTTGGACACCAGCTAGCTCTTTGGGTCAAGTGCCTGTGACCAAGATCTACAAAACAAAGTTCAGTTTTCAAATTGGGCAGGCTGGGGCTGGATTTAACTCCACACTCATACACACACATATATACACTCAGGGCTGTGTCTGGAGAGCCACTGAGCATGTGTGGATGCAATATGATGATGTCAAACGCATGTGTGCATGCATGTGACATCATCGCATTGCATCCATGCATGCTCGGAGACCCTCCAGACATGGCCTGGACTCAGAGAAGAAGACATGAGGTTTGTGTAGGGGTGGGGCTGGAGACTGGGCAAGGCGGGGCCACGTGTCCTCTTTTTTTGCATGAACAAATCTGGTAAACCTATTCTGGGGGGGGGGGGGTCATATATAGTTTAACCAGCTTTATGCTTTTCAGGTGTTCAAGGTCCCTTCAAACTGCACATCTAGGTGGGCTGGTTGTATGGAAATACTGGAAGAGGCAAACTTTTTATAGTGTATTTGTTGGGTTTTTTTTTAAAAGCTCTTGCTGTCCCTGCTCTCTACCCAGCTTCTCTGACCTCTGCACAAACTGTTTTAGAGCTCTCCCCCATCCCCAAGGTAAGTAGCCTTGCTTTTTTTTTTTTTTTTTTTCAGAGTCCTCCAAAATTAGTTTCAATGGTCCTTGTTCTGACAACCTCCAGCTAATCATACTAGGGCTAATAGCGAAAATAATTTATCTGATTAACTTTAGGAGTTTATCAGATATGTTGTTAAATCTCCTGGACCCTTCAATAGGTAACTGTTGGCTGGACCAATTAAAGGGAGGAGGAGTAAGTGGCATGGCAGGTGGAATATTAAGCCTCTTTGGGGTTAATTCTATAAAGTGGGTGATGACATCCACATGCCAGTTACTTTCATAAATGATTAGAATACTGGCAACTTAAAACTTTTCTATTTGTGCGTACTTATAGCAGTGAGTCATGCTGTTGGGACATTTTATTTTATTTTTCTCTTTTTTTAGGTTTTATGTTTTTCATATGTTATTACTGTAAGGTTATATTTTGCTACCTGTATTTTTATGATTTTGGATGTTTTATTGTAATCCTCATAGAATTGTAGGATGTGCAGAATGTAAATTTTTAAAATAAAATATGCAGATACGGGTATATAGTGCATAGCACAGACTTTACAAGTAGGTGTACACATGGGCAGAGCCTGGGCAGGATTCTTTGTGTGTGCAGCATGTGGAATACTCTAAGTCAGGGCTCAACAAATTTGGGGCACCAGGACACCATGGTACCTAGAAGTTGTATCCTGGCTCCAAGGATTTCATAACCCCAAAAGATTTTTTCCTGTCGCAGTGCTGCCTCAAACTGCTTCTCTCTGCTTTGCACAGTGATTGGGCTAATCTGGACAGAGGATTCCAAACCCCCCAAACTTCACTGGGGACAATGTTGGAAGGGTGGGAAAGGAGAAGCGAGAAAAATCTTAGATGTGGCTCCTAAGTTTTTGGACCGGCTTCTAGATTTAATGAAACTTTGTTGAGACGGGAGGAAGTGATGTCATCGCCGCAGATGGGAGCTTGAGCTGAGAGCTCCGTTCGGGCCCGGCGTTCTAACTATCTTTTAGTTGTGTAAACGGCGCGATTTTTCTCTTCCCGGGTGGTGGTGAGGCGTGTGAGGGAACGGAGAACCCCATGGCAACGCACAAAAAATTGCACGATGGAGCAGGCGCTGGGCCGGGCTGCACGTGGTGGCGTGGGCCCAGATACCAGTAGCGGGGAGGCAGCGAGATTGAGCGGCGCAATTGCGGCAGTTGCCGATATGGTGGCAGAGCCCATGCAGGAATGTGCCTCGCCGGAACCGCTCACAAAAGCGGACATGCAGCGCTGGATCACGGAGGTAAAATCTGAAATATCGGCTGTGGCTGTACAAGTCCGGGAAGCGGTGCAGGAGCTGCGCACTGACCTGGTGGAGGTGGGCACGAGGGTGGAAGTGGTGGAGATGCGGCTAGATAGCTGTGAGGAAAATGTGACTGGAGTGCAAAGATCTTTGGAGACTGCTTCTGCTGATTACCAATTCCTCCTGGATAAGGTCGAGGACCTGGAGAACCGCACCCGGCGTAATAACTTGAGGGTGCGGGGCCTCCCTGATTTGCCAGAGTACAAAGATGTTCGTGCTACCACTATCAAGCTGATTCGCTGGCTTCTACAGGATGACACTCTGGAGCCGGGTCTTGAGCGTGCACATCGAGCTCTGGGACCCCGGACCACAGACCAACCCAAAGATATTGTGCTATGCCTTCAGAGCTTTGTGCTTAAGGAGCAGATCTTCCGCAGAGCCCGGGAGTTGGGCACGGTTACTTGGGAAGGCCATCAGTTGGAGTTCTATCAGGACCTGGCTGCTGGCACGCTCCAGAAACGCAGGGCATTCAGGGAAGTGACTAAAGCTTTGCAGCACAGCAATTTGCGCTACCGCTGGACTTATCCTTTTGGGGTAGTCATTTCCATCAATGGAGTACACACTAAAGTTACCACCGTTCGGGAGGCCCGTGGTTTGCTGCAACAAGCGGGTATTGAGATCCCGGAGGAGGCTGTTCCTGCAGTGGAAGCGGTGTCCCACCGTGTGGGGAATCCCGCCACCCCCCGATGGCAGAGAGTGGAGAGTGGATCCCGGAGCGGGCGGGGAGGCCGAGGGGGAGGACCCCTTCTTCGAGCTACTGCCTCTTCCTCGAGTGGCCCCCCTTGAGGGTTGACTGGCTGTGTTTGTATTGATTGCTGTTTCTTTTGTTCCCTTCGCACCTGTGTGGGGTGTTCTTGCACTCACCCCTTGTGGATGTGTTCCTGGGTCCTGAGTTTTGGGTGGGAGTTTTGTGGGGGATGCCCATGGACTGGTTCTGGTGTGTAGTGGGAGGGGGGGCTGGGGGTTGTAACTGTGTTATATGGGGGTGCAGTGAAGGGTGGGGGAGGGGAGTGGGAATTGTTGTTCGGGGGGATTGTTGGGTTGGGTTGGTGTGGTTGCCTGTGGGGATTGTTGTGGGTGCAGTATTGATAGTTTGCATTTGGTTGTGAGATTTGCGTAAGGGGCCTTGGGGATGGTTCACTTCCTTGTATGTTGGTGGGAGATCTGTGGACTCTCACTGTGGGGGAGGGGGGGAGGGGGGGATATGGGGACGCATATGGTGGGGTTGGGTCTGCATTTTTCTTGCTTCATTTGGATTATGGAGGGGTTTAGGTTGGTCTCTTATAATATCCGGGGTCTTAATTCCCCCAATAAGAGACGGGCTTTTTATAGGGAGCTGCTTCGCCTGCGGGCAGATATCTGTTTTGTCCAGGAAACTCATCTACTTCAGTCCCATGAATCCCTGGTCAAAGATTCTAGATTCCCCCAGGCCTTTTGGGCCTCCCGGGTAGGTACTTCCAAGCGGGGAGGGGTGGGAATTCTTATTCGTAAGGGGATTCGTTGTGAAGTGCATAGGGTGGTGCAAGACCCTCAGGGAAGATATATTATGTTGGAGGCTTTGATCGAGGGGGTCTTGTACTCCCTGGTTAATATCTATGCCCCTAATGAAGGTCAGGGGGCCTTCTTTCGTGAGTTGGTGCCTCAAATTCTCCGGTTTAAGGGGGGCGCCCTGGTTTTGGGTGGGGATTTTAATCTTACGGTGATCCCTCATCTGGATAATTCGGGGAGGGCGGATCAGTATAGGAGAAAGGATCGTAAACTGTTGCGGGAGGCGCTGACTACCCTTAATGTGGTGGATTGTTGGCGGTGGTTGCATCCCTCGGTTCGAGACTATACTTACTTTTCGGGGATGCATTCCTCTTACTCCAGAATTGATTATGTATTTGTAGAGCGGGGATTGCTTCGTAGGGTGGAGTCAGCGGGGATTGAATCACTTACATGGTCGGATCATGCTCCTGTGTGGTTACGGTTCTTGGGGGAGGGGGGTGGTTCGGGACAGAAATTCTGGCGTTTCAATGATAGTCTTCTAGATCAGTGATTCCCAACCCTGTCCTGGAGGAACACCAGGCCAATCGGGTTTTCAGGCTAGCCCTAATGAATATGCATGAGAGAGATTTGCATATGATGGAAGTGATAGGCATGCAAATTTGCTTCATGCATATTCATTAGGGCTAGCCTGAAAACCCAATTGGCCTGGTGTTCCTCCAGGACAGGGTTGGGAACCACTGTTCTAGATGACCCGGAGGTGGGAGCACAGATAGAGGGGTGGCTGCAGGAATATTTGGACATGAATGTGGAGTGTGGGGCATCGGTGGAAGCGGATTGGGAGGGGTTAAAGGCTACCCTTAGGGGCAGATTGATTGCTCTGGCCTCTGTCCGGCAGCGTAAACGAAGGGAAGATGCGGCAGCTTTGTTGATTTTGATAGGTAGGCTGGAGAGCTTACATAAGCGTAGTCCTTGAGATATAGAGCTGCGTGGACGATTGTTCCAAGCTCTTCGTGATCTCCAGGCTTTAGACTTGGAGCGTTTACAACTTAATTTGCAGCTCCTACATCAGAGATATTTTGAGTTTTCCAAGGCTAGTAGACTGGTTGCCCATCGTTTGAAAGTGCGGCAGACGCGCAATCAGATTCTATCGATTCGGGCGGCTTCTGGAGAATTGTTGCGGAAAGAGGATGCTATTCGTGCACGTTTTGTGGAGTTTTACTCCCACCTCTATACTCCGGAAGCTACTGGGTCCTTGCAGGACCTGGATGCCTATTTAAATTTGGCGGCGTTGCCCAAGATTGCGCAAGACGATGTGGCGCGGTTGGACCGTCCTCTCACGTTGGTTGAGGCTCGTGTAGCGCTGCGCTCTATGAAACTTGGTAAATCGCCTGGGCTAGATGGCTTTACTGTTCGGTACTATAAGCGCTTTCAGGATCTTCTGCTGCCTCCTTTGTTACGCTTTCTTAATTCTTTGCAAGAGAATAGTGCCCTTCCATTCTTCATGCGATTGGCGGGCGTTACGGTGTTAGCTAAGGAGGGGAAGGATCCCCTTCAGTGTGCTTCCTATAGACCAGGGGTGTCCAATGTCGGTCCTCGAGGGCCGCAATCCAGTCGGGTTTTCAGGATTTCCCCAATGAATATGCATGAGATCTATGTGCATGCACTGCTTTCAATGCATATTCATTGGGGAAATCCTGAAAACCCGACTGGATTGCGGCCCTCGAGGACCGACATTGGACACCCCTGCTATAGACCGATCTCTCTGTTGGGGGTAGATACCAAGATCTTCACGCGGATTTTGGCGGACAGATTGATGAGCTGGATTCCAGATCAGTCGGGCTTTGTAGTGGGTAGACAGGTGGGTGATAATACTCATCGGGTCTATAACTTGTTTGAAAGGGCCAGGGGGGGTGGGCGGGAGATTGTGTTTCTATCTATCGACGCTGAGAAGGCATTTGATAGGGTCTCCTGGCCTTTTTTGTTTCGGGTATTGGATTCTGTGGGTTTGGGTCCGCGCATGCGGGACTGGATTCGTGTCTTGTATACTTGTCCTGTCGGTTGTATAAAGGTGAATGGGGGATATTCTGAGACTTTTTCTCTAGCACGGGGAACACGTCAGGGATGCCCTCTCTCCCCGCTCCTCTTTGCCTTGACGGTGGAACCCCTGGCGCAGCGGGTGCGGATGAATCGGGATATTAGGGGGGTTACTGTGCCGGGAGGGGACTATAAGTTGTCTCTGTTTGCGGATGATCTCTTGTTTACGGTGGAGGACCCTGAGAATTCTTTGCTGGCTATATTGCGGGAGTTGGATGTTTTTGGTACGGTGTCGGGGTTTCGCGTTAATGTTGGGAAATCTGAGCTCCTTAATGTTAATTTGTCCCTAGACAGAGTGACTTACCTCCGGGACTGGTTCTTGTTTCGGTGGGTTCAGCATTCTCTGCGATACCTCGGGGTTTATTTCGGACCGCCGGGAGTAGATCTTTATGATCTTAATTTCCCTCCACTCTTTCGTCGCATTCGCCAGGATTTGTTTAGTTGGAAAGATCAGTATTTTTCTTGGTTGGGTAGGGTGGAAATTGTGAAGATGATGATATTACCTCGTCTCTTGTTTTTATTTCAGGTGTTGCCGCTCTGGGTGAGCAGGAGCACGTTGGAGGGGGTTCAACGGCATGTCTTTGATTTTATTTGGGCTGGCCAGAGACCTCGAGTGAGCAGGAAAGTCTTATGTATGGGGAGGAGTGACGGGGGGCTGGGGGTTCCCAATGTGGTAAAATATTATCAGGCTGCTCAGTTGCGGGCCCTTTTGGAGTGGCAGACGCAGGACCCGAAACCGTGGGTGGAGATAGAGCAAAGTCTTACTGACGGGGTGCCATTGTTACATCAGCCATGGTTGCCTGGCAGGGTGTGGCTTGTGGGTGAGTTGTCTTCGGTTGGCACTTCTCTAAGGGTTTGGAATCAGACCCGAGATGGTTTATTGTTGGGCAGGCGCCATTCTTGGTATACCCCGTTGAGACATAATCCTGATTTTCTACCGGGGAGGGGTGAGGGAGTGTTTGCTACTTGGGAGTCTAGTGGCTTGGTTTGTGCGGGGCAATTGTGGGATCCGGTTTTGGGTCGTATTCGACCCTTTGCAGAGATCCGGGGCAGATTTGGCTTTGGAGTCCGGGATCTGTTTCCTTACCTACAGGTTGTTCATTATATCCGGACCTCGGGCCTCCTGGGGGACTTGAGGGGTGGCAAGACTCCCTTTGAGCTGTTGTTGGGTCCTGTACTTCGGAAGGGAGCTCTGTCTGCCCTATATAGGTGCCTTACTTGTCGGGGGGCCCCGCATCCCTATATGTTGGCTTGGGAGGGTGATTGGGGGTCTGCTATTTCTTGGGACATCTGGGGGGACATCTGGAAAGAAGTTTCCTCGGCGGGTATTGCTGCTTTGTTGATTGAGAACGGATATAAGGTTCTTTTTCGTTGGTATTATACTCCTCAGGCCATGGCTCGTTGGCGGGGGGGGGGGGGGTTGCGAGTGCTCTTTGCTGGAGGGGCTGTGGGGAGGTGGGTACCTACCTTCATATGTGGTGGCAGTGTGGGCGGGTGCATGGGTTCTGGACTGGGGTTTTCTCTCGAGTGTCCCGGATCCTTGATTTCCAGATTCCGGTTGACTGGCGGCATGCCTTACTGTATTGGCATCAATTAGATCTAGCCTGGGGAGATTCTATGTTTTGCAAGTTGGTATTCACTGTTGCCAGGTTGGCTTTAGCCTCCTTATGGAATCAAGCGCACCCTCCCACGTGGACCATGGTGGAGCAGCGCTTGCTTACTTGGCAACTTCTTTACCACTTGACGGCTTTACGGCATGGCAAACAACATGGCTATGCTCGTATTTGGCGTCGATTTCGGGCTTCTGTGGGGGTTCGTGGTAGGGGTGGAGCGGGGCTTTGAGGTGCGTCTGAGGCTGGACTGGGGGGGACTTTGGACTGGGGGGACCCTATTCCCATTCCTTTCTTTTCATGGGGTTGGAAGATCCTTAACCTTATCGGGTGTTGTAGGTACTGTGTTTCGTCCCTGGGGGGAGGGAGGGGGGAATTTGGCTGAGTTTTGGTGGGTATTGTAGTTTGTTATTGTTCGTATATGGGGATTGCACATGTTATCTCTTGTTGGCAGCACATCTGGTGTTTTCTTGATTGCGGTGTGCTGCTCCTTGTTTTGTTTTTGCTGCATATTATATGTATATCCTGTATTTGGTGAATATCTCAATAAAAGCTTTTATTTGAAAAAAAAAAAACTTTGTTGAGACCTGCTCTGGTTACATGAGTATCTCTGGCATGTACTATATGTGGAAACATATGATGGCTTGTGTAAGTGTTCTTGCCTAAATAATAAGCTCTTGCACTACTATTTTGTAAAGGAAAGCAGACTCCAATCAGGCATCCTCTGGGTGATTCTATGTAGGCACACTATTTTAGAAATGCCCTTTATCCAACTAAAGTTATTTAGGTCTGTGGCAGATATAGCATGCCTAAAATCTCCAGCTAAAAATGTCCCCCTAGATTAATCCTGTTAGATTTAGCAACACTGAGGCCCTGATTCTGTATAGGACGCCCGGGAGAGGTGTCCTATTCAGAATCAGGCCTACACTAAACCCCAATTCTGTAACCGGCGTCCATGTTACAGACACTGGTTAGAGAATCGGGTTAGATTAGACACAGCCCGCTACACTTATCGCAGCAAGGGATCTCTCTGCCGCTATAAGTATAGCGGGCCGCGGCCGCCTGTCCATTTGCCGGCAGGAGGGTGCCCAAACCCTCCTGACAGAAGATGCCTCCCCCCCCGACATTACCGACCGCCCTCCCGACATTACCGATCCCCCCCCCGACACTACCGTTCGCTGGCAGGAGGGTGCCCAAATCCTCCTGCCAGAAGATGCCCCCCCCCCCGACACTACCGACCCCCCCCCCCCCCGACACTACCGATTGCTGGCAGGAGGGTGTCCAAACCCTCCTGTCAGAAGATGCTCCCCCCCGACACTACCGATCGCTGGCAGGAGGGTGCCCAAACCCTCCTGCCAGAAGATGCCCCCCCCCAGACACTACCGATCCTCAGGCCTTAGACTGGACAGGACCCCTACAGCTGCCTAAAATCGGGACGCACTTTGTAGATCAGGGCCTGAGTTTTCTGGTTTTCTATCTAGATATTGTTTGGTTGAATTTGTGCTCTGCCATTTATAGCGGATTGTTTAAATTTCAGAGAACTGTATTAAGCTTAGTTGAAATTCTGATAAATCTGTCAGTTTAAGGCATCAAATTATAGTATTATTTAAACTCTAGGATGGTGCTTCTCAACCCACTTGTGGAGGCACACCTAGCCAGGTGTGTTTTCAGAATGACCACAGTGACTTGGCATGAAATACATTTGCATTTGAAAATCCTTTGTATGCACATCTATCTCATGCATAACCTTTATGGTAATCCTAAAAACCTGACTGGCTAGGTGTGCCTTCAGGAGAGAGTTGAGGAGGGCTCCTCTAGGGCAGGGGTGGAGAATGAGGGCTGCAGTCCAGTGGGGGCTTCAGGATTTCCCCAATAAATGTACATGGGATCTATTTGCTTACAATGAAGGCAGTACATGCAAATAGATCTTATGCATATTCATTAGGGAAATCCTGAAAACCCAACTGGATTGAAGCCCTCGTTCCCCACCCTTGCTCTAGGGAAAAATTCTCAAACCCATCCTTGGGACACACTCACCCAGTCAGAATTTCAGGATACCGACAATGACTATGCATGAGATAAATTTGCATGCACTAACTTCATAGTATGCAAGCCTATCTCATACACAATCATTGTAGATATCTTGAAAACCAGAGAGGCTAGATTTTTTTCAAAAACTGAATTGATAAGATCATAAGAATTGCCGCTGCTGGATCAGACCAGTGGTCCATCCTGACCAGTGGTCCATCCTGCCCAGCAGTCCACTCCAAATGAATCCAGTCTCACCAGTTTAGCATGAACTTGTCCAACTTTGTCTTGAAACCCTGGAGGGTGTCTTCCCCTATAACAGACTCCGGAAGAGTGTTCCAGTTTTCTACCACTCTTTGGGTGAAAAAAAATTTCCTTATGTTTGTGCGGAATCTATCCCCTTTTAACTTTAGAGAGTGCCCTCTCATTCTCCCTACCTTGGAGAGGATGAACAGTCTGTCTTTCTTTACTGATTCTATTTCCTTCAGTATTTTGAATGTTTCGATCATGTCCCCTTGCAGTCTCCTCTTCTCAAGGGAGAAGAGGCCCAGTTTAGAAAATGACACGGTGGTTGTTACCCACGGCTAGTCGTGGGTAACCCGCCAAAACAATGACCAAAAAAAAGGTCACCGTGAGTTCGGGGACAAGGCCATTCACCACCCCATGGAGCAGTGAATGGTAGCACGGGGCGGTGAACAAGTAGTGAACGCACGGTGAACAAGCGTTCGATCCGGCAGCCCACTCTCTCCCGCCGGCCGTCCATGCATCTCCCTCCCTCCTTTTCCCTTACCTTTTCTTCTTGAAACTGGTGATTTCTATAAGGCTACGAGCTGTATTACAGCCAGAGGCTTGAAGTTGCGTTGCGTTGCCTGCTGGAAAAAGTCTCCTCTGATGCAACTTCCTGTTTCCGGTTGCATCAGAGGAGACTTTTCTAGCAGGCAACCCGACGCGACTTCAAGGCTCCGGCTGTAATACATCTCGTAGCCTTATAGAAATCGCCAGTTTCAAGAAGAAAAGGTAAGGGAAAAGGAGGGAGGGAGGGAAATGCACGACTGGCTGGCGGGAGGGAGCTGCTGGACTGTGTGAAGGGTGCTGGGGATGGGGGGATGGAGAGGAGAAGACGCTGAAAACGGGGGCGGTGATGGGGCAGTGAAAGAGACAGTGGGGATGGTGACAGGGCGGTGAAGGGGACAGCAGAGACAGGAACGGGGTGGTGAAAGGACCAGCGGGGACGGGGCGGTGCAGAGGATGGTGGTCCGGGGACGGGACGGTGACAGGGACAGAATTTTTCCCCGTGTCATTCTCTAGCCCAGTTTCTCTAATCTCTTGCTGTACGGCAACTCCTCCAGCCCCTTAACCATTTTAGTCGCTCTTCTCTGGAGCCTTTCGAGTAGTACCGTGTCCTTCTTCATGTATGGCGACCAGTGCTGGGCGCAATACTCCAGGTGAGGGCGCACCATGGCCCGGTACAGCAGCATGATAACCTTCTTGGTTCTGTTCGTGATCCCCTTCTTGATCATTCCTAGCATTCTGTTCGCCCTTTTCGCCGCCGTAGCACATTGTGCAGATGGCTTCATGGACTTGTCGATCAGAACTCCCAAAACCCTTTCCTGGGAGGTCTCTCCAAGTACCGCTCCGGACATCCTGTATTCGTGCATGAGATTTTTGTTTTCGACATGCATCACTTTGCACTTATCCACATTTAACCTCATTTGTCATGTCGCTGTCCATTTCTCGAGCTTGATTATGTCATGTTGCAGATCTTAGCAATCCCCCTGTGTCTTCACTACTCTGTAGAACTTCGTATCGTCCGCAAATTTAATCACCTCGCTCGTCGTACCAATGTCCAGATCATTTATAAAGATGTTGAAGAGCACGGGTCCAAGCACTGAGCCCTGCGGCACCCTGCTGATGATGCTCTTCTAGTCTGAGAATTGTCCATTTACCCCCACTCTCTGTTTCCTATGCTCCAGCCAGTTTTTAACCCTCGATTCCATGGCTCTCAATTTTCCAAAGTAATCGTTCATGTGGAACCTTGTCGAACGCCTTCTGAAAATCCAGATAAACAATGTCGACCAGGTCGCCCTTGCTTATCCGCCTGTTTACTCCCTCGAAGAAGTGTAGCAAGTTCGTCAGGCAAGATCTGCCTATACTGAAACCGTGCTGGCTGGTCCTCATCAGATTGTGTCCGTCAAGGTGATCAATGATGCAGTCCTTTATCAGCGCCTCTACCATCTTTCCCAGTACCGAGGTCAGACTCATCGGTCTGTAGTTTCTCGGATCTCCCCTCGAACCTTTCTTGAAGATCGGTGTAACATTTGCCACCTTCCAGTCTTCCGGAATCTTTCCCAATTTGATCAACAGATTGGCTATTAGCTGAAGCAGTTCAGTTATGGTCCCTTTCAGCTCCTTGATGACTCTCGGATGGATGCCATCCGGTCCCAGGGATTTATCGCTCTTAAGCCTATCGATCTGCCTGCATACCTCTTCTAGACTGACTGTCAACCCTATCAGTTTCCCGTCTTCATTTCCAGCATATAGCCTGATGGGTTCCGGTATGCTGTGAAGATCTTCTTCGGTAAATACAGACGCAAAAAAATGTGTTCAGTTTGTCAGCGATTTCTTTGTCTTCCTTTAGCACTCCCTTTATTCCACGGTCATCCAACAGCCCCACCGCTTCCCTCGCGGGTCATTTCCCCTTAATATATAAAAAGAACGGCTTGAGGTTTTCGCCTCCTTGGCTATTTTTTCCTCGTAGTCTCTTTTGGCCCCTTTTACCGCCTTATGGCACCTGTGTTGATGTTGTTTGTGCTTATTCCAGTTTTCATCCGTTTTTGACCTTTTCCATTCATTAAATGAAGTTTTCATGTCTCTGATCGCTTCCTTCACCTCTACAGTGAGCCATGCCAGTTCTTTGTTCCTCTTTCTCTTGGATCCTTTGTTGATATCCGGTATATAGATTTTGCGCCTCGGTGACTGTCCTTAAAAAGGGACCAAGCTTGCTCTAGTGTTTTTACAGTGCTTATCCTTTTCTTAATTTTCTTCCCCACCATGAGTCTCATCCCTTCGTAATTCCTTTTTCAGAAGTTCAGTGCCGTGGCCATCGTTTTGGACCAATGTTTCACATCTGCATCCAGGTCGCAGCGGATCATATTGTGATCGCTGCTTCCCAGCGTCCCTTCTACTTCTACTTCTACTTGTTGTGCCAGTCCTCGTAGTCCATTTAGAATTAAGTCCAGAATTGCAATTAAGTCCAGATAATAAGAGTGTTGCATGGAGGATAGAAATTTCACCCACCCCCAATGGAATCTAACTCATACCCATCTGTTCCTGCTAAGATCTATTCCATTCCTCCATCCCCACCCATATCTGCAGGAGTTGATGCTATTTATTTATTTACTGGCTTGTAGCTCTCTGTTTCTTCCAAACCCCAACTATTTCCCATAGTTTTTTTAATGGGTATTCACTATCCAACCAATGAGCGTCCCAAGCCTCAGGCTCAGATGCTCAAAAGTTTTCTGTGCAAATAAGAGTGGTTAAAGCCAGTCTTACTTGCACAGAAGCTCCACTTCTGATGCTCTGAACTGAAGGGTTCTCTGGTGCTTCTACCAATAGTGGTAGCAGCCACCAAAACACTATACAAACATATTACAAGGAGTTCATTTGGGTATTAACAGGACACATACCAAAAGAATGGAAAGAAGCTATCATCTGACCAATCATAAAAACTCAAAAGAAACAACTGCAATTGAATCAAATTACCGACCCATAGCCAATCTTCCATTGCTTGCCAAATTAATAGAAAAAGTTATTTTTATTCAGATAACAAACTTTATTGAAAAAACTCACGCCCTTCATCCCAATCAGACAGGTTTTAGATCAAATCACTCAACTGAACATTCTATACAGTATCACTTAGATCATCATAAATCTGTTCTTCTGATTTCACTTGATTTATCTGTGGCATTTGATACTACAGATCATCATCTACTTATCAAAAGATTATCTTCAATTGGCATTTCCGACCAAGTACTAAATTGGTTTAAAGCATACTTTCAAGATCGATCAGCCAAGGTCATTTTCAATAACTCAATATCTAACAACTTCACCAATTCCTTTGGGATTCCACAAGGTTCAATTCTTTCCCCGCTTTTATTTAATATCTTTTTATCACCTCTTTTAACCCTCAGTCAGTCTATTGGATTTTCCTCATTTGCAAACGCAGACGATATCCAACTTCTGTACCCTCTAAATTCAGAAGACCCAAAGGAGATAATATCTATTAATAACAAGTTAAAACAAATAAGCCAATGACTTAAGGACAATATGTTGGCCTTGAACGCATCAAAATCTTCCATAATGTTTTTCCCATGGAAAAAGGATCTAAAAAAATTTTCATCTCAGATATTCCTAAATAACATCCCTCTCAAAATAGTAACAACAAAAATATTGGGAGTAACATTGGACCAGTAACTCTCTTATCATAATCAAATTAGTTCAGTAGTTAAAAATTGTTTTTATAAATTACGTCTCATCAGATCATTATCAAAAGTTCTAAAACCTGAAGCTCTCAATACTCTTATTCATTCATTAATCATTTCCAGGTTAGATTATTGCAATACTTTATACCATGGCATAACCAATAAAGAAATAAGAAGGTTACAGATAATACAAAATACAGCAATAAAAATTATTACAAGATCAAAAAAATATGACCACCTTACACCACTTTTACAAGCTGCACATTGGCTACCAATTACACATAGAATAACTTTTAAAATCATATTGCTTACCTTTAAAATTCAACAATCACACGCGCCGATATTTTTGGATCGACTTTTGATACCGTACTCTCCATTTAGGGCTCTCAGATCAATACAACAAAATTTACTAACTATTCCTTCTTTAAAAATAATAGGGACCAGGAGATCTACCATTTTCTCAGTCATAGCTCCTCAGCTATGGAACAACTTACCACTGTACCTACGTAATGAACCATCCTTAGAAAAATTCAAGTGTTCCTTATAAAGCTTTCTGTATAAGGATGCATTCAATACATAGACAGCTTAACCTCCCAAATATAAAATCTTCAGATCCTAATGGATTTTATGTGATCCCATCCTATATGTTCCTCCCTAAATATTTCTTTGTTTTTAAATTAAATACTATAGTCCATCCTATTTACCCTTTTTGTATCAGTTTGTATTTGAACTTATATGATTTGTATGTAATGTCATATTTTGTCCACCCTTTCTTTTATTTTTATGCATTGGAAAATTTATACGCATTGAAATATATGATACTGCGTAGATAACAAATCTTATTAAACTTGAAACTATTACAAGGAATGTACATTTAAAAACTAAAGGGAAAAGAAGGGAATGCCCACCTCTTACCGGGGAAATTTTTACGGCAGATCTGGAGCTGCTGGTGGCTGGTGTGCGTGTGTTGTATGAGTGTTTGTTCTGCACCTTCATGGAACAGTCACACAACACACACACTACAGCAGCTAAAAAGAAAACCAAGCTACAGCTGAGCCGGCAACCCTGCTTTTTCCTGCCGGCTCATCTGATCAGGGCTACAGTCAGCTGAGCCAGCCCAGGGAGAGCAGAGCCACGAACAGCTGAGCTGGCGCTGCCAGATCCTGCCAAGACCACAAAAGATCTTTGATGTCATTTGCTCATGGTATTCCTTTAAGTACAATAAGAATTGTTGTGTGAAGACTACATTATCGCTGATCTTGTCTGTAGTGTCTTCGTGAACTTCTACTCCCATCACAGGGATCCATTTATCTGGCAGACAGGCATCTGTTTATTCTGCCTATTATCTTATAGAAAAGTGAAACTGGATGCTGCCTATAAGTCTTTCTTTTGCCTTTGAATTGTTTTAAGCACTGAGCCCAGTTCAACTTCATTTTTTTTCATTATTTATTCAGTTTTCTATACCGTTCTCCCAGGAGAGCTCAGAACGGTTTACATGAGTTTATTCAGGTCCTCAAGCATTTTTCCCTGTCTGTCCCAGTGGGCTCACAATTTATCTAATGTGCCTGGGGCAATGGGGGATTAAGTGACTTGCCCAGGGTCACAAGGAGCAGCGTGGGTTTGAACCCACAACACCAGGGTGCTGAGGCTGTAGCTTTAACCCAGGGGTGGGCAATTCCAGTCCTCAAGGGCCGGAATCCAGTTGGGTTTTCAGGATTTCTTCCATGAATATGCATTGAAAGCAGTGCATGCAAATAGATCTCATGCATATTTATTGGGGAAATCCTGAAACCCCCAACTGGATTCCGGCCCTCGAGGACCAGAGTTGCTCACCCCTGCTTTAACCACTGCACCACATTTCTTATGGTTTATTGCAGGGGTGTCAAAGTCCCTCCTCGAGGACCGCAATCCAGTCGGGTTTTCAGGATTTCCCCAATGAATATGCATGAGATCTATTAGCATACAATGAAAGCAGTGCATGCAAAAAGATCTCATGCATATTCATTGGAGAAATCCTGAAAACCCGACTGGATTGCATCCCTCAAGGAGGAACTTTTTGACACCCCTGGATTGGTAGTATTTAGGCAGGGTCTCATTGAAGTATTAGGTTTCTCTTCTGCCAGTTGTGTGAAACTTTGAATAACAATCCCTTTGTACAACATGATCCTTATTAGTTCTTTTTGTGCTAGTCCAGGTTTAATTACTCAGTAAACTGTGAATGTGCCATGGTTTATTCCAGGATTATTTGCAAAGATGTTAACTAGTGGTGGTAGGGGGTTGAATTGATGTCTGTTGTTAAATTGGTTTAGACCGCTTTGATTGTTTAATGTTTGGCTGCTGTTCATTGTTACTTTATTGAAAACCAAATAAACTTGAAAGTTAAAATGTAAGATAAAAACAATGTAGGTTCCAGGGCTGAGATGCTTTAAAAATGGTTGTTAAGACCCTGTGGTCCGATTTTTTTTTTTTTTGTCCGATTTTAAAACGGCGATCGATGTTCCAACAAGTTTGCATGCAAATGAGTTTCATAGAGGTTCCCCGCAATCCCATCCCATTAATTGTTGAGAAAGTGACACACACACATGTGCAGAGCCAGCACAGGAAGCCCGAACAGCTGAGTGCCTGGGGAAGCCCTGAAACAGCCTCCTGCCACTGTGCTTAGATGTCTTACTGCACAAGACATTCAAGTAATAATTGAAACCAACTTTCTAGAGGTATTGCCAGGCTTTTTGTCTGCAGTGCATCCAGAGTTCAAGAGGACATTTTGGAGATGTGTTATAGGTAGGCTTAGTATACACTTTGGGCTAGATTCACTAAGCCCACCGATCAAGTCCCGGTCACTTAGCGAGCCGATTTTCCTCTGGCCCGATCATCCTCTGATCCAATCCGATCTGTGCATGCAAATGAGGGGGAACGGCATGCAAATATAGGCAGGCAGCAATTCACTAAAAAAAAAAAAATGAGGGACACAGACTGGGGGGGGGGAGCAGTCGCTCATGTCTTTCTGACTGCATCTCCTGCTCTCTGCCCCGACTCTCCTGCTCTCTCCCCCCCTCCAACTTTCCAGCTCTCTGCCCCGATCACTGCCCTGTTTCTGCCCCGACTCTCCTTGCCTTCCCCCCAGTGCGAGCCCATGGTTTTAACCCGAGGAGGTTTAAAGCGGGTTAAAAACACAGGCTCGCCAAAAAGTAAAAAAACAAACCAAAAAAAGTTTTCTTTCTCTGCCGGGCATGGAGGGCCAGCGCATGCGCAGACCATCTACAGATCGCTGGAGAGTGATCCGGGTGGTCAGCTGGGGGCATGATTCCAAATGCCTTCATTTTCATGAGGGTAGTTCATGAATCAGCCCCCCAGCCATGGATCGGATCCGATCCATGGCCTTGGTGAATCTAGCCCTTAGCACTTGGATGTCTTGCAGCCGTAATCAAACATTTACCAAGACATCCAGAACACCATTTAGACATTCAGAGCTAGACCTGTTTTAAAAGTGAATATTTATTTATTGATTCACTTGTATAGCCCATCCTCCCAAAAAAGCCCAGAACAGGTTATATACATAGCAAAGTCAGAGGAAATATGGACAAGACGTATTTGGGAAGCGAGTGGTAATAAGGGCCAAAAAGGTATCCAAACTGACCAGATGACAAGTAGAGGGATGAAGACATGACCCTCCATACTCCCCCAGTGGTCACTGACCCCCAAATCAGAATGAAAGAGTACATACCTGTCTCTATAACAGCAGCACATGGTATGAGAAATCCTAGTAGAGAAACAAGCATCTGGAGTAGCCTGGTGGAACCATAGAGAGGGAGACCCAGGCCCATATCCCACTTTAACCAGTACTTTATGGTGGAAAGTGTAAGCCCACCAAAATCCTACTGTACTGCCATACAGGTGACACCTGCAGCCATAAGGCCTATTGGAGTGGTAGACAGGTGGGTATAGTAGGTTTTGGGGAAGTTTTGGAGGGCTCACTATACATTATAAGGGGATTATGATGAGATACGTACCTGGTACCCTTTATATGAAGTTCACAGCAGCGTCCCCTCTAAGGTACCCCACTGCTCTGCTGGCCAGTCCATTAAAAAGGCTGGCCCTTCCTATATGCAAATGGCTTGTTTTGAACTTAGTTTTCAAAAGTGGCCAAAAATGAGAGACATCTTGCTAGCTCAGGATGTCTATCTTGCAGGTCGTTTTTGAACAAAAATGATAGACATCTTGTGGTTTTGAAAAGGGACATTTTCTCTTCTGAATTTTTTGGACATCTTTCCCAAAACATCCAACCTCCAGACTTAGGCGTTCTATCGAAAATGCCCCTCCACATGTCAAGAACCTAATAAAAAAATTTACTGGAGAAAGTGATTGTGTAGGAAGAGGAACTGGGATTTGAGGAATAGCCCAAGTCTTTAATTATAAAGTAGGAAGCTAAGATGTGGAGGGAAGCCAAATTCACAAAACTATAAGAAGAATTATGCTTGTATATTAGCACAGATTCTGCTAGAGATCACACCTTGTCCCATAAGCTAAGAAGAGGGAAGGGATACCATGCTGATCAGAAGATAAGGATCCCATGAAGTCCCACATATACAGTAAAACCTTGGTTTGCAAGCATAATTCGTTCCAGAAGCAAAGCACTCGTATGTCAAAGTGAATTTCCCCATAAGAAATAATGGAAACTCAGACAATTTGTTCCACAACCCAAAAACTTTAATACAAAATACTATATGTATTTGTATTGTAAGACTTTGCTCATTTAGAACAGTCACTACACTCCTGCAGTGTCAGAGAGAGAAGGACCATCGACTCAGTTGTGATCTGTGTATACTGTATGTACTTGTATTGCTTGTATATCAAGTTAAAATTTAATCAAATGTTTTTGCTTGTCTTGCAAAACACTTGTAAACCAAGTTACTTGCAATCCAAGGTTTTACTGTATCTATTTTATTGTAGAAAATGTCTAACACAGGGGTCTCAAACTCAAATCCTTTGCAGGGCCACATTTTGGATGTGTAAGTACTTGGAGGGCCGCAGAAAAAATAGTTAATGTCTTATTAAAGAAATGACAATTTTGCATGAGATAAAACTCTTTTTAGTTTATAAATCTTAACCCCCCCCCCCCCCCGAAGGCCTGCATGTTACCCCCTTCTTTGCAGCGTCTTCCAGCTTCCCCCAGGCCTCACGGTCTTAGTTTCAGCTAATTACCACAGCCTGCAGAGAGGATTGATTGCTGGTGCTGTAGCATTCATTGCAGGCTACTATCGGCCTCTGCAGCATGTTCCCTCTGCTGTGGTCCCGCCCCTTCCTCTGATGTCAGGGGCAAGATTGCGGCAGCCTGCAAGGATCGCTACAGCACCGGCAATCCTCTCTGCAGGCTGTGGTAATTATCTGAAGGTAAGAACGGGAGGCCAGGGGGGAAGCCGGAGGACGCTGAAAAGAGCGGGCAGCACTAGTTCAGACAGCACTAGTGCAAACCGCGGGCCGCACAATAGTACCTGGCGGGCCGCATGTGGCCCCCTGGGCCACAAGTTTGAGACCACTGGTCTAACACAAGAGAAAAGAATCGTGCCCTCTTTGTCCTTTTTGCTTTCTCTCCAGCTTACATTTGCTCTAGCAACAGTAATATTTGAATACTACTGGCACTACTTGTCTTTTGAAGGAAAAGGAGCCAACTTTTCTTTAGCCGAGGAGTTTCTTCTGTTTATGAACGCGTTTGTATTTCTCACTGCTGCAAGAACAGGCTTGGGGAATGGACAAAGACTGTGTTTCAGAAACATTCACGCAAGTCGTCCTCATGGACACTTGGAGGAAGAAGCAGTTTCCGGACAGATGTTCCAGCTCTCGGGATTGGCAGCAGATGTAACAAAATCTCCCCCTGCCAAACTTTGTTTTCTTTTTAATGCTGATGATCAAAGTCGCTGAGCAAAATTGAGATTTTTGGGTGTTGTGTGAAACTACTGATGTCCGGCATGCATCTGTATGGGCCACGGGTTAAAACTTTGTTTTACTCACACAGTTACTTCAGTGTGAAAATAAAATGCAGATCTCAGGAAGTGTTCTGTCCTCTGTCCATGATTTTCTTTACATCTGGTGCCAATTCTGTCTTGAAGGAGCAGCTTTGGGATTACAGCAATGTGCAGAGAACCACAGAAACTAGAGTGCAAATCTGCTTCTTTCATGGACTCTTCTTGTGGAAAATTTAGGCAAGTCACCTTGGGCGAAATACAATAAACGGTGCCAAGCTAGTATTCTGTGTGGAATGACTTTTACAGAACACTGGTTCTGCATGCATTTTGCACCTAACTTTGCCTGCCAAAGATGGCGTAAATGTTCACACCCAACTGATGGTAGGTGTGCAAAGGCAGGCGTTCTAGAACATCATACCCAGTTTCTGGGATTGCCCCTAACCCAGCTATGCCCCAGCCATGGCCAATGCCCCTCTGGAGTTGCACATTATAAAACTTAAGTGTGCATTTTATAGACTAGGGCAGATCCTAGTCTATAACTCCTAATTGCTGTCAATTATTTATTTATTTACCACCTTGTTGAAGGCATTCACTCAAAGCAAGAATAAGTCAGACATAAGCAATAGACAATTACAGCAGAAAAAAATCAGATTACAATACAAAATATGGCATAGTATGATACATTGTGTTTATTTTAGTTTGATATGTCCCCTGAGGAAGGCAGTGTTCTGCCGTAACTAGTTGGGACTTCCCATAGGAACTTTGCCTTTCTTTTGTTTTGCTTAAAGTATGTTACATTGCAATATCAATACAATGCGTGATAACATTTTAATAGACAGTACAGGATTTAGCAAAGAGGGAGCAATGGCGTGGTGTGTGTGTGTGTTGGGGGGGGGCAGACCGCCCCAGGCACCATCTTGGTGGGGGCGTCGGCAACTTTCCACCCCCCCCATGCCACGCTTGTGCCCCCTGTAGCTCTCTAAATCTTCGATAACGTAAGCAACTTCTCTGGCTTGCTGCTCGTGCCAGCCTGGCTCCCCTCTCAAATCATTTCCTGGTTGCAGGGCCAGGAAGTGACATCAGAGGGAATGCCAATGCCAGCATAAGCAGCAGTCTGGAGAAGCTCCCAGGTTCCCTAGAGCTAGGTTAAGCAGAGCTTGGGGAACTAGAAGGGTGTCTATGAGCGAAGCAGCTTGGCTGAGGTAAGCCAACACCTTTTGTATTTTTGTGTGAGACAAACATAATATAAAGAAAGATTTTTTGTTCATGAAATTGTGTCCTGAATACATTTACTAATCTTTCCTGGAAGTCTGGGCCAGCCTGCCACACCAGGCTAGTCTGCTACAGTGGATACCTGAAAACCTGATTCACTAGATGTACCCCAAGGGCTGGGTTAAGAACCACTGCTCTAGCGAGTGCGAGCAACTTTGAAGTAGCCCAGGGCTGCTAAATTCTAGTCCTTGAGGACCACAGGTAGGCCAGGTTAATATGTTCCAGTGTATGTTTTCATGGCATTGTTCTTGGAAGATCAAAGTTGAGGTAATCATGATTGTTTTTGTTTAAGTATCAAAATCTCAGAGGTTTGGGGGCCTAGAACCTGAAAAATAATTGAAAGAGAGGCACCTTATACTCTTGCATCAGCATTGTAGCCTAGGCTGGCAGCCAGTAACTTGTTTATACTAGTAAAAACTCTAAGTTCAACAGAAAACAAAGGCTGTTTAGCAGAACCATGTGAAAATACACATATGATGTTACGCTTTCTGTTTCACTTGGTTTAAACCAGATTTTGTCCCTCTTCCATCCCTGCTATTTTGTCCAAGCTCCAGTTTCTTTACTTCTGAGAATCTTTCTACTGTCTACACATAACAGAAAGCAGCATGCCCGTTCTCATATCACTGTGGCAGTCAGGGCCAACTTTTGCACTGGAACCCCCTCCGTGATCCAGTAGCTCTCTCAAGTCTCCCCCCAATGCGGGTGATAATGGGTACTTAAATCCCAATCTGACAGCTTTCCCTCCCTGCCCACAGAGGGAGGTAAGGGAAAGGGAGAGCTACCAGACTGAGATTTTGGCATCCTTTATCACCAGTGCCCTGGGACAGAGCCTCACCTGTAATAAACTGGCCCTGGTGGAAGCATCTGACCTCATAGGTACCACCCATGTAGTAATTTCTCTACAGATACAAACTTCCCTTTTACCGTTATCTCTCTCCTTCTAGAGACCCTATGCACCACAGTGTATACTAGCATAGTAAATGTCACCAGATAAAGACCTGCATGGTCTATCCAGTCTGCCCAGCCAAATATCCAGAGATGTTTCTGGTATTCTGTGCTGGTTAAGAACATAAGAACAGTCTTACTGGGTCAGACCAATGGTCCATCAAGCCCAGTAGCCCGTTCTCACGGTAGCCAATCCAGGTCCCTAGTACCTGGCCAAACCCGAGAAGTAGCAACATTCCAGTATCTCAAAGAATAGCAAAATTCTGGAACCCCAATGAGAGCAACATTCTAGAGCTGAGATTGTGATGTCATAATGCCTCAATCCACAGTGCCTCAGAGCCAACCTCATCAGTGATGTTACAGTAGCTTAATTGTCCTATACTTGGCTCACATAAGAACATAAGAATCACCTTACTGGGTATGACCAATGGTCCATCAAGCCCAGTAGTCCGTTCTCACGGTGGCCAATCCAGGTCCCTAGTACCTGGCCAAACCCAAGGAGTAGCAACATTCCATGCTACTAAACCAAAGCAAGCAGTGGCTTCTCCCATGTCTTTCTCAATAACAGATTATGGACTTTTCCTCCAGGAAATTGTCCAAACCCTTCTTTAAACCAGCTACTCTATCCGCTCTTACCACAACCTCTGGCAACGCATTGCAGAGGTTAATTATTCTCTGAGTGAAAAAATATTTCCTCCTATTGGTTTTAAAAGTACTTCCTTGTAACTTTGAGTGTCCCCCAGTCTTTGTAATTTTGAGAGTGAAAAATCAATCCACTTGTACCCATTCTACTCCACTCAGGATTTTGTAGATTTCAGTCATATCTCCCCTCAGCTGTCTCTTTTTCAAGCTGAAGAACCCTAACCTTTTCAGTCTTTCCTTATACGAGAAGAGTTCCATCCCCTTTATTATCTTGGTCGCTCTTCTTTGAACCTTTTCTAGTGCCGCTTTATCTTTCTTGAGATTAAGAGACCAGTACTGAACACAATACTTCAGATGAGGTAACACCATGGAGCGATACAAAGGTATTATAACATTCTTAGTCTTGTTAACCATCCCTTTAAAAAACAAAATTCCTAGCATTTTGTTTGCTTTTTTGGTCGCTGCTGCACATTAGATGGAAGGTTTCATCATAATGTCTACAATGACACCTTCTCTTGGGCGCTATCCCCCAAGGTGGACCCTAGCATTCAGTAACTGTGATTTGGGTTATTCTTCCCAATGTGCATCACTTTGCATTTGTCCACATTAAATTTCATCTGCCATTTGGACACCCAGTCTTCCAATTTCCTAAGGTCTGCCTGCAATTTTTCACAATCCGCATATGTTTTAACAACTTTGAACAGTTTAGTGTCATCTGTAAATGTAATCACCTCACTCGTCGTTCCAATTTCCAGATCATTTATAAATAAGTTAAATAGCACCGGTCCCACTACAGATCCCTGCGGCACTCCACTGAGAGAAATTACCATTTAACTCTACCTTCTGTTTTCTATCCGATAACCAATTCCTAATCCACAACTGAACTTTACAACCTATCTCATGACTCTTCAATTTTCTCAGGAGCCTTTCGTGAGGAACTTTGTCAAAAGCTTTCTGAAAATCTAGATACACTACATCAACTGGCTCACCTTTATCCATATGTTTATTCAAGTCAAGCAAATTGGTGAAGCAAGATCTCCCTCGGCTGAACCCATGCTGACTCTGTCTCATTACATCATGTTTGTCTATGTGTTCCACGATTTTATTTTTTATAATTGTTTCCACCATTTTGCCCGGCACTGAAGTCAGACTTACCGGTCTGTAATTTCCTGGATCTCCCCTGGAAACCTTTTTAAAAATTGGCATAACATTGGCCATCCTCCAATCTTCAGGTACTACAGACGATTTTAGCGACAGGTTACAGCAGGTCAGCAATTTCATATGTATTTGTCAGTTCGAGCTTGAGCACCCCCCACTATTAAGCAAAATACTTTTTCTCCAAGGAGGGGCAAGTTTTGTTGAGTTTAGCACTCCAATCATTTTGAAAAGTTTGCTCTTATGGTCTTTTGTGACTGCTGTGACCAAGATGTATTACTAAAAGCATGATCTCGCTGTTTTATTATTCCTTCAGTTTCTGTTACAATTGTTGGGGCTCTGTACACTAGAGTGCACATACCTGTACAAAATAGTGATTACAGAAGCTTGGAGTACCAGGAAATGGGAAACTGCTAAAGAACTGTCGGGATACTACCTCCCAAGCTTTTCTGTTTGGAACTACTTGAGGATTGCAACAAAATTTGATCATTCTGCAAAGCAAATTATTTTAGAAATGTTTGAAACCTGAGAGTTACTGTCCTCCAGTTCTTATTTTTATGCTGGAATTTCCTCTTGAGACTGACCTGCTGGTCCTCCAGGACCCCCAGCTCACCATTTCAGACTCTGCCTTAGGTTTCACTGTGTATAATACCAGATTTCTCCACTAGGTGTCTCTCTTTCAGTTACAATAAGCTTGCAGAGCCTCTTCTGGTAGCAAGAATGATGCTGAACCAAAAGTGAGGCCATCTTTAACAAGGCCAGTGGTGTAGTAAGGGGGATTGGACTGCCCCGGGCACCCTCTTGGTGGGGGTGCCGATACCTTTCCTCCTCTTTGCCCCCCCCTTCCTTCTCCACTGCATGTATGCCTTCCCTTCCCCTCCCCCCCTCTGTACCTCTAACTTTTCGCTGATGTGAGCAGCATCAGCCCTCCTTCTGAAATCAGTTACAGCCTCAACACATTGAGGGCTCAAATCCCATGCTGCTCCTTGTGACCCTTGGCAAGTCACTTAATCCTCCACTGCCCCAGGTACATTAGATAGATTGTAAGCCCACCAGAGCCCACCAGAACAGACAGGGAAAATGTTTGAAGTGCCTGTATGTAAACCACTTTGTATGGTTGTAAAACTACAAAAAGGCTGTATACAAATCCCTTTCCCTTCCTGGTCATGGGACCAGGAAGTGACATCAGAAGGAGAGGCTGGTATGGTCAGCAGGTTGGAGATGCTGCTCACGCCGGCAAAGTTATAAAGAGGTATAGGGGAAGGAAAGGGATTGTGCGCATGGTGGGGATGGAGCAGGAGGTGGAGAAGAGGGCGGGGAGGGGAAGTGCCACCTACCCTCACTACAGGGCAGAGGTTTGGATGATTAGCACAATTGCTGATGAGTTCCAAATGTGTGCCAATTCATCCCTCTCTTCTGCCTAAAAGGTATGAGCAGGTAAAAGGAATCACACAACAGGAATAATAATGTTTATCTCCATTGGCCTTGTACCTTGGTCTATGACTGTGTTAGTGTACAGAAAACCTTATCTCAAAGCAATGGAAATTCAGAAGTAGCATTCAGGTCTAAAATCTAAGCAGGGCAGGCATAACCTTATGGCAGATTTAAGTTCACCTAGGGTGGGACTTTGGGGGGAGGAGGCAGCTGAAATTAAAACAAAGCACATTAGCAGTCACATTAACTAAAAGAACCATGAGCATGCACTTTTACCAGGGTGCTGCCATGGGGGTGGGGGCCTGGAGGGGCACAGGCTCCTCAACCTTTGACTCGAGCCTCTCCAACATTCCCAGACAGAATCCTTGTGCTTATGGGGATTCTAATCCCTGCCAGCCAGAGGTACCTCCACTTAGAGCGATCTTCTCCTCTCTGGTCAGAGCTGCAGCAGCAATCAGAGAACAGTGGACACCCACTACACAGCCCATGAAGCTCTGTAGTGTAGACTCTATAACTAGGGTTACCAGATTTCTGGCTGCAAAACCCCGGGCACATGATCCTATCCTGCCCTGCCCCACCCCATCCCCGAGGAGCTCCGGCCACATCTGGAGGGCCTGGAGCATGCGCAGATGTGTGCGACATGATCCGCGCAGGCCCTCCAGATGTAGCTGAAGCTCCTCGGAACTTTCCAAAACCCGGACAAATGCCAGGATTTGGAAAGTCCATTCAGTACACTAAAAAGAGGACATGTCTGGGTTTTCTCGGACGTCTGGTAATCATGCCTCATTACAACCTTTCAAGTGGCAAGTCCCACATGACCTCATGGATGGGACATGCCGCCTGCAAGGTTTCCATATGGTGCGGTTACAGAGACTTCAAGAGTCACATAGGCAGTTCATTAGGTACTGCTGCAGTCTGATTGCTGCTCTACCTGAGGCCAGGTAGGAGGAAGATGTGCTGGGGTCCATGACTGCTGCAGGTGAGAATGGTGGCATGAGGCTTGGGAGACAGAGGAGAGACTGGGAGCTGGAATTAGATCATCAAATGCATAAGTGCAGCGCAAAATACAGTGTTACTCCAGGAACCATTCTTTGATCAAAACCAAATACATGAATGATTAAGAAGTGAATTGAAATCCATGAATGAGCAATTGATAGCTGCAGCCCAGGATAGTACATTAGAGATAAGATGGTCCACAGCAAACAGAGAAAAAAATTGGTAGAATTCGTGGCATACCTGACAGGGCAGGAACCCAGGCCACAGCACCCCCTCCTTCAGGCAGTATAGGATGCTGGGAGTAGTCACAAGGCCACTGTCTGCCTGTTCACGGCCATCAGCTCTGTCGGTCCCCTATGACTGCAGCCCTGCAATTGCTACAATAAACTCCCTGCCCCCGGGTGGACTGCCCCCACTACCCCACCCTTGATACGCTACTGGGTAGAACAGACAGCTGTAGATTCAGTAAGAAGGAGCTGGAAGCAATCACCCATCTCATAGCTGCCTCTGAATTCCCAATCTTTAATTACATCCACCAATAACTGGAACATAAATAATTACTATATCATCAAATTTGCTAAAAAAAAACCCAACCAACCAACAACTTATATTTTATATTTTTAGTGCTCAGAAAATGTCTACATCCTCAGCAGCCTGTGCCTATTTTCCCAACAAGTGTGAAAGGCACCCCTTTTTGATCATCACATCAATTGCTCTTATAACTCATCTCAGTCCCCAAAAATCTTTCAAACAAGACGTGCTGGCAAAAACAATGGACTTATCTTATCACGGATCTTAAATCAAATCAGCAACTTCCTGTAAATTAGACACAGTTCACTTCTTTGAGACAGCAACGACGATCATGAGGGGTGATTTTTAACAGTGGTTTAGCAAGGAAGCAGACCGCCCTGGGCACTGTCTTCGTGGGGGGCACCGGTACCTCTCCGCCTCCCCCGCAGCATGAGCAACATCTTCCATTTGCTGCTTGTGCCGGTCTTGGCACCTTTCTGATGTCACTTCCTGGTTTCCACTGCCCCCGCTGCTAACCTCCCTTGCTACGCCATTGACTTTTTAGTATTTCTTCATAGACAAGCAGGATAGGCAACAGCTGTACATATGGTGAAGTCACAACTGACGGCGCCAAGTGGCCCTTGTCAAATAGCTTAGATTAACCTTTTAGAAAAGGGGTACGCCATCAAAGCATGCCGGACATTGGCACGCTGATAATCACACGTCGACATTTGCACGCAGGCGAAATGCATGCCGCCACTGTGACCCATTTGTGCTGTGAGGGGGGAACCCTCCCCCCCCACTTCACTTAGAACTGATTGCGCTCCCGCTAAGGGGGGGTCTGGGGGGAATACCCCCAGTACACTTAAAACTCGCATTCTCCAAATATGTGTATGTTTAAAGAGTACTGGGGGTTCCCCCCCTAAACTCCCCCTCAATGGGAGCGTGAGCAGTTCTAAGTGAAGTGGGTTTTTCCCCCCCACACCCCCTCAGAGCACAAACGGGAAGGTGTGATAGGCGGCACACATTTCTCCTGTGTGCAAATGTCAGGGCGTGATTGTTGGCACGCCAATGGCTGGCGCGCTTTGGCGGGTCACCAGAAAAGGTCTCTGAGCATGTGTGGTAGCTTCCCACCCTAATGTACCCTTCAGTTATTTGTCAACTGCCACAGCAGTTGGATGCTAGAATCGCCCTTGTCTTTTCTTTATCGTTGTCTAGTTTGAATATGGATTTTAAAAATGGGTTAAAAAAAAAATGTGGTTCATGTTCCGCAATGATGTCCATAACGGATCTGCATGACATCTGCTTAAAATGTTTAGGATCTGCTTATGATCCCTCTGTCATAAGAACATAAGACTAGCCTTACTGACGACTCTCTGTCCCCTGAAAAGTAAGCAACCAGCTGAGTCGCATCTCCTGCTCTCTGCCGCCCTTCCCCGCAGTGTGAGCCCGTGGTTTTAACCCACGAGTTTAAAGCGGGGTTGCACTGCGGAGAAGGGCGGCAGAGAGCAGGAGAGTCAGGGCAGCATGGACTTCATTTCGGTCTGCTCTGGTACAGTACAGAAAAGCTGGGTCAGTCCCAATGCCCTCCCTCTCCTCTGTACCTTACTGTAATTCAGCCTGATCTATTGTCAAGCAGGAGAGCGAGGTGAGATCAACACAGCAGCCACTGGGGTTAAGACACTCTTGTGGTGGTCAAAGTCTCAATCATTGGCAGAAATGGCAGTTATAAGTACAGTTTTAAGTTCAATTTAATTTATATCAAAGAGGAATTTACTCTTTAAACTAAATTTAGGTTGTCTCTTAATATGCATGTAATAACATCTTTTTAAGCCACAAATATCATGAGAATTGTGAAAATAGTGCCTATACTTTAAATTAAAGCACTTATCTTAGATCAGTCTGTGCACTGCTTTAGTCCCTACGGGGGCCACCGTTTCACCTGGAGTGGCTTCTTCAGGGGAAAACGTGGGCAGTGCCTGTAACAGAAAATAAAGGCTTGAAAAATGCATTTTAACATTATTCAGACATTTGTGAGAACATTTAGTTGTTAAATTTTAAGTCTATGTGTTTGTGTGTGTCAGCAAACTTACGAGAATGAAATTGCTCACAGCGTACAATTCTCCAAAAATGGCGTCGGTAACTAACTAAATTGAGCCATTTAAATAACCAGCTGGGTACATGCCGGTACCGCGTCAAAAACGTCGGATACGTCATGACGTCAACACAGCTGAAAGAGGTCCATTTTTGACGCGGTACCAGCATGTACCCAGCTGGTTATTTAAATGGCTCAATTTAGTTAGTTACCGACGCCATTTTTGGAGAATTGTACGCTGTGAGCAATTTCATTCTCGTAAGTTTGCTGACACACACAAACACATAGACTTAAAATTTAACAACTAAATGTTCTCACAAATGTCTGAATAATGTTAAAATGCATTTTTCAAGCCTTTATTTTCTGTTACAGGCACTGCCCACGTTTTCCCCTGAAGAAGCCACTCCAGGTGAAACGGTGGCCCCCGTAGGGACTAAAGCAGTGCACAGACTGATCTAAGATAAGTGCTTTAATTTAAAGTATAGGCACTATTTTCACAATTCTCATGATATTTGTGGCTTAAAAAGATGTTATTACATGCATATTAAGAGACAACCTAAATTTAGTTTAAAGAGTAAATTCCTCTTTGATATAAATTAAATTGAACTTAAAACTGTACTTATAACTGCCATTTCTGCCAATGATTGAGACTTTGACCACCACAAACATTTAGCACAAGTTGCTGAAATACGTGGTCTCTGAGGCATGGCATAAAGAACTCTGCAGGACTGCAGTACTAATGTGTATAAGGAAGTGATTTTGTATATTCAGCCAATATTATACACTTCTGTAGATATTGAATTTTGGTTAAGACACTCTTCACTTCTCACCAGTAACGCATGTATTCACAATTTTTACTACCTGGAGGGCTGTCTACAATACGGAGATGGGGCTGAGGGACGGGGCAGATTGGGCAAAATGGCCGGTATCGGGGCCAGGAGACCCGAGAGGGCTGGCACGGCTGCCAGCGTGGGCTTGAAGGGAACCGGGATGGCTGGCAAGTAAAAGCACAAAAATTGCTAAAAATTAAAAAAGGCTGGCGGGGGCAACAAAAACTAGAGGGCACTCAAAAAAATTGAGGGGAGATAGATTTAGAAGAAATGCTAGGAAGTTCTTCTTCACCCAGAGGGTGGTGGACACCTGGAATGCGCTTCCAGAGGAGGTGGTTGAGCAGAGTACGATTTTGGGGTTCAAAAAGGGATTGGACGAGTTCCTGAAGGGAAAGGGGATCCAGGGGTATAATTAGAGGGTTACTATACAATACAAAACGCCCTTGAGTAATAGATCACTACAGGTCCTTGACCTGGGGGGCCGCCGCGGGAGCGGACTGCTGGGATGATGGACCTATGGTCTGACTCGGCAGAGGCCATGCTTATGTTCTTAAAAGTTTTGTTATGGAGAGCAAGCGCATGCACAAACCACCTACAGGCAAAGAAGACAGTCTGCGCATGCGTCAAATCGCACTTCAGCGATCCGTATGGTCGTTTTGGGGCATGCCTCCGATCAGCATCATTTGCACGAGGACATGTTGTGAGTCGGGTGGCCGGACACGGATTGGACACGATAAGGGGGGGGTTTAGTGAATCTCTCTCCAGCAACAAAACAGGCGTTGCAATGGTGGCTGCATACAGACAACCTGTTGTGGCGATAACTTTTTCATCTTCCCAAAGTGCAGACCCCACTTACAACAGATGCCTCCCAGACAGGGTGGGGAGCACAGCCTCTGCATTACAGGTCTCGGGGACTTTGCTTGAGCACAAAAAAGTGTAGTTACTTACCTGTAACGTAGGTTCTCCGTGGACTTGCCACTTCCACTTCCTGGAGCTGCGAGCAGTATACTTTGGCCTTCAAGTATTTGCTCCAGATGGGGCCAATCAAATAGTACAAATTCAAACTGACAGGTAATGAATGATGTACCCATTGCACCACTGGGTGACGTTTTCAAACTAAATGTGTCCTAAAGAAATGATCAACTCATCAAAACGAAAAAAAAAAAAAAAGGACACTCGTGATTATAAATCCCTTAAACTTGACCCGCTTCAATCGGGCTTTCGCCTTCTCCACTCTACAGAAACTGCCCTTGCTAAAGCATCTCGAGCCTCCTGCGTGCCTGTCTCTCGCCTCTTCAATCTGTTCAAAATGCTGCTGCGCGACTCATATTCCGTGAGAGCCGCTATTCTCACATTACCCCTCTCCTCAAGTCGCTTCATTCAACGGCTCCCCGTCCGTTTCCTAACACAATTTAAACTCCTCTTGCTGACCTCTGAAGCCCCCTCCCCTGCCCCGATATCTCTCCTCACTTATCTCCTCCTATGCTCCCCCCCCTGTGATCTCCGTTCGTCGGGCAAGCCCCTCTTATCTGCCCCCTTCTCTTCCACTGCCAACTCCAGACTCCGTCCCTTCTTTCTTTTGGCGCCGTATGCCTGGAACAGGTTGCCTGAATCAGCACGTCGTGCTCCGTCCCTGGCAGTGTTCAAATCCAAACTAAAGGTCCACTTTTATGTAACTACTTTCAACTCTTAGCTCCCCCCTCAATGCTGTCAGATACCTATACCCACTATAACCTCCCTGAAATGTCCTGTCTAAATTAGATTGTAAGCTCTTCTGAGCAGGGACTGTCTTTTGTATGTTAAAATGTTCAGCGCTGGGACGCCTTTCAGCACTATAGATATAATAAATAGTAGTAGTAAACCGACATGGGTGCTCAGAACCATAGAGATGATAAGAAAATCACAAACGGGGACAAGCCCCTAAATGTGCTTTCAAGAGTCTATCATTGCACCATCTTTTGTTAGTAGAAAGGTTTTTGCTGTGTCTTCAAATTGTGAAATAATTTTTAAACTTAACCCTGTCCTGGAGGACCACTAGGCCAATCGGGTTTTCAGGCTAGCCCTAATGAATATGCAAGAGAGAAATTTGCATATAATGGAAGTGACAGGCATGCAAATCTGCTCCATGTATCTTCATTAGGGCTAGCCTGAAAACCCGATTGGCCTCCAGGACAGGGTTGGGAACCACTGTTCTAAACCATTTCCATTTTGACTGATAAAAAGCAAGATGGGAGGAAAATGAACATAGTGGTAAAAGAGAAAAACACCAGAACAGCATTAATCATGGAGGCATTAGTTCCACGGAAGAAATGTAGTCCGAGACAAAGAAAATGTGGCAGAAAGATACAGAAATATTTCTCATTCAGGTGCTCTTGACCTGATTAAAAGGAATTTGTTAAGTACACTTGGATAAGCGGTTTGTACATGTAATAACTTATGAACTCAGGACCAAGTACCACAGTGAGAATTACTACTTTTAGGTACCCCCATCCCAATGTTCTATCCTACCCTATCCAATTTTCTTCGTCTACCTATGTGGACACAACAACATTGTAACTTTTTACCCCACATGTTTTTCCCAACCTCTCCAGTAGTGTCTGTTTTGTTAAGTGTTCACGAATATGTTTGTTAATTCACAAAAATGATCTTAATTGTTTTTACCCTTATATTTATTGTAATGTTATTCGCTTAGAATTTTTAAGCGAACCATTAAATTTAAATAAACTTGAAACTTGAAACTTGAAACTACTACGACTATTAATTTTCTGTAGTGCTACCAGGTGCAGGCAGCGCTGTACAGAGTCACAAAAACAGTCCCTGCTTGTAAGAGCTTACAATCTAAACAGGCAAGACAGACAAACAGGGTGTCATGGATACAGTTAAGGGGAACAGTTAATCAGCTGGCTGGGTTGGAGGGCAGAGGGGAGTGCAGAACAATCAAGTCATTGTGACATCACTGATGCGGTTGGCTCTTATTGGTGGAATGAGGCATTATGACATCACAATCTCAGTTCTGCTTCCCAAAGGCAAGCAGTATGTCATGGATACAGTTAAGGGTTGGAGAGCAGAGGAGTAGGGTTAAGGATTGAAAGCTATTTCAAAAAGGTGGGGTTTCAGTCTGCTTTTAAACTCGGGTAATTTATTCCAAGCATTAGGAGTACATTTGAGAGACTGAGGTTCAGATACCCTGGTTTAGGAGCAAAGTTCATCAGTGTCATAGTATGCAGCAAAACTAATCTATTTGGAGATATTGTTGCCCCCCCCCCCCCTCCCAAGGCTTATCTAGAATCCCTAACATGCAATCCTCCCATATCACTCTGGTCAGTAAGTCGTTCCTTGACTGCTTGGTAGTTATAAAGACCAGACACCGCACCACGTATATTATTCAAGAATCACCTCACACTAGTGAACCACCAAGCACTGTCCAGTCATAACGCAAAGTCTTTGTGTCAGTCTGGAAATAACCTTCTGGAAAGTCAAAAGTTTTCTCACACCTTGCTACCTAAGTGATTGCAGCAGGGATTTCCAGAGCATCACAGAGGTCCAGACCAGTGCAAATGGAGAAATTCCAGCGTGCTGGAACTTCTTATTTTTATTGGGATGGGGGGAATGGGGGGAGGGGTGGGAGATTATAGAAACAGTTGAGGCGGATTTTTTTTTATGCAATGCAAATTTGTTTGTAATTAAGGACAGATTCAGTGGACAATTAAATGTTGTGTCCATGTCTTTAAAGCACATAAAGCAATGAAGTTCCTGCTAAACGGCCCTGTTCCCCCCCCAACCCCCCAGGTATACGAGGTCCATTTCAGGCAGGATCTACCCCCTCGCTTTGTCTCATCATTAGTGGGGGAGCAGAAGTGATTCAGACTGTCCTGCTCACAGCTCAGAAAGGAGAGGAGGACGGCTGTGATTAAGGAATCAGAAGGAAAGAAGGAGTTCGTCGTGCTTGCCCCCTTCTGTGGTAGGAGGAGCTACAGAAGAACAGTTTCGGTCTTCCCCTGGTAGCCGTAACCGAATCCATGCAAACCGCTTTTCCCGGGAGGTGTATGTTATAGATCAGACGGGCGGACGCTAGGACCGGCCGGGCGGCGCTCCTTCTCCTGGGATCGGGGGGTGGGGTGGGTGGGAGGAGCCGGGGCTGGCAGTGCTTGGAGCTGTGCGAGCGGAAGAAAAGAGCCTGCACAAGGACCGAGGAAGGGAAGCGGACGGGAGTAGCGGCGGGAGAGAAGGGGAGGTGGGGTGGGGGGAAGCCAGCAGACGAGCGCCTCCTCCCGGCCCCAGGTTCTGGAGGCTCCCGCGCCTGTCCCGGGCTTCGCCGTCTAGCTCCTCGGCTGCCCGGTGGCAAAGATGCCGGGCTTCGACTACAAGTTTCTGGACAAGCCCAAGCGCCGCTTGCTGTGCCCGCTGTGCAAGAAGGCCATGCGAGAGCCGGTGCAGGTGTCCACCTGCGGCCACCGTTTCTGCGACACCTGCCTCCAGGAGTTTCTCAGGTAAGAAGGCATCGCGGTGCAGGCGGCTCGGGGGGTTAAAACGTGAATTACCCGTCAAGGGGTGGCACAGAGGTAGAGTCTGTGGCCATGGGGGGGGGGGGGAGGAGTGGGTTTGGTCCTGGGGGGGGGGAGGGTACAGGTGGCCCCGAAAGGAGGAGGCACTGCCCGGCTAAGATACCTGACTTTTTGCTCGGCTTTTCATTACTGTAGCCCGGGGAGAGCTTTAGATTCTTGCCCAGAAATAGCTAAAAAAAACAACCAAACCCACAAAGTTTAAATCGAATCAGGCTGGGCAAACTGGATGGACCATTCGGGTCTTTCTCTGCCGTCATCTACTATGTAGTTCTCCTCCCCCCTCTCCTGCTCGTTCTTAGTATGTTTATTCTGTGTTTTGTGTTTGCGTAAAATTGGTCTGTTTATCATTGTTTTTAATTTTGTAAAAAACAAACAAACGCGTAGTATTTGATAAGCGTTCAATCAAATTTACAATAAACTTGGCAACCTGTAATATAGGTGCAAACTCTGGGGGGTGCTGCCGATCACCCCAATATCATGCAAGCTCTTTGCTGCGTCCAGGTGGTTTGTATTGCTTTAGCACCCAATTATTTGGGGGAAAAGTTGGAAGGATCAGGGAGGTCCCTTTGTTAGGTTGTTTAGAAAGTTAAAGAGCAGAGCTCCCCCCCCCCCCCCCGAATCTCCGGTAGACAGATGCCACCGACTCCCCTGCCTTAGACTGGAGGCTGTAGAGAAGCTAAACTTTTTGAATCGCAGTCGCTGTCCGTTTGGTCCATTCAAAAAAACCACCTCGATTTCTGTCGCTGGTTCCGGGTTTGGCTCCGTGGCGGCGCCTCCCGCAGTCCGCCCGGGCCATTGCTTCCCCCCCCCCCTCCCCTCCTCGCATTAATGGCTCGGGTGATGAACACGTTCCGACGCTATTTGCTGTTCATTAACTTTCAAATGCCTGAAGGACAAAGAGCTCTGGGGCCTGACAGGATGTGATGGGGCGGGGGAGCATCTGCTGCCTCTTGGGGGGGGGCCTCCTTGGCACTTTGAAAGTGAGAAATATGGCACATCCGTGGCTTTCTACCAGGTTGGTAGAAATGGGGGCTCTCTATTTGTGCCAGGGGTCGTGTGTAGCATTGTGAAAACAGCTCTATATATCTGTAAGGCTTTATGAGAAGACCGCTTTATAGTGCACAAAAAGAAATTAAGTACTGCACTTTTCCTTTCCTGGGGCAGTGTGGGAGCAGAGGATATAAATCCTCACACCTGTCCTAACTTTCCTCCTTCAAAGTGGAATATGGCTTAAATCAGTGGTCTCAAACTTGCGGCCCGGGGGCCACATGCGGCCCTCCAGGTACTATTTTGAGGCCCTCGGTATGTTTATCATAATCACAAAAGTAAAATAAAACAGTTTCTTGATCATATGTCTCTTTAGCTATAAATTACAATATTATTATTAAGACTTAGCCAAAAGGAAAGATTTATAAACTATAAACAGTTTTACCTCATGCAAAATTGTCATTTCTTTAATAAGACATTAACTCTTTTTTTCTGAGGCCCTCCAAGGACCTACAAATCCAAAATGTGGCCCTGCAAAGGGTTTGAGTTTGAGACCACTGGCTTAAATGTTCTCTTGAATAGTTAAAAGACAATGTTGACTACCAGTTCTGGATCCCATAACGCGACGGTTAGTTCTGCTTTATCGCAGGTTTTTGTAGATGCTCTATGCAAAAGTGTAGGTTTTGCATGCAAAACCTTGCCCAAGACCCATAATCTTTTTCTGGCTTCCATAAAGGTCATGTTAAAAAAAAAAAAAAAAGCAACAAACAAACTAAGGGGGAAGCAAAGAGCAGAAGTGCTACCTTGTTGAGAGTTGCATGAGAATGCAACTACACTTAAATATTAACTATAAAAATTTTGAGCACAGAATAGCATTCTAGCACATGCACAGGTATATGTACTATATATACAATTCTGGGTGCTGATACAGTTCTTATGCACACAAGGTTTAACTGTTGCTAGCAATGTGTGCACACACTGTTTCTGCATTGGGTCTATTTGCAAATTATTTGCTCAGTGTATTGGGGAGCAAATCTTTGCTGCTACCAGTGTGTTTGGAAGCCCTGCACTAAGCATTAATGCACAGCTCATATAAAGCCCCTCTGCTGCAGGCTGTAACCCAGGAGTCTCAAAGTCCCTCCTTGAGGGCCGCAATCCAGTCGGGTTTTCAGGATTTCCCCAATGAATATGCATTGAAAGCAGTGCATGCCCATAGATCTCATGCATATTCATTGGGGAAATCCTGAAAACCCGACTGGATTGCGGCCCTCAAGGAGGGACTTTGAGACCCCTGCTGTAACCTGAAGATTTTTATAAATGGGGGGTGGGGAGGGGCTGGCACTAACATTGAAGTTGGACGGTTCATAGACAACGGCGCGAAAGACAAAAGTGCGCGCCGACAACTGAGCGCAGTGCGTGCCACCGCACCGCTCTAAATTACAGTTTTTAGGGGCTCCGACGGGGGTTTTGTTGGGGAACCCCCCAGTTTACGTAATAGACATCACGCCGGTGTTTTGGGGGGTTGTAACCCTCCACATTTTACTGTAAACTGAACTTTTTCCCTAAAAACAGGGAAAAAGTGAAGTTTTCAGTAAATGTGGGGGGTTACAACCCCCCACAACGCAGCACGATGTCTATTAAGTAAAGTGGGGGAGTTCCCCCCCAAACCCCCCCGTCGGAACGCTAAAAACAGTAATTTAGAGCGGCGCAGCGGCGCGCGCTGCGCTCAATTGTCTGGGCGCGCCTTTGTCCCGGCACGCTTTTGACCTGACACCAAGTTGGACTTAGAGCCACAGGTTTGGATGTGACCACATTACAATGTCGTAGGAGGACAGAGCTGTGGTCTGTCTCTGCCAAGTCTGTGCAAGATTGCAGTCTTCCCCCCCTTTCCGTGACCCAGTAAAAGGTGGGCGCATAGTCTGTTGTGAAGTGGGATTTCTCCCCCTACCCTTCCTGCGCGGTATGTGCTGGTTGAACCTCCTTTGTGAGCGTGTCTGGTCTTGTCAGAACAGGAACATTCCGTTTACTTTCTCCGTTTAGTCCTTTTCCTACTGTTGGGATTTGTTAGAAAGCAGTTTATCATCCGGTCTTTGGTTTATATTCTGGAAAACAGAGCAGGGTGGACACAGCACATGAATGGTGCGAGTTGAAACTTGCAGGCTAACAAAAAGTTTTATATTTAAACTTCAAAAGCCACAAGGAGAGAAAGATGTGTACATTCACACAGAGGTCAGTCCTGAGTTGAGCCATTGTGCAAATGGAATTTAGCAAAACATACCTGAGGCTCTTGGCTTTTAAAGTAGGGGCATTAGTGAAAAGTCCAAGCGGCTATCTTGAATTATTCAGATCTCCTGAGGTGATATTGGTGTTCAGGGCTTTAGATAGCTCCATCTCTTTAGCAACACCCAACATTATGAAATAAAGTAAGTTGAGGTATTACTGTGCTGATGGTCATTAGAATCCCTCCCCCCCATGAAAGGAGATAGTTGGTGGAGATGAAAATGGTGACAGAGTTCAAAGAAGCGTGGGATGAAAAGTAAATATTGAAGCACTAAGGCCAGTACTGGGCAGACTTGCACGGTCTGTGTCTGTATATGGCCGTTTGGTGGCGGATGGGCTGGGGAGGGATTCAATGGCTGGGAGGGTGTAGAGCAGTGGTCTCCAACTCAAACCCTTTGCAGCGCCACATTTTGGAATTTGTAGGTACTTGGAGGGCCGCAGAAAAAATAGTTAATGTCTTATTAAAGAAACGACAATTTTTGCATGAGGTAAAACTCTTTATAGTTTATAAATCTTTTTTTTTCGGCTAAGTCTTAATAATAATATTGTCATTTATAGCTAAAGAAACATATGATCAAGAAATTGTTTTATTTTACTTTTGTGATTACGATAAACATATCGAGGGCCTCAAAATACGATCTGGTGGGCCGCATGTGGCCCCTGGGCCGCGAGTTTGAGATCGCTGATGTAGATGGACTGGAGTGACGGAGACTTCAGTAGTTGGAACCTAAGAACAGTACCAGGCAGAGCTTTGGATTCTTGCCCAGAAATAGATAAGAAGAAGAAAAAAAAACAACAAAATTTTAGATTGAATCAGGTAGGGCAGACTGGATGGACCATTCGGGTCATTATCTGCCGTCATCTACTATTTCTATGTTAATAAGACTATTAATGCCTCCAAATCCAGACTCCAAGCACATTCATTTTTTCTAAACTGTAGTGTTAGACTGGTAATGCTCAACTTGGATTCCCACAGCTGCTCCTTGTGGCAATGGGCAAGATGCTTAACCCTCCATTGCCCCAGGTGCAAAATATGGGTGTCGGATCAAAAGCGCGCTGCGACAAAGGCGCGCCCAGACAATTGAGCGCAGCGCGGAGGCGCGCGCCGCTCTAAATTACTGTTTTTAGGGCTCCAATGGGGGGGCATGGGGGGGAACCCCCCCACTTTACTTAATAGACATCGCGCCGCGTTGTGGGGGGTTGTAACCCCCCACATTTTACTGAAAACTTAACTTTTTCCCTGTTTTTAGGGAAAAAGTTCAGTTTACAGTAAAATGTGGAGGGATACAACCCCCCATAACGCCGGCGCGATGTCTATTAAGTAAACTGGGGGGGGGTTCCCCAACAAAACCCCCCCCAAACTGTAATTTTGTGCGGCGTGCGCCTCCGCGCTGCGCTCAATTGTCGGCGCGCGCTTTTGTCTTTCGCGCCGTTGTCATGAACCCAAAATATGTGCCCTGTATATATGAGGGTAAATCAAAAAAGTAAATGCAAAATACACTTAACAGCTTTAATAGAAGTAACTGTGAGCAACTGAACATAAGAGGGGGTTGGATGGTTTCCTGGAGCAGAGATTCATGGGCCATTGTTGAAATGGTTTGGGGAAATCCTAGGATGAGCAGTATGGGATCTGTTTTGCTCCGTGGGATCTTGCCAGGTGCATGTGACTTGGGTTGGCCACTGTTGGGGGTGGGATACTGGGGCTTGATGGTCCTCCTGACTGTCCTGCCCTGCCAGCCTGAGGAAAAGAGGAAACTGTTAGGAAATGACCTGGATCTCACACGGAGCCTACTGGGTCAATGGGCTGGCCCAAAATAAAAATGTAGGCCTGGACTGGGAAAAATAGCCTCTTAATGGTATTTCTGTGCTAACATTTTTCATGCATTTTTATCTGTTTTGTAATGAGAGCTACTAACATGATTGGACTAATTATGGAATGCGAACAGTCGCCAAGACCTGTCCTTCAAAGTAATAAAGAAATAGGTTTTAATTGCATAAGATAACACACTTCAGACAGCTATTCTTTCAAGAACAGTATGCCACACTGATATACGAGTTGATTTATGTGCTGCTTTCTTCCAGTAAGAGTCCAGAATGGCTTACAATACGACAATAAGAGCCAAAATAAGGCAACATGCACAATACCATGCAGTGAAATACAAACAAAGCAACCAGCAACTCTCGCTCGCTCTTTCTCTCCCCATAATTTGCCACACTATGTAGTGAGTTAAGAGTTGTAAAGTAGAAATTAAAGTCTTTGTCCATACTGACCTGCTATATCCTATTAAGTATTACCATGCTTTTTGAATGCTATCATAAGAACACAAGCAGTGCCTCTGCTGGGTCAGATCTGAGGTCCATCGTGCCCAGCAGTCTGCTCACGCGGCGGCCCAACAGGTCCAGGACCTGTGCAGTAATCCTCTACCTATACCCCTCTATCCCCTTTTCCAGCAGGAAATTGTTCCATCCTTTCTTGAACCCTAGTACTGTACTCTGCCCTATTACGCTCTCTGGAAGCGCATGGTCCTCTATCTATCATGACATCATTTAAAATGTACCGTCAAGCTCTACATTACTATACTAAATCATGTCTTATGTATGTAAACTTGTAACCCATTCTGAACTCTTCTGGGAGGACGGGATATAAATCCAAATAAATAAATTACATATTATTTTTTTCCACGCATTTGTTGTATCGTTCAACTAGCTTCGGCATTCCTGCAGAGAGAAGTTTTTAGGCTGTTCCCAAAGCCAGGTGCGCACCACTTCTTTACTTCATCGTGCTTTGCTTTTGCTCTCTTGGTCACAGTGACGCACCCACGTCTCGTTGCCGGTGACAATTCTATCCAGAATGTTCAGATCTTCGTACTGTCTCAGGAACTGGGTGTCAACCTCCACACGCTGTTACCTGCGCATATCAGAACCCATCGTGTGCAGACTTTCCTGTGTCCCAAGTCATCATGCCTTATGGCAAATGCAGATCCATAGCTGATATCCTAATTTGCAGCCAATTGAGACATTGTTATCCGTCAGCCTTCTCTAATCAAGGCATCCACACGATGTTGATGGGCGACCAGAATGAGTCAATATCCCAAAGAAAGCGCACTACTGCCCGTTGTTCTTCAATTGGTGCAATCTCACAATGGCGCGTCCATGTTTCTGACCTCGTGGCTGCCACAGGGCTAAAGTCCAAGCACTGCACGTGTGTGGATGAACTATCCAACAGGCAATGTACGAGTACATATGTTGCATTTCGTGAGCTATGTTCCAGTTATCGCGTAATTTTACAATTGCCTTTAATTTTTGATTCGCTCTCGTAATATGTAAACCACTTTGATTGTAATCACAGACAGGTGGCATATCAAAAATCCCATTCCTCTTTCCCTTTTCATGGGCTGGGATTGACCTCTGGCATGCACTCGGAGCTGAGCTCAGGAGAGGTGACAGCGGAGTGTGTCCTAGGTCTTTGATCAGAATAGAACACAGGATTATAATAGTCTGATTTTTGCCGCTGTGCAATTCATTAAAAGCAAATATTCATAACTTTGAGGCCCTCTTATGAAGCTGTGTTAGGACATGCAGGACATGCAAAAGTGTTCTTAGTTTTGCCATCTGCCTATGCCAAGTGCATGGTATTAATTTTTTGGGAGGGGCATGTCAGGGTTGGAGAATGGCCATGGAAGTGCTAATCGGCTAGTGTGCTGACATTAACGCTGTATAAACTGGTTACTGCTCCCGCGTTCACTTTTTTTTTTTAATGGCCACACGCTATTGCTAACATTAGCATACAGGAAAGGCCCACATAAGGATGCGCTAAGTCCATGTCTTAGTTCCTTTTAGTGAAAGAGCCCCTTTGTTAGGAAATTGGTAAAAACCAGATCATTCCTATTGCAACTACACTTCCCCCTCCATATTTGTGGCTTCACCAATCGCAGTTTTTAATTTGCAGGCTCGCCCCCCCCCCCCCAATTTACATCAGAGAAAATCTAATTGCTGCTTCCAGCATTGTACAGAGAAAATCGCTTCACTTTCTTCACAGGAACAGATCAGGTTATTCTCTGTTTTATCATATTCTCTAGGGCGGGGGTGTCCAACCTGCGGCCCGAGGGCCACATGCGGCCCCGTGAAGTATTTTGTGCGGCCCCAGTCGAGGGTGATGCAGTGTTTTCCTCTGCTGCCCCCGGGTGTTTACTGTCTTGCCGGCTCCCTCCTCTGTCTTGCTGCAACGTTTGCGTAGCCCCAGAAACATTTTTTTCGGCCAATGCGGCCCAGTGAAGCCAAAAGGTTGGACACCCCTGCTCTAGGGTTTTTAACAGAAAACCGTGAATAACATATGAAAAGTTATTTGCGGTTTTTCTGTATTCACTGACTTATTATTCCCCTATCATCGCAAATGCAGAGGGGGAAGTGTAATGAACAAGTCTGAGCTGAGGATCATCCTGAGCTTTTTGCTGCCCTGACTTCTGGGGTGTTTAAAACACTGGCCTCTTACATACTGTCAAGTCCCCCCCTCCCTTTAATCTAAGAGAGCTATACTGATCCCCTGTGGACATAATAGTTTAATTTTATTACTGCTAAATATTTATATAATGCTACAAGGTGTACATAGCACTTTACAAGCACATTGGAAAGATGGTCCTTTGTGGAGCTTATAGTGTCTCTTGAATTGTGGTCAAGATGTTAGATCAACTTAAATCTGGAGGAATAAATGACTAAACTCTGTGTTAGATCACAATTTCTCTCTTTTCTTCATTCATCGACAGATGGCTGGTCATGGTGAAGTCTATAAAAGCCTCGGTACTTGTAACTTTCAGGGCCACTGTCATTCAGGAGGTTTAGGAAATGCATGTGACTTTTAGGTCCTTTTGGTGTAGAGTAGACTGAGCAGAGTGTGGGGGGAGGGTAAGGTGTGACTGATCCAGCCTTTTTGAAAGGGGGGGGGTGCAAATTATAGCTCTGCTGCAGGCTAGATTTTATTTGCTTGACTGCCTGCCATTCATGCATTAAATAAACCAAGGTCCCGATGCATAAAAGCTTTCTGTGGCAGTAAGACTCTTAGGCCCATACACACAAAACTCGCCGTGTGTTTAGCAGGCATCACTAAGCCAGTTTAGTGGCGAAGTATTGCATCTATCAATGTCCAAAACAGCAAATCGCAGCCCGTTCTGTGGTTTGTAGCAGCCTCCGATAATTGTATGTACATTACAACAAGCTCATCGGTATTAAAATGAGCAACTCCGGTCGATACCCACATGATGCACAAAATGAAGCGCCGTTTTTTAACGCTCCAAAATCTCTAAAGGTGCTGGTAGCATATTTAAAAAAAAAAAAAAAAAAAAAGCCAGCATTTTCTTCTTTTTTTTTAAACGGGCACAGATATGTGCACGTGTTACATGCCCATTCCCTCCTGCCACTGGGGCCCCCTGCGAACCCCCAACACCCCTCCCCCCACAACCCCATACCTGTCAGATGAAAATCCGGCAAGATGGATGCACAAAAGGAACACCCCCCCCCCTCTCTTATAGGGAAGTCCTGCTTGTAGCTGTCCTGCGCGTGTTGTATGAGGCATTTGTTGGGGCCGGCTGGGAGAGTAGGGGCCACTGTTCAGCTGCTTTTTTAATGGGCACATCTGGGGGGGGGGTGTAAGTGTGCCCTTCTTTAAAAATAAAAAGCTGATCACAGCTCTGGAGCCGGCAGGGGAAGCCGTGAATCAGCTGAGCCAGCAGCCACCGCTCTGCCAGCTCGTTGATCGCGGCTCTGGAGTCGCCACGAGCTGGGCAGGCAGGAGGCGCTGTGCCTAGCGATTGCGCTTCTGAACAAATGCCAAGCACAATTCCTCCCCCTTTTATTGGGGCTGCTTCGCACGAATAGCATCGGTGGAGTAGCGAGGGTGAGAAGCACCTGGGGCAGTGCCCGCTCCCCTGCCATGTGCCCCTTCTCCTTCCCTGTATTTTTTAACTTTTCTGATGCAAGCAGCACGCCCGCGTCGGTGATAGCTCACTCTTTGACGTCACTTCCTAAGTGCCAGTTGCGGACCACATCCCCCACCCCTTACTAAGCCACTAAATAGCATACATATAATTTGCATGCTATTCGTGCTGAGCATTACCTGATAAAGAAAAATTGCTCCCACCACAGTATTTTATTTAATTTATTTTTTTACCATGGTGTTGGAGCGTCGTGCATCAGGGCCATATAGCCTTAACTGCTGGCTAAACATGTAACCAGTCATCATGTTCTAACACAGTAAATAAAAAATAAATAGATTAGAATATAGCAGAATAAAATGCAGTTCTCCAGTTATTTGCAAACGATATATTTCCCACATTTGTGATTTTGTGTCCCTATGGTAAAACTCGGCTTTTGGGTCAGATGTTAATGATTTTGTTTTGGTGGTTCTTTGGTGTAAGTTTGTGGAACCTGACAGACATTCAGAATTCCAGTCTCTACCTTCTTGGCAAATCGGCTGCCGAAACAATAGTATTTGCAGCTCTGTCCAGGTGGCTCTTACACAATGTGAAGAGAACCAACCTCTTTGCTTCAGGAATGTAGCCAGGTTTTGATATCAGGGGGAGCAGACATTTTGTAAAACAGGCGTCGGTCGGTGTGAAGCTGGAGGGCTGATCTGCATAGGTAGGTGCCTTTTTATTCCAAATCCATTTGGGGGAGCAGCCGTTTCCCCCCCCCCCTTGCACCCTACCTAGCTATGCCTGTGCTTTGCTTCTGTCAATGCTGCTTTAACATGCTGAGGCTCTCTGCTTCCTCGACCCCCAGCCCCATCAGTCTAGCAGTGTGACCTTCGGCATACTCCAGCCCACTCTGAAGGTCAAATCCATAGACTTTCGAGGGTAAAAGCTGCTCACTCAGCAAATTCCATGGCCAGTCAAGCAGGAGTAATTGTGTAAGCATTGCTAGGGGCTGGAGTGAGAATGTGCCATTCCCGTCCCTCCCTTGCTTCACCATCCACTCTAGAACCTTAAAACGGTTTCTTAACTCCTCCTTTAATGATTACGGACTAGTTCTGTATGTATTCTTCTCTACTTAAACAAATACAAATTTATTTGCAAGATGCCTAGAGATTTCAAGCAAAATGATTGGTTTAATACAATCGTCGGCCAACCTTATGAGGATTAGTGCTTCATGCGAGATAAAAACAAATGTTGCAGGTTTTTGTTGAGCACCAGCTAAAGGCAAAGCAGCTTGAGAAGCATCGGTGTGAGCACAGCTTCATGATGTTATCACAACTTCTAAACTGGAAGAAAAGGTTTGTCATATAAAGAAAAGCCTGTCCAGTCTGTCCGTTCCTGCTGCAGCATCCCAGAATCCACCTGAACCCAGATTTAACTCTTGATGCCCTCGTATCCTTCTACCTAAGGATCCCCTCGGCCTGTGGCAGGCCTTCTTGTATTTTGTTACTCTCTCCACCTCCATCACATCTATTTATTTATTTATTCAATTTTCTAAACCATTCTCCCAAGGGAGCTCAGAAAGGGGTTCATAGACATAATCGCGGAAGACAAAGGCGCGCGCCGACAACTGAGCGCAAGACGGAGGCGCGCGCCGAAGAAAATTACTGTTTTTAGGGGCTCCGACGGGGGGGTTTTGTTGGGGAGCCCCCCCACTTTACTTAATACAGATCGTGGCGGCGTTGTGGGGGGTTTGGGGGGTTGTAACCCCCCACATTTTACTGGAAACTTAACTTTTTCCCTAAAAACAGGGAAAAAGTGAAGTTTTCAGTAAAATGTGGGGGGTTACAATTACAACCCCCCAAACCCCCCACAACGCCGCGCGATCTGTATTAAGTAAAGTGGGGAGGTTCCCCCCACACACACCCCCGTCGGAGCCCCTAAAAACAGTAATTTTCTTCAGTGTGCGCCTCCGCGCTGCGCTCAATTGTCTGCGCTCAATTGTCTGCGCGCGCCTTTGTCCCGGCGTGCTTTTGACCTGACACCCAGAAAGGTATACATGAATTTATTAAGGTACTCAAGCATTTTTCTCCATCTGTCCCAGTGGGCTCACAATCTATCTAAAGTACCTGGGGCACTGGTGGGATTAAGTGACTTCCCCAGGGACACAAGGAGCAGCGTTGGTTTGAACCCACAACCTCGGGGTGCTGAGGCTGTAGCTTTAACCACTGCGCCACATTCCATGCATCCACCACCCTTTCCTTAAAAACACAGCTGCTTATTGGAGCCTCAAACTGTAATTTCTTGATGTAGAACTTTCTGCTGAAAACTGTCCTTGTGGCTTGTTTGAACATCTTGGTCATTTTCTCTTCTCCTCTCCTGTAAGTTATACATACAGTGGTGCCTCACACAACGAACTTAATTCGTTCCAGGAGCAAGTTTGTTATGCGAAAAGTTTGTTATGTGAAACGCGTTAAGCGCAGTGACTAACGACTGCCTGCAGTGCCTGCGCGGAAGGATGCAATACATCGGCAGCGATCGTGGAAGCTCGGGCGACTTCGTTGTGTGAAACGAAGTTCGTTGTATGAATCATGACATGAAGTTCGTTGTGTGCAGCGTCCGCTGTGCGAGGCGTTCTTTATGCGAGGCACCACTGTATTTAGTTTCTTAAATTCTCATCTCATAAGGCTTAATACACCCTCTGCAGTGTTTTAGCAACCTATCTCAGGGCTACTTCTCTTTTAACTCTGTATCCTTTTGGAGGTAAAGCCTCTAGAATAGTTAAGTCTTTGTTAATTTGTTTGCAGGCTTTTCTCAATGTTTGTTCTAAACTGCTTTGAGTAAACAATATACAGTATTGGTATTTGCAATATGTAAGTTTTTAAAGGTCAAGAATTGAACATAGCACATTAGACGAGGTATCTTTAATTACCTGCTCAGAGACATTGCCGCCTTTTTTTTTTTTTTTTTTCCTGGTGATAAGCCTGTGTTTAAAATGACAGAACTTCCTGCATAAATTATGCAAACGAGAACTTGAGTGTTATGGGCTACATTAGGTTAATAACTGGTTGAGGGACAGAGAACAAAAGACAGTACTTTAGCTCACTCTAAGGAATAAGAATCATCAGTCATTGGATAAATCCTGTGTCCTGATGGAGAACAGCAAACCCAGGAGTGACTCAAGGTAGTTTAAGAAGAAATCAAGGTAGATTCAAAGTTCAAGCATTGATGCCCTGATTCTGCAAAGTGTGTCTAAAGTTAAGGCTCTTAAATGGTTCATTATCCACTTTCTTTGGGCGCATAAGTCACGCTCAGCGTTGGGCATGATTTAGGCCAGTGGTTCCCAACCCTGTCCTGGAGGAACACCAGGCCAATCGGGTTTTCAGGCTAGCCCTAATGAATATGCATGAAGCAAATTTGCATGCCTATCACTTCCATCATATGCAAATCTCTCTCATGCATATTCATTAGGGCTAGCCTGAAAACCCGATTGGCCTGCTGTTTCTCCAGGACAGGGTTGGGAATCACTGATTTAGGCGCCCTTTATAGAATTGGGACCTTAGAGTACAAAAATTCAAGGGGGAAGTACTTGCCAGAGCAAGAGGTACAGATGTGCACCAACCAGGAGACAAACGTCAGGGTAACCAACAGGTATCCATCAGCTCAAGGTGATACAGAGCAAGGCAATGGTGACAGCTCGATGAAAGTTGGGCCGCAGACAGGTAGATTCCTTCCATGTAGAAGCTTTGTCCATTTTTCAGTTTCGACGAATGTCAAACAAAACTGAGTTGCTTGTTCTGTATAACCTAACATTTGAACACACATCAAGTTCTTTTCCATATGTCCCTATGGAAATGCACTGCAGGCAGGAATATTTAGGTGGGAGAGAGAGGAAAAGTAATACCACTTTGCTTAAATCGAACATAAAAAGCGAACCTGTGTTAGAGGAAAGAATGTTCCAGAAAAGGGGCCACAAAATGAAGCTCACATGAATGGAGGGGAGGGAATAGTAGACTCGGGAAAAGCATCTGAAAATACTACATTGCGGAAAAAGGTGATGGCATGTGGAATGGACTCTTAAGTGTAAGTGATACAGACAGATGCTAAAAGAATTAATTTAAAAAAAAAGCCTTGGGTAAGTACAGAATAGCAATGGGATTGGAAGAAGTTTGTTGTGGGATTTCCACAGGAATACTGTATAATCAAAATTTCTGGTGACTTCAGAATGAGGTTTGGAACGCAGAGGCAATTGGAGCACCAGAATGAGGCTTGAAATGCCCAGAGAGGCATCTGGAACAACAGACTGAGGCTTGGAACGCTCATTGATTGAATAGTGAATACCATCCAAAAAAGAGAACACGAGAAGGCTGTAGGAGCTGAGAGGAAACAGAGGACTGCAAGCGAGTAAATAATAGCGTCAAGTCCTATGGGTATCGGTGGGAATAGAATGGATCTTAGCAGATATGGGTTAGATTGGGGATGAGTAGGGTTGGATGAAATGTTTGTCCCTATGCAACTCTCTAGAGAAGAGCCAGAGGTAGCTGGGGTAGAAGGTTGTAGAAGCCTTCACACCCTTAAAAGCAGAAACAAAGGGTTGAGGTGATAACAAATACAGGAAAAAAAATGGAAACGCACAGTCCATTGTATCAGCAGGCTGTGCCTCTCGGAAACCAACCAGGTCAGTTGGCAAATCAGTGTGGCTGGGTACAATCCAGCAAGGCTTAAAGTGCTAGGTGTCTAGATATTAGGACAACAACCTTGATAACTTGGTAGCTGTTTGGATTAGTATGTATTTGGCTTGGTGAAAAGACAGGAGGAGGTAAGAGGGACTGAGTGCTGTAGTGCATGGTCTCTTGTAAACTCCCCTATGTGGGTTGGTAGGGAAACACTGGGACAATGTACATGAATTAGGGTTGTAACTCCAAACACCTGTAGTGTAGTTACCTTGGGCTTTCAGGAAAAGAGGGGTATCCTGCATGGAGAGTCTGATCAAATATCAATGAACATGGAGAGATCTGATATATAGAACTACTAGCTCACGAATTGTGGTGGCTGTGTGAATTAGTCTATTGAATTAGTTATATTGCTTTACCTAATATCAATATCAAAGCAGTTTTCAATAATCCATATATAATAAAAAGAATCGCAATAAAGTGATCGTAAAGTCCAATCATCTCAGACCATTCATTCCAGCAACAAGCATATCTGAATTGCTGTATTTTGCAGCGCCTGGAGTTTTTTTTTTTTTTAACACAATTTTGTGGAAGTCCGACTAATACTGCAGTAGCATATTCTAGTTGGGCCATAAACAATAGGTGTATCAAATTCAAAAAAAGCCTTTTTGTTCACATGCCCTCGAACAGCGCTCAGTTTATGCAGCTATCATGAAACCACGACTAACAATCCAATTCACCTGTTCTGTAAACTCAAGCTGGTAATCTAACCAGACTCCTAAGTATTTAAAGCACGTCAGCCACTGGAATTGTTTCTCCAAATAAACGTACAGAAGTATCTAGTCTTGCTTGTGTATCTGTAACCCAACATGCCGCAGTAATGACATGAAGGGGGAGGGGGGGGATGTCTCGGTGCTGGATGAAGTGTTGGTCTTGTAAGAATGAAAGGTCGTTTCAGGCCTTTGTCTTCTTCCTTGATCAGCAGAGTTGGTAGAAGTCGGTACTGTGACAGATTTTTTACATGATTGGGATATAACAAAGGGCAATGGTGGGAATGAGATTGAACAGTTGGGAAACAGATGTAGAGGGAGGGAGCTCCAGTTAGTTTCCATATGGGTATTGTATGCTTATCTGCTCAAAGTAAGATTGCAACTGGACAGACCAAGATGGGCTGATTGTCCTGTATCCAGTTTACAACCACATGGACACACACAGTGGCAGGACCCATACAGAGTCCTCTGCTTATAAAAGACTTGGGGCTAGATTCACTAAACTCACCGATCTGGATCGTTGGCCGTGTTTTGCCGAGCGACCGATTCGCAACAGATTCTGCATGCAAATGATCTGATCGCACGCATGCCCAGATTATCCTTGTTTGTTGTAGATGCAATTTGCGCTTGCTCTTTACACAAGTGAGCTCAAAATAAAGGGGGGGGGGGGTGGCTGCAGTTTACTTGCTGGCCCTACAAGTGGACATTTTTAAAAGGAATGATTTCAGTTTTTGTGCAGCCAGATTATGGAACAGAACACGCTTTAAACCCGCGGGTTAAAACCACGGGCTCGCACTGCGCTTTTTGCAGAATATATAAAAAGGGAATTTATATGCATATGTATAGATATTTTACAGTTTTATTTTTTATTTTGATGGTTGTAACCTAGATACTGGGATTTCAGGGCGGCAGAGAGCAGGAGAGTCGGCAAGTAAGTGACTGGTCCTCGGCAGTTGCTTCATTTTGGATTGGCAAACCCAATCGATGTTTCTTCTTCTTCTGCTTATTGAATCGATGGCTTTGCATGGGTGGATCAGATTGGGTAGGAGATTTGATTGGGCAGCAGTTTAGTGAATCGGGTCAGGGAATGATCAGGTTTTGCGATCGTCGGGACAGGATCGGAAGTTTTAGTGAATCTAGCCCTTAGCCTACAGCTGGCACCTCTCACCTTCAATCTGCTTCCTAGCTCTATTAACAGAACCGTTGTGATGTCATTGTTGTGATGTCATACATATTTACCCTTGCCTCTTCTTTCCAATGCATTAAAAGTCCCTTGCTTATCAGAGAGCTGCTAGGGTTGAAGGTGGCTTTGGGCTTTTGTTCTGGACTTTTGTTTATCCCCAAAGTGGAATGTTTGGTATCTGGTTTTGAGAAAAGGGTGAAACTCTGATGTCTCAAGTTACATGGTTAAATGAGGGCTGCTTTGTGAGCTTCTGGAGAGGTTACTAGGTCTTTTGAATGCACAGCTAAAACCGTGCTGTGTAGCTATGCCTGGCCTTCCTGTCAGCTGGATGAGGGTCTCTGTCCATTTTTCCCTCTTTCCATCTGTTAAAAAAAAAAAGCAGGAAAACATTCTGAAATACAAAACAGCCAGAATTTTGTGTCTGGAGATTGTTGACATGGGGACAAAGTTTGTCTTCATTCCCGCGGGGTCTGTTTCCATCCCTGCCCCGTCCCCGCGAGCTCTGTCTTCATGTGCACAAGCCTATTTGAGGCTTATGCAGATGAGGGCAGAGCTTGCAGGGACGGGGATGGAGAGAGACACCGTGGGGACGGGGACAAATTTTATCCTCTTGTCATTACTCTAGGCAATTGCCTATTGCCTGCCATTCTGCATAAACTAGGATCCCATAAACAGTAGAGCTTTCAGGATATCCATAACAAATATGAATGAAATAAATTTTCATGTGCCAGAGGTTCAGTGTGATCCTGTGCAAGACATTTAACCCTCCGTCTGATCCAGATGCAAAAACAAGGGACAGAGAAGATACCTGTATGTAATATTTAAATTTGCTTTGGTTGTACTAGTGAGGCAGAATCCCAAGAATCTATAAATATCTCATGCGTGTTCATTGCAGGTATTCAAAAACTGGCTTTGGGGTCCCCAGAACAGTGATGGTAGGAAAAAGTAGGACTGAGGAAGTACCAGGTCAAATAATAAGGAATTTATTGGCCGCTATATTTGTTCCCTAAATAAATAGTGCTGTCAAGCTAGACAATAATGCAGTCCCTGCGCAAAGAGATTATAATAATTGGCTGGCTTGCAGTGAAGAGGGAGATTATGATCAACCCAGGGTCACAGTAGGGTTTTGCATGCGGCAGCCAATAGTGGCTGGGTGGGTGGGGGGGGGGCGGGGAGGACTTGTGACCTTCCATATGGGTTTGATATGCCAATATCCCCTGGAGCTGAAGCCTTCTGTACTTTATAAGAGAATTCCTTTAGAATGGAGCAGGCTTCCCCCTACCCCCACCCCCACCCCTCCAGGGACAGGAGGATCACATGATCCCATTCAGTCTGGCAGCTTTTTAATTCTCCCTGTGAAGTCAACAGCTGAGCAGAAGCTTAACTCTTCCTTGACCAAAAGAGAAATCTAGGTTGAAAGCAAGCCAGGTTTAGGGACCTCCCTGGCCCATCTTTGTTAACCTTTGGCCCTTTAAACTATTAGTTGGATATGTGGAAAATATTTCGGGTAGGATCTGAGACTGGTTAGGAATTCTCTCACTGGATCCAGTCTGTGGAGAACAGCTGGAATGGGGGAGTTGCTCCTTCCAATGTAACTAGAACGACTATCACAAGGAGGTTGTGTCACTCCCTCCCCTCACAGGTCTGCTTTTGGCATTTGCCCCTGTGCAACTAGGGACTTGTAGTCCTGCATTTAAAATGTATACATTTGGATTTATGGGACTAGTATAGCCTGTCTCCAATTCTGGAACCTTTTGGTGGTCCTTATGCAATAGTAAACTGAATTCTTTATCCAGTTTAGCCATTTGGCCTCTTAGAAACCATGATAATTCTGGGAACTGCAGCAGTCCAGTCACCTACCACCAAAACCTGACTTACAGAGAAATCAATTGCTCTCTGTTCCTTTTCTAAAACTGGACCTTGCAGGAAGATAATTCAGCAGCTGTTGAGGGTTAATAAGAGCCTGTTTGCAGCTCAGAGGCACGAGGGAGGGAGAGGACCTGCAGGTGCAGCTGAAAGGCCAAAATCTTACAGTTTCTGATCTGCATTTTTCACTTCTTCTGTTTATGCTCTAAGTTTCCAGAAAGGTCCCCGAGGACTCCCTCCCCTCTCTGCTCTCGGGCGTAGTGGGGAGGGGGAGCAAAGAGGTCCTTTCATTTGATGTGCCTGTAAGTTGTATGTTTTAAACTGCCTTAAAATGGAACAATAGGTGCTTTATACCAATTTTAATAAATAATAAATGAAATGAAAAATGACATGCCTCTGTTTTGCAAACAACACAGACAAACCTTTTTTTTTTATTGCTTCAAGATTTCCACCTAATGTTAGAGAAGTGGGCTCAAAACCAGGGAAACCTGGACTTAAATCTAGCGTCCCCGACCGAGGTACCTTATGAACCTGGGCAAGTAACTTCACCCCCATTACTTCATATATAAACCTAGGCTGTTATTTAACTAACATATAGTAAAAGTAGCCTGTTTGTGCTTTTACCACACAAAGATTTACAGTGGGCTTCACTAACCCCTGCAGTACCTTTATACCATAGATTAGTGAATCCTACAGTAAATAAAACTTGGATGTCTTACTCCATCCTCCTTTTTCTGGAACAATATGATGACCCTAAGCGGGCCCCAAATCAAGCCTGATATCATTTTCATGGGAACTGGACTGGAGATTAAAATAAAAAAGCCCCACCCCTGCTTCCTTAAAACAAAATCACCCATCTTCAGTCCATTCCAAATTTTCAAAGTCTTACCCCACCCTCAGCATGGTATCTCTAGTTTGTACTGAGGGCAAGAATGATCCCTGCCTGGTTGCTCCTGCCCTGGCAGCTCCTGCTTGCAAAATGGCAGCCATAAGCTCCTAGTAGTAGTACGGTACTGTCACTAAGGGTCAGACTGACGGAGCTTTGTGATCAGAAGGTGACATGATCTTTTTTTTTTTAACTTTCTTTATTGCATTTTTAATCCAAGACCAAAACAGACATCCCCTCTTCCCTGGGCAGAGTCATCACCCCCCCCCCCCCTTAAAAGGCTAGGTAGCATAGATCTGTTCCACCTGGAAGACACTTGCTGCTTTCCATGTTCTCTACTAGGGATCTCGAGGCTGCCACTGGAGCAGGAACTATCCCTACCATCAATATACTAGTTGGGGGAGGAAGGTGGTGGGACTTTGAGCATTTTTAATGAATTGGGTGGATGTTTTATTGTCCCAGTACAAATGGAGGAAGTTAACACCTCTGGAAGTGGTGTTAATTTTCTTTAATGCCATTGTAGACTTTTTAATGCAAGCTGTTATTTTACATAATGACGAGCTATTCTGCATGCATTTTACGGTTTTATAGCTCATTATTTAACTAGAGTTGTGGTGAAAACTCTCTGTGTTAAGCTATGTTGTTGTCAATTAACACATGCCTTTGTTATAGAGCAGTTTAGTAAATAGGCCCCTTAGATAGTAAGCGCTCTGTGCAGGGAAATATCTTCTCTACCTGAGTGCTGAACTCGGATTTGGAGAGACGAATGGTCTAAATCCAGATTAAACTACGTTCATTGCTGACATCTTTATTTGCAAAGCTGGTGTGCATTGGTGGTGATACTGTACAGAGGCAAACACTTATCCCTTCTGGTGTGTCAGCATAGAAGGTTCGCTTGTGGCCTGGGGTAGGCAAGCGGAGAAGACATGTTTCCGCTGCTTCTCTGTGTGTGAGCAAGTTTCAAGTTTTTATTAACATTTTGATATAATCATTTATTTTGTTTTACTAAGTGAAATACAAAAATAAAAGTTATTAAAACATGCACTTTTACAATTTAGAAACTAAGCATAAAATAGGGTAAACAATTCAATATACAGACCAACTGATACAGAAGGGTAGAGGGAGTAGAACGACAATTTAGTATTTCAAATTTCAGAGGAGAAACATATATGGGAAAAACGATAGGTCTGAGAATCGAAAGGAATAAAAAGAAAAAAAAGTATAGGAGATGAAGGATGATCTGATTTGAGAAAAAGATATTTTGTGTAAGAATAGAAAAAAGATTAAAGTTTAAAGCATCCTTAAATAGGAAGCTTTTCAGATTGCTTTTAAAACGAGTCAGATTAACTTCCTCTCTTAGATGTTGTGGCATAGCATTCCAGAGCTGTTGCGCCATTACCAAGAAGATGTCTTGTCTTCGCATCCCAGTGACTTTCAAGGAGGGGACAGCTAGGCCTCATGGTTCTTATCCACCCAAACAGTATTTCTTGCTCACTTCGGTTCATGGACCAAAAACTTCTATCTGGTTTGCTGAGTTTCTTCCTTGATGTGCTGTGCTGCAGGTATTTTCAGTTGGTTTCTGGTTTTCTCTTTGCTGCTTTGTCACAAGGGATCCTCAAGTCTTGTCCCAGAATTTTCTTTGCATTCTGGTCACTGTTTCTCTCTCCTCATCACCTCTGGGAAGCTATTCAAACATGCCATGCCTCTACCACCCTTTTCAGTGAAGGATTACTTTCTAATGCTGTTCTCTTCTGCTTTCCTCATTACGGAGTAGAGAATGACACAAATTTTTTACCCGTCCCTGCGGGAGCTCATTTTCTCGTCCCGGTGAGTTCTTTTCCTGTCCCTGCCTCATTCCTGCAAGCTCCGTCCTGCACAAGCCTCAAACACTTTAAAATCATAAGTGTTTGAGGCTTGTGCAGTTAAGGCAGAGCTTACAGAGATGGGGAAATTGAGTTCCTGCGGGGATGGTGAAAAAAATTGTCCCAGTGTCATTCTCTACTACTGTTCTAGAGTAGTATGAGGAGGTGCTGAAAAGTTCTCAGTCCAACCAACCAACTTCCTAAATTCTGAGCATTATTTTGCCACTGTAGCTGAAAAGAGCGCCAATTTGCGGAAACAAAATTCTGTATTTTGACATTGTTTCAGATCATTGATTGAACCATATCCAGGTCATTCTCTCTTTTCAGTACCCCCTCATGGTAGTCACTCCCAATCCTCAAGGGCAGGACTAGCTCAACGGTATCTGGTTTCCTTGAGGTTAGAGTTACCATATGGCTCCAGAAAAGGAGGATATTTTAAGACATCTGGGTCTTACTTCCATTACTTTTAATGGGAGTAAAACCCGGATGTCTCAGACTGTTCTTTTTCTGGAGCCATATGGTAACCCTACTTGAGATCCACAACCCAGCCTGGTTTTCATAATTTTTTTTATTTATGGCTTATGGTTTATTAACCTTGATATTCTGTTGTTTTTTTTTTAATATCTTTATTGTGAAGTGCAATACGGTGGCATAACTATCCACCGATACAAATATACTCAGTGCAAAGAAATACAAAGATATAACAGCAGTAACCAATACAATAATGAAACAGCTCATGGGAACCTATCCACATCCCCATTGCAATCTTCCGTTGGAACCCCAAAAACACTCGCAGCAAACCCCCCCCCCCTTTTCAACAATCGCTCTCCAACCTCAATTTTCACCGCCTAAGCTCACCAGGCATTCCCCCACGCACCCATCCATCCACACCCAAACACTCGTGCATCCTGCCTCTGGTGGGCTTTCAAGTCCCTGGATACCTAAGGAAGTACTTAGCTCCTCGGAAGATTCTTCCTGACCGTGGAGCAACAAGGCTTTCCAAAGATCTATATAACAGAGGCAATCGACACGCCCGCCTTTTGGCGAGCGCAGATTTTCAAATCTAGCCACCTTGATCAACCTGTTATACCGCTTTTACAGGCAGTACAAACATTAAATCAATTTACAATAAAATACAATGTTTCTATTGTATGTAAATAGATCTCATACATATTCATTATGGAAATCCTAAATTCAGGATGGGTTGTTGACTTTGAGGATCCCTGTCCTAGGTGAACTTTTGGCCATGCCCCCTGTCCCTAGGGTTGCTCAAAATCCTGTCCTCTCCTTTGTCCAGCATCTCATCTCCTCTTACCCCCCTCCCCTGTTCCCTTCTTCCTGTTGGTCCTGCCATTGTTCCTGCTGCTACAACACAATGGTAATATGAAGGGTGAAAGCAACAACCTTATAAAAAATGAACAACACAAATATTCAACAATTAAATCTTCTGAGGGGAAAACATCATACATGAAAGTGTATCAGATCATAGGATCTCTTGTAACATGCAGTTATTCCAGATCCCCATCTTGTGGTTCATCTGTCCACCCCTCATCTTCAATAAAATTAGTCAAACTTAACAGACAACTACCGGTAATTTACTCAATTTAAAATTCTCAATATTGCAGTCTCTTTGATCAATCCAAACTATGTTCCAAGAGGTACATATGAATATTTTAAGGCAACACTGAGCTTATAGGCTCATCTTTATTCCAGCGCTGGCAAAAACTCATCTTTCCCAAAGCCCACCTAAATCCTTAGAGCATTTCGATCGACAAGATCTGCTTTGGGGGATTAATACATCTGTTGCCAAAAGCTAAATACAGTGTTTCAATATGGCCGACTCAATATGGCTGCTGGCACCATTTCCTTTCCACACCAGCTCAAAGAAATATCAGTGCTGCTAAGTCCTGACCTCCTCCTTTTCCTTAAAAGTCCCCTCCAACACTTAGAGCAGCATTAAAGTGCTGTTTTCCTGCCATATGGGTGCCATGCTGCCATCCCTCAACTTTTGCCACCTTTGGCAGATGCTTAGTTCACCATGTAAAACTTTTTGGTAACGCGGTCTATAAGCACTATGTTATGGTATGGTAGGGGCCAGCCCTGCTCAAAAGTTGAAAACTTGGATCAGATTTTCAGGACACACCTTATGCATATGCACGAGAGACAACTGATTCCACTCTTTTAGCGTCTCCTTTTCTCTGGTGGTTGCAGAATTTCAAATTAATGGCCCCCTAAGCAAGATATTACTTTAGGGGTCCTGTTGGAATAAGAGTTCACTGTGAAAGATCTGGGAGTGTCTGTCAATGGCTGCTTGGTCAGAGTTTGTGCCACTGCTTCTTGGGAATTATACCTAAAGGCGGCATAAGATAGAAAGGTATCTTGATCGCTCCTCTGGGGTATATTCATGTTTAGGTTTTGAAGTCTCTCCTCATATTGCTCTTCATATCGACTGTACCATTTTGGTGCCTTTCTCTGTGCAGGCTCCAGGCTGTCTATATCCCTTCAGAGGTAAGGTTTTGCAAATGAACTGTACAGAGGCATTACACCTTCTTTTTCTGTCTCTCCCTGTGCTCTCTAGCATGCTGGCTCTGGCCGCCACTTTTATTCATCTACCACAAGGTCCCAAACACTCATCTCAAGGTTTTTCTCTGGTTAGTGTATATCTGCTTCTCCCTACTCCCCCAATCGTGTGTCCTCCCTTGCATCTCATAGAGGTTGACTGTGCTTTCATGCACTGAAGTTTAACCACCAAGCACTGGGCTCACATCTCGTTCTCTTTACACCCTCAGGGAAGTCTATTCTCTCACGGATCTTATTGTTAGCTGTAAAAAAAAAAAAAAATCAATTATTTCCTAGTAACCACTTCACAATATTGCTGTCCGAAATACTGAACAAAATGATTCTTGAGACCTGTCACTAATCACCTTTTTGTCCTCTTGACAGCTTTCCATGTATCCTTCAACCTATTTCTAATGTAATCCACCAGCGATTTTCTTTATTAATCAAAAGGGAAAAAAAACAACCCAGATCTATGTCGGCTGATCTCTCTGCTTTTTTTTTTTTTTATACTGGCTGCAGTGGGGAAAAGGAAGCAATTTGCCACAGTTCAGAAGATTTCCGGTCAGGGACCTGGCAGAAAATAAACACCGAGTCTCCCACCATGGGGCCCACTCTCGACCCATTCAACTTATTAATGAGCCTCACGTGCTTGACAGTATCCTAAGCTTTGTTTATTTCTGATCTGAAGAAGAAGTTACCTTCAAAAGTTAACCATAAAATGCATTGAGTTAGTCCAATAAAAAAGATTTTGCCTTATATCCTTTGTTTTTTTGCTTTATTTCTATATCCCCCCTCCCCCCTTTTTTTGGTTGTTTTTTTTCAAAAACACAAAAGCAGTTTTTAGTGCAGTCCAGTGCTCTATGAGCGTCGGGAGAAGCACAGAGCATTCAGCGTTGCCAGCCTGCACTAAGAAAACACCATCGTGGTTTTATAAAAGTGGGGATATATTACCTAAACTTTGCTGAAATCCTAAGAAGGCCACGTGCATGCTCCATTCCTTAATTCTGTTAAGCCACTCAAAGAAAATTGATCAGACTTGTTTGACATGGTCTCTGTTTGCACCTGCAACCCACTGGAGTCTAGATACTTCACTATCCTCTATATCGGTGGTTCCCAAACCTGTCCTGGGGGACCCCCAGCCAGTCAGGTTTTCAAGATATCCCTAATGAATATGCATGAGAGAGATTTGCATACCTGTCACTTCCATTATATGCAAATCTCTCTCATGCATATTCATTAGGGATATCTTGAAAACCTGATTGGCTGGGGGTCCCCCCAGGACAGGTTTGGGAACCACTGCTCTATATGTACCCATTAAATTTCCCATCACTGAGGTAAGCCTGTAGTGTCCAAGCTCTTCTTTATTACCTCTTTTATGCAGTAGAGTATCTCACACCCTCATCCAGCCCCATGGACCACTCCTGCCTCCTAAGATCTATTGAACAGATCTTTCAGAGGACCTGTCAGACCCTTTCTGACATCCCACCCAGTTCCATGACTTTGTTCCCTCTGCTAGTTCTCCAGATAAGCTTGATGCTCTTAGCCACACTTGGTGATGTCATTATGACAGAACTTGCACAGATTTGGCGGCTTTCCAGAATTCGGAAAGACCTAGAAGGATTCCTGAGCATGCATGGGGCTTCCCATGCTCACAGAACTTTATCCTGTTCTGAATCAGTAAAATAGCTTTAACAATCCACAACTATAAGGGGTGGCATGATTCTGCTCTTTACATGCAAATAACTTTGCTTTTTGTGTAACCTTCTTTTTGGTAAATAGTGTGGCATCTGCTCCTTTACTATGGGCTAGATTCACTAAGTTCACCGATCGTGTCCCGACCAGTTTGCGAGCCTTCTCCGACCCTGACCCGATTCACTAACCTTCGATTCGATCCGCACATGCAAATGAGGGGAAGTGGGATGCATAAGTAGGAAGGCAGCGATTTCACTAAACAGAAGAAGGAAAACCGATTGGGCTTGCCGAACTAAAATGAAGTGACTGCCGAGGACCAGTCGCTTAATGTCCCTGCCGACTGAACAAATTGCAGCTCTACACTCTTGAGGAACATAGGAAGAGGGGAGACATGATCGAAACATTTAAGTACCTCACGGGACGTGTCGAAGTGGAAGATGATATTTTCTTTCTCAAGGGACCCTCGGCCACAAGAGGGCACCCGCTCAAACTCAGGGGCGGAAAATTTCATGGCGACACCAGAAAGTATTTCTTCACAGAGAGAGTGGTTGATCATTGGAACAAGCTTCCAGTGCAGGTGATCGAGGCAGACAGCATGCCAGACTTTAAGAATAAATGGGATACCCATGTGGGATCCCTACGAGGGTCAAGATAAGGAAATTGGGTCATTAGGGCATAGACAGGGGGTGGGTAAGCAGAGTGGGCAGACTTGATGGGCTGTAGCCCTTTTCTGCCGTCATCTTCTATGTTTCTATGACTCTCCTGCTGTCTGCCGTCCTGAAATCACAGTTTGTCCCTGCCGACTCTCCTGCTGTCTGCTGCCCTGTGAGCCCGCTGGTTAAAAGCGTATTCTGTTCCATTGAAATGTCCACTTAAAACTGCAGCCACCCCTCCCCCTTTGTTTTGATCTCCGCTTGTGCGGAGAGCAAGCACATGCATGGATCGCATCTACAGCCAATGAGGATGGTCTGCGCATGTGTCTCTATCGCCCTTGTAGGGTGTGCGTCTGATTGCAACATTTGCATGCAGAGTCTGTTGTGAATCGGTCGCCCGGCATGGATCTCCCAACAGCGAATCTAGGCCTTTATGTACCCCTGCCAATAATGGCGGTCTTTCTCTAGTTCCTCTCAAGTACCATGGAACAAAAGCATTTGTTTAGTGTTTCTGTTATCCTCTCTTATCTTCCACACATGCCCCCCTTTCTCCTGTGCTTTATAATCCCTCCTTTCACTGAAAGTCTAGTCATTTGCTTTGCTGCCCTAGCTAGCTTTGCTGCCTTGTTTTTCAGCTTCATCTGCACTCCTCTCTACAAGGTCCTTTGTATTTCTGAATGTTAATCTTCTTACCCTCACCTCTTTGGAAAACAAAACAGTCTTTATTTCCCCTTACTTTTGTTTACTTACCTAATGTCACATTTCTATTTCACAAAGAACTTCCCCATTCTTCTAACAATATTTTTTACTCTGAGGTCTAGGACTTTGACTCTTGTGTGACCCCCTCCCCCCCTCCTTTCTGCTTTAGATCTTATACTAATATAACATTATAATTTTATCGTAATGCATGTTGTTTTATATATTTTAATACATACAGGCCCTACAGAGCTATTTACTGTGGTGGCCCATGGTAATCATTCCGAAGCCCATTGAGAATTAACAGGCTTCGGTACCATTGCCGCAGAGCTTTGTAAAATGGGGGGCGGGGGGAGGATAACTTTTTAGTTGTAGTATATTTGTTTGAATAACAATTATGTGGATAATTCACATGTATTTTTGTGAATTAGAGGCTTTTTTTTTTTTTTTTTTTTTTTACAAAGACCCAGTAGTAATGCTGATGCGATAAATGCACCGAAGCCGATTCAATTAATGGGGGCTTGTATTTACCATGGCAACATCGCTACCGCATCTTTGTAAAAGGAGTCCTTAACAAGCTATATATCTACTGAAATAAAATAGATCAATAAGTTACAGGGAAATACTTTTCAAACCAATAGGAGGAAATTTTTTTTCCCACTCGGAGAATAGATAAGCTTTGGAACACGTTGCCAGAGGTTGTGGTAAGAGCGGATAGCGTAGCTGGTTTTAAAAAAGGTTTGGACAGTTCCTAGAGGAAAAGTCCATAGTCTGCTATTGAGAAATACATGGGGGAAGCCCCTGCTTGCCCTGGATCGGTAGCATGGAATGTTGCTACTCCTTGGGTTTTGGCCAGGTATTAGGGACCTGGATTTGCCACTGTGAGGACGGGCTACTGGGCTTGATGGACCATTGGTCTGACCTGGTATGGCTTGTTTTTATGCTCTTATGTGTGCCAAGTATAGGACAATCAAGCCATTGTAACATCACTGATGAGGTTGGCTCTGCGGCACTGTGGAATAAGGTATTATGACATCACAATCTCAGCTCTAGAATGTTGCTCTCCTTGGAGTTCCAGAATCTTGATATTCTTTGAGATAATGGAATGTTGCTACTCCTTGGGTTTTGGCCAGGTACTAGGGACCTGGATTGGCTACCGTGAGGACGGGCTACTGGGCTTGATGGGACCATTGGTCTGACCCAGTAAGGCTATTCTTATGTTCTTATGTAACTCTGACTTTTGGAGCTGGTGGACTACTTCCTGACCATTAGAACTTCTCCATTTGTAAGCAGTAGGTCTAGTGTTGTCTCCTCCCTCGTGGTTTGTGACCACTTAGCTGAGGAAAATCCCTTGAAAGGAGTTTCTACTTCTAACTGGGCATCCTATCTGTAAAATTCCCCTTAAGTGGCTCTGCCTACTTAATTGTAATCTAATATATGTTGGTCAGATCTGATTCTTCTTTTTGGGATGCTGCCTCTCTTTTCTCATACCCTTGCGTTTCTCTTGTAATCATGTTTGTGTAAAGTTCTGTTCCTGGCCCTTTCTTACTTGAAAAGATTTTGACCAAGTAAGGCTTACACTTTTTGGGCTTGAGAGCTACTTTTAAAATGACTAAGTCAAAATGATCTACCAACAATAAAATTTTAAAAAAGCACAAAGCACACTGTAGGCAGAGAAAATGTTAATTATTTATATTCTGGGGTTTTTTCAAAGAGGTCAAGGCAGATGACTCTATGCACTGCCACCTCAGTAACAACCATACAAAAGTAGACAAATATATCCCCCTCCCTTTTTACTAAACCATGATAGCAATTTTTAGCCTGAATTCCCTGCGCTGCTCTCTATGCTCATAGGCTCCCTATGCTAAAAATCGCTATTGCGGTTTAGAAAAAGGGGGCCATAGTACAAAATATAGCCAGCAGATATAAATTCTCAAAACAGACACATTTTGATCACTAAATTGAAAATAAAATCATTTTTTCTACCTTTGTTATCTGGTGATTTCATGAGTCTCTGGTTGCACTTTCTTCTTCTGACTGTGCATCCAATATTTCTTCCCTTCTTTCAGCCTGTATGCTTCCTCTCCTCCAGACCTCATTCCCTCCCCCAACTTTTTCTTCCTCTCTCCCTGCCCTTTCTTTCTCCCTGCCTCCCTTTCTTTTTTTTCTCTTCATGCCCCCTTTCTTTCTTTCTCCCTGCCCTCCCCCAAGCTACTGCCGCCACCATCGGGGAACAGGCCCCCAAGCTCTCCCTGCTTCCCTGCGGCGGGCCGACCAGCATTCCTCTCCCCGACATCAATTCTGCCATCGGAGAGGAAGTTCCGGGCCATCTAGGCAGCGATTGGCTGGCCCGGAACTCAGCAGAATTGATGTCGGGGAGAGGAACGCTGATCGGCCCGGTAGATTGTGAAGGCAATGCGAGTCTCTCACAGAGCCCGGGATGGGCTCCGCGATTGACTCACTTTGCCTTGGCGATCTACCAGTCGATCGCGATTGACGTATTGGGCACCCCTGGCTTACAGCATATCCCAGATATAGTCATCGATCCAGAAATGAGCAGCACAAAGACATAGACTCTGATCTTTATTTCCTCTTACTTTTGTTTACTTCTCTAATATGAAGTGAATTCTACAGTTCTACTGCACAAAGAACTTCCCTATTTTATCCTGAGTATAGACATAGAAGCCAATATCCTGGAGCACAGTGGATCTGGGCTAGGTAAGACTTTACCTTTACAGTCAGTTTCTGCTTCTGCATTTGCTTTCAGCATAAGGTTTGGCAGATCTAGGATATAATTAAGAACAAAGAATTGCCATACTGAAATAGATTGAAGGTTCATCAAGCCCAGTATTAGAGAATGACACGGTGACAAAATTCATCACCGTTCCCGTCCCCGCGGATAACCGCGGGAAATAATCCCATGTACATTTCTAGTATCTATTTCAACCTCGGTCCTTCTACACCAGCATTCTTCAAAGCAAAGCTTGCGGGTCAGTGGTTGTGCCCAATTATACTCTGATTCTTTCCTCTCTCCTTAAAGAATGACATGAAGATGGTTTCCCGCGGTTATCCGCGGGGACGAGGACGGTGATGAATTTTGTCACAGTGTCATTCTCTACCCAGTATCCTGTTTCCAACAGTGGCCAACCCAGGTCCCTAGTACCTAGCTAGATCCCAAGTAGTAAAACAGATTTTATGCTGCTTATCCTAGGACTAAGCAGTGGTTTTCCCCCAAGCCATCTCAATAATGGCCTATGGACTTCTTTTTTTAGGAAATCATCCAAGCCTTTTTAAAACCTCACCATTTAACTAATTTCACCACATTCTCCAGCAATGATTTCCAGAGTTTAATTAAACGTGTGAAGAAATATTTTCTCTGGTTTTGTTTTAAATCTACAACTTAGTAGCTTCATCGCAGGCTCCCTAGTCCTAGTATTTTTGGAAAGAGTGAACAGCGATTCACATCTACCCTTTCCACTCCAGTCAGTATTTTATAGACCTGTATCATATCACCCCTGAGTTGTCTCTTCTCCAAGCTGAAGAGCCTTAGCTGCTTTAGCCTTTCCTCATAGGGAAGGCATCCCAAACCTTTTATCATAGAAACATAGAAAGATGACGGCAGAAAAGGGCTATAGCCCATCAAGTCTGCCCACTCTACTGACCCCCCCATTAAGTCTGAGTGCTAATGTCCTAGTTCCTTATCTCAACCCTCGTAAGGATCCCACGTGGATGTCCCATTTATTCTTAAAGTCAAGCACGCTGGTGGCCTTGATCACCTGCACTGGAAGCTTGTTCCAGTGGTCTACTACTCTTTCTGTGAAGAAATACTTCCTGGTGTCACCATTAAATTTCCCTCCTCTGAGTTTGAGCGGATGTCCCCTTGTGACCGAGGGTCCTTTGAGAAAGAAGATGTCGTCTTCCCCTTTGACACGTCCTGTGATGTATTTAAATGTCTGAATCATGTCCCCCCTTTCCCTGCGTTCCTCTAGAGTGTAGAGCTGCAATTTGTTTAGTCTTTCTTCATACGAGAGATCCTTGAGCCCAGAGATCATCCTAGTGGCCATCCGCTGAACAGACTCTACTCTAAGCACGTCCTTACGGTAATGTGGCCTCCAGAATTGCACACAGTATTCCAGATGAGGTCTCACCATGGTTCTGTACAGTGGCATTATGACTTCAGGTTTGCGGCTGACGAAGCCCTCCTCTCTGTACCTTTTCAAATTCCACTATATCTTTTTTGAGATACGGCAACCAGAACTGCACACAGTATTCAAGCTGTGGCCATACCATAGAGCGATACAAGGACATTATAACATTTTCATCTTTCTTTTCCATTCCTTTCCTGATAATTCCTAACATTCTCTTTGATTTCTTAGCTGCTATACATTGAGATGAGGGTTGTAACGTATCCTCAACGATGACACCTAGATCTTTTTCCTGGGCATAGAACCCAACATCATGTATCTATAGTTCGGGTTCTTCTTTTCCCACATGCATCACTTTGCACTTGTTCACGTTAGTCATCTGCTATTTAGATGCCCAGTCTCACAAGGTCCTCTTGCAATTTTTCACAATCCTCTTGCAATTTAACAACTTTGAATAACTTTGTGTTATTAGCAAATGTAATTATCTCACTACTTATTCCTATCTCTAGATCATTGATAAATATGTTAAAACTATCCTTCCCCTCGCTAAAAGGCATTTCCCACACAGGAAAGCTAGGGACCTCCCTCCACTTCAAAATCACTGAGCTCTGGAACAACCTTACCTCTCCTCTTCGGAACTTGAGCTCTCTCCAAGTTTTCCGCAAACATCTGAAAACCTGGCTTTTCTCAAAAAATGTAAGTCTCCCTCCAACTTAGGAATCAAGGAAACTCTTATATCTTGGCATCCCAAGTCCTCTAAATTTTCTTCACACTTCTACCTCTAACCCTCTGTTGTAGTTCCTTCCTATTTCTCCTACTGTAAACCGCGTCGAGCTCTACGAACGTGGAGATGATGCGGTATACAAACCTAAGGATTAGATTTTTGTCCTTAAATGATATTTGTCATTGATGCGACGTGTATGTTATATGTAATTTGATTTGATATGTAAGTATGTAATTTGTTACAGTGTGTCTCTGAAGTGTTTTGTACGATGAATGTAAATTTTTTATTTTGTATGTTAATATGTAACTCGCCCTGGATAAGGGTTGATGGGAAACAAACAAATAGACCCCTGGGGGGACTCCACTATTTACCCTTCCCCCATTGAGAATATTGACCATTTAAACCAACTCTGTTTTCTGTCTTTCAGCCAGTTCTCATTCCAGAAAAGGACATTCCGTTCCTCTTTATTCCCTAGGTTATGGCAATTTAGGCTTGGAGGCTTCCAGCTATTTTCCCTTCCTTTGTCTTCTTTGCATATCCTCATAGCTACCTAATTTTTGTCCCTATATTGAAAGGTGACACTATGAAACACTCCTTTTTTTGAGGTTTTCACCACTAGCATTTGGTTTCTCGAGAATGACAAACTGATCTAATCGGTTTCCATTTATCAATGTATCATTATCTGTTCCAGATAGGATCCTGGTTCTTTTCTCTTGACGTGCAAAACGTCCTTCTATTCCTCCATATATAACCACCGTTATATCAGTTTTCATTGATTTAAAAACTCCAAAACATAGCATACTGTTCTCCTTACCATAAGTAATATCTCTGAAAATACTGCTGTCTTTCCCTTGTTCCTAACCTCTTAAACTCCTCCTTTTACGTAATACACTTAACTTGGCTCCTGGCCAGGTAATTTGTTCCCAAGTAGACTACGATATCAACCTTCCTTTTCTTTCTTTTTTTTTTTTTTTTACCATCAGTCCTAACAGTGCTACTAATAATCTCAGTAGATATTTGATTTCTTATCTATGTAAATCTGTCACTAAATCCAGTTCCTTTGCCAGTCTTAGTCTCCCACAAGGACTCCACTCCCACTGTGGTGTATTCTACTAGCTCAGCCTCTCTTTTTACCATCTGTCTGCTGGTTCACCTTCTTCCCCCCCCTCCCCTCCACAAAATAATTGTTCATAGAGAATGACACGGAGACAAATTTTTCCCCGACCCGCAGGAACTCATTTTCCCATCCCGTCAAGTTCTTTTCCTGTCCCTGCCCCATTCCTGCAAGCCCTGTCCTCATCTGCACAAGCTTCAAACACTTTAAAATCATAAGTGTTCAAGGCTTGTGCAGTTAAGGCAGAGCTTACAGGAATAGGACAGGGACAGCGACAAAATTTGCAGGGACGGGGACAAAAATGTCCTTGTGTCATTCTCTAATTGTTCATTAACAGAAAAAAGGTGCAGTTTTGGCCTAAGACTGGCTTCCTAAGGTGAGTCTCCTCCAATTTTTAGTGTGCCTGAGATGCTTTAATAGAGATACCTTTAACCATCAAAGCATTTTGGAGTTATGTTATATGGGGGATAAATATTTGAGTTTTAGAGGGGTGACACTTCCTTTGTAGTTTGAGTGTAGAAAGGGCAGGCCCCACCTCCTCCACAGCCCTTTCACGGGCTAGTTCACATAGGCTAGGCGCAGGGTTAGGCAATTCTGGTCCTAGAGAGCCGGAGCCAGGTCAGGTTTTCAGGATATCCACAATAAATAATCATGAAATAGATTTGTATCTCAAGGAAGCAGTGCATGCAAATCCATCTCATACATATTCATTGTGAATATCCTGAAAACCTGACCTGGCTCCGGCTGTCGAGGACCAGAATTACCTACTCCTGACTAGGGTATGGTGAGGAGGGGCTTGATTGTTGAACTAAGGCCCAAATCCTGGTAGTTGGGCATCTCTTATTACTTTATCGGGTTAGAAATTATGGGATTCACCACTGTTTGTTCCTGTCTATATATGAGAATCTCTAGTCCAGTGGGGTGTAATGCCCTCAATCCTGCCTGGCCACCCATCCTGGTTCCACAGGGGTGCAAGGATCACCTTTGCTTCGTCACTGTTATCATGTAACTTAAAAACTTTTTAATACCCAACCTGTGACTCATCTTCAGATCAACACAGACCAATGACGCAGCTCAGCCCGAACTTTGCACTTCAAACAAAATGTTTATATACCCCCACCTAGCATGGTCTTGTGCCTCCTGTCTTGGCTCTGTGCCAGAGAGTGGCTAGATCAGCACCTACTTTCCTGCCTCCAAATCTTCACTACCCTGCTCTATGCTTAACGAAGTCCATCATGTGGCCTCCCCCCCCCTTCCCACCCCCAATCCTATGAGAGCTCTGACGTTTAATTACAGCATATTGTTGCTTAATAATTTCCCTCATCGGTTCTAAGTGACAGAAGCTTTCTTATCCTAGAGAAGGAAGAACCGCCTCACCTCAGAGAGGCCGATATAACAGTGTGAGAAGTTTAGCACAGGTTCTCTGCAGTTTTCGGTGCTCTTATGGCTGTCCTATCCACAGAGGAGTTAGCGAAAAGAAGATTGTGCGCAAAGAATTGCTCAGACATCCTCATTTAAATCCAGTAGTAATGAAAGTATTAGCTAAGAACTGCGCCCAGATACTGTTTTTTCTAATGCCAGGGCTTTGTGCCAGCCTAAACTACCTATAACCTTTTGGTTTAAGAAAAGGGGATGGGTGGTCAATCTATGAATAAAATAGGGAGAGGAGGAACAGCTGGTGTGGGAAGCGAGGAGGTGATTGTGTTGCTGAATGTGAAGTGCGAGGTGCCATAGCTGTTGTGACTGGATAGGCAATTTGTGCAGCTGCAGAAATTTTGCATGGCATCATTCCAGTGACTGGAGTTCAGGAGTAGAGGCCTAGCAAAACTCCTTTTTTTTTTTTTTTCCTTTCCCAGTTTCAGTCTAAATCAAATCTACAGCTGAAATTTGCCAAAGCCAAACCCTAGTTACCCTCACCATCCCCCGGATCTACCTTGGAGTCTCTGGTGGGCTAGTTGGGGCAGGAACAACTGGGGATTGCTCCTGCCCTGACTAGCCACTAGACCACCAGGGACTCTAAGATAGGCCAAGGATGGGGGGGGGGGTAGGGTTGAACCCACTATTGTTTAGGATAGAGGGAGTGAGAAGGAAGGAAGGAGCTGAGCCCGCTTTTGTGCAGGGGTTTAGGGGAAGGCAGTGGGGAGAAGTGCAGGCTATAGGTTTTGGTACAGCACTGTGTACGTCCTGGTGGTGGTAGTAGCTGAAAATGTCCCAGCATTTTTGGCTGAAACCGACACAAGACTGAGTATAGATTTCAGACTGGTTTCATTGAAGCACCAGCACTGAAATCAAAACTTGGTCGACCTTTATTCAGAAATAGTCTAGTGATTTAGATATGTGTGCTGGAAGCCAGGGTTCAAATCCCTCTTGACCTCCTTGTGATTATGGGCAAGTCCACTGCCACAAGTACCCTCTGGGATCTATTGTAGCTGAAACTAACTCACCTCGAGCTAAGACTAAAAAGACATGAGCCAAATCTAAACAACAAATATTTATGTAAGGAATATGCACTTGGCAGATCAGATACGCATTAATGTGCATATTTTTATCTGTTCACATTGTGATACACGCACATACAATGTTTGAGGTACAATCTCTAAGCAAAATGCTAATTCTGGTATTAACACATACGTGATGCACGAGAGGACACGGAAGAAAGTGTTTATGAACAACTGGGAAAACCTAAAAGCGGACAAAGCCATGGGGCGATAACAAGGGCATTTATAACATTTTCATCTTTGTTTTCACCCGGAGTGCTCATTTAAATATTAATGACCTTGTTGTAATACATCTGCATGGCAGAGTCCGAGACTGCTAGGAAGCTCGGAAAAGACCACGGTAAGCTGTTTTGATAATCCGCCGCTAAAATACATGAACGCTACACCGGCTGGGCAGTGGTTGCAGCTGGATTTCACCTTGGATTGATTCTATTTGCGCTTGAAGAGAGGGAGTGTTTACTTTGCTTTTAAAGATTCGGGTCTTCTGGGTTCTCTTTAAGCTGTGTGCTTGATTTCTGTTTACTCTTTTAGGGGGCTGGAAGATAAATTTACTCAGTGTCAGGAGGTCCCTGGTCCCTAGTATACACAGGGCCTCGGTAAACACCCATGCAAAGGTGCCCTTCCCCTGCTAACATACACAGACACACACATGCCTTCAGTAACTGCTCATATAAAGTTGATGATACCCACCCCAACCCCCACCCTGGCCACTTATTCCTCTGCCCTTAATACAGAATTCTAAATCCAGTCCTTGTGATACCTCCAGCTAGTCAGGTTTTCAGGATATTCACAATGGATTTGCATGCACTGCCTCCATTTTAGACAAATCTTAACTTATGCATATTTATTGCGGTATCCTGAAAGCTTGACTGCTCAGGTGTTTCTTGAGGACTGCATTGAAATCCACTGCCTTAATGTGAGGAACCATTTACAAGAGTTTATTTCCAGGGACAATGGAACTAACTATTCTTCTCTGGGCTTTTACCTATATGAAAAGAATTATGCTGGTTCCCTGTAGCAGACAAGTTCCAGAATAAAGGGAAAAGATGGAAGGGGGGGGGGGGGTGAAGTTCATGGGGTTGTGTTCTATACCACAAGCTAAAGTTCCTTTTGGCTAAGACCAAGTGTAAGGTTTAAAACCATGAGCTGAAGAGACCTTTTGTGGCTGAATTGAGAACTTGTATAATATGAAGGGTTAACATCCTGCCACCTGACCTTGGTGAGGACACGCAATGTTTGGACTGCAAAGCAGGAGTCTGCCTCCCAAGTGAACTATTTAAAGGAAGAAAGAAAAGTCCAAACTCTCTGGCCCTTCTCCGTCTGTTTATCCATCCACCTGCCCAGGCTTTTCCGAGTTAATGCTTATACAGCAGTGGTCTCAAACTCAAACCCTTTGCAGGGCCACATTTTGGATTTGGAGGGCCTCGTGGAAAAAAATAATTAATGTCTTATTAAAGAAATGACAATTTTGCATGAGGTAAAAAATTCTTTATAACTCTTTCCTTTTGGCTAAGTCTTAATAATAATATTGTAATTTATAGCTAAAGAGACATATGATCAAGAAACTGTTTTATTTTACTTTTGTGATTATGATAAACATACCAAGGGCCTCAAAATAGTACCTGGCGGGCCGCCTGTGGCCCCCAGGCCGAAAGTTTGAGACCACTGTTATACAGTAAGCGCTGCCTCTCACCACTTATGCTCTACTGAAGCCTCAGTAGAAAATGCCCCTAATTACATCAGTCTTGGCATCTCATGTTTGTTTATTATGTTTGTTTTAGTATTTATATACCGCTCTTCACAATGGCATCAGTGCGGTTTACAAAAATAAGGAAAAAATTGCCAATAATTAAAGAACAGAATAGAAGAAATGAAAAAAACTCCTAATAGTTTGTTTATTAAAAACTTTATATACCGCATACCAGCCAAAAAAAGGATTTGAGCAGTTTACAATATATATTTCACATCAATTAAGAAAAGAACTCCATTCAAGAATAGAAAAGGAAATAATTAAAAGAAAACAGTGTTTTTTTCCCTTAAAATTCTATGACAATCAAAATATGAATAATAAAAATTAAGAAATTAATACAAACTGAAAATTTTCTTAACAAAAAAAATCAATAACTACATAAATACAGGTTGCAGTCCCAAACTCATTTCTTCAATTTGGAAAGGCCAATTGGAAAAAATATGCCTTTAGATGTCTTTAAAAATTTATATATGATTCTTCCTTTCTCAATTCTATAGGCAAATTATTCCATAGCCATGGAACTAAATAGAACAACGCACAGTCTCTTGTTGAAGCAAGGTGTGCCTTTTGAGATATGGAGAACGACTACCCTATTGTCATTCAAAGATCATAATAAATGCCTTGGGGCATAAAATAACACCAAGTTAGACAGAAACGATGGTTGTAAGTTTATTAGTTTATCAGTTGCTGCAGGACCTATTTCCCAAAAACTGAATATAAAAATAAAATTAAGGGAATGCCAATTTAAAAAGATGTCTTCAATGAAGACCTAAATTTAATATGAGAGCTCACAATGAAACCCATTAAGAAGAGTTCCATAAATTTGGAACAGAAGCAAAAAAGGCAGAGTTACGAGTTGACGTTAGCCTAACCAGATGAATTGAAGGTAGGGTTAATTGGTTTAAGATTGATGAGCGTTATATAAAAACAAGTAATTTTGCTAGATAGTCAGGTTGCCCTTTGTGTAATACTTTCAATGCTAAAATTTAAAGCTTTATGCATTAAATGATATTTAATAGATAGTCAATGATATTTTTTAAATATCAGAGAGATGTGATCATATCTTTGGGCATTAGTAAGAATTCTAATAGCAGTATTTTGAACAGTCTGTAATTTCTTAAGAGATACCTGAGGAAGTCCAGAATACATGATGTTGCAATAATCCAATTTTGAAGTAACCAATGCATATATAAGAGATTCCCTTTCTGGTGGGCAAATCTGTGCTCCAACCATAGATATGAAAAAATGAATGCCGATAGTTTGGGGCACAGTAATGTATTTTAAATTGGTTTGGGGCCCATTGACATCTTATATTACTTCACTATAGTAAGTCTTTGATTATGAGTCAGTTTTTGTTTGTTTATTTATTTTCATACACATCTAGGGAAGGGTGAGGGGGGGGCTATTTCTGTCCTAATTTGACCTTTGAGTATTTACACTTAGGGTGGGTGGGAGGATGGGAGGGTATTATTAATTCGAAAAGGGTAAGATTATTGGGAAAATCTATGTTTCTGTGTTTTATTGAATAATCGGTGGATGGTTGGGAGAAAATGGTTGGTTATGTATATTTGTAAGTTGAATGTACTTTTATTGACTTATCATATGTTATATCTATATATTGCACTATTGAAGTTTGGAAAATCAATAAAGAATTAAAAAAAAAAAAAAAAGATTCAAAGCAGGGCGCATCAATATATGAACATATTGAACAGATCTTGCATAAAGAATAAAAGCAATATTGTGAGTGGAATTGAGTGGAAACGCCTAAGTACTTCATAGTATTCAGGAGTTGAATAGGTTGAGACCGCAAAGTTGGAGCTACAGTCGGAGACTTTAAGAAACCTGTAATCCCCCACAGCCTGTAATCCATTTGGATCCCATTCTATAACTCCTCTGCTCTCCATGCAACACTGACTTCCCATTAGCTATATAATTTGCTTCAAGATTCTTCTCACACTCTTTACTTAGGCCAACCATCCTCTCTCTTTTCTCTGCTCCTTCCATGTACATCGACTAGTATGTTATGCTTCACAAATGCTAACCTTTTGATCATTCCATCAGTCTCCAGATTGAGATTTGATTCCTATCGCAGTATCCACCTTTTCTTGCATTGTGCTTACTCTCTTGAACATTTTGCCCCTTCAGTTCCCACTTGAGCCTTTTGAGAAGAAATTCAGGATTGCCTTAAACCTGTTTTTTCACCAAAGCCTTTTTTTTTTTCTAATTCTGTTTCCTTTGTTTGTTCTGGTGTCTCGGCTCTCCTCCCCTTCTTGTGTCTCCAGCTTTAGAAGGTTTTATAATTGGTAGGATTGTCCTATTCACTTCTCCTCCCTCTTGTCTCTGTCTTTGTCTTAAATTTAACATTTGCCTACGTGTACTACCATTAATTTCACTGCACAACAAAGTTTTTGCTTCCTGAACACTGCTGGGTGTTTCTTATAGAATTTTGGGTGCTGATCATGAATATTACATCAAAAATTACCCATCACGTACCATTTCAGAGAAATCTTCAATTTTGTCGTGATTTTTTCTTATATTTGGATGCAAACAATTTTTTTCTCCCATAAGTGTCTTATCAACAACGGTTTGTGCCGCCTGGGTATGTCCATGCATAAAATCTAGCCAGGTTGGAAGCTGTTTTATGGAAGATGACATCCTGGGCATGTCTGGGCAGGTCTGAACGAGCTTGCGCTGTCTCACCATGCTATAATGGTGGCTTCCATACACCGATCCTGCTCATTTGGTTAATATAGATAGTCCGTGTGTGTATATAGTATCAGTATAGTAAAGTATAGTAGTATAGTAGCTGTAGCAATATAACAGTAAGTAAGCTTGATGCTATAGACGTTTTGGTGTTGGGCAATATGTCTCGTCGGTGTCGTAACAGCCGCGACACATTCTGCTATATCTGTGGGGAATATACACTTACGCCTCAGAGACGTTCGATGACTGCCCTTGTAAAGAAAGCCTATCATCTGTATTTTGGCTGCAAAATAGGTGATCAAGACAAGCAATGGGCGCCTCACATTTGCTGTGCGACATGTGCTGTTAGTCTGAGAGCCTGGCTCAGAGGTACTCGAAAGACGATGCCATTTGCTGTTCCGATGATATGGCGAGAACAGAAAGACCATGTGACGGACTGTTATTTCTGTTTGACTAATGTGTCTGGTTTCTCTGCCAAAAACAAGAAGTCAATTGAATATCCTAATCTGCCTTCAGCAATGAGACCCATGCCACATGATGACAGTCTTCCAGTTCCGAAACCACCAGAGGATTGGACCTTAGACGAACCAGATGAAGAAACTGCAGTGCAGGGTTCTAACAGTGACATTGACCCGGATTTTGAACCATCCTCATCAGGCGATCCACATCTGATAACACAGTCCGAATTGAACGATTTGGTCAGAGATTTGGGTCTGTCAAAAGCAAAAGCTGAGCTGCTAGGTTCGAGACTGCAGGAATGGTGTTTGCTATCACCAGGTACGAAAATTTCTGTGTTTCGAGACCGGCATCATGATATAACCAAATTTTTTGCACAAGTCGACAGTCTCTGTTTCTGTTGTGACATTGAAGGATTGTTCTCGGTCTTTGGTTGTGATCACAACCCGGAAGAATGGCGTCTTTTCATTGATTCGTCAATGTTAAGCCTGAAAGCTGTTCTGTTGCACAATGGCAACGTTTATCCTTCAGTACCTGTTGGCTATGCAGCACATATGAAAGAAACATATGAGAATATGGAAATGTTACTAAAGTATGTCCAGTATACCAGGTATAACTGGAATATCTGTGGAGACCTCAAAGTCGTTGCTCTGTTACTAGGACTGCAGCTTGGCTATACAAAGTACTGCTGTTTCATCTGCGAATGGGACAGCCGAGACAGAGAGTCGCACTATTCTAGAAAGAACTGGCCACTCCGTAAAAAGTTAGTTCCAGGACAGAAAAATGTAGCACATGAATCGCTTGTTGACCCGACAAAGATATTTTTGCCTCCTCTTCACATTAAACTGGGACTCATGAAGAATTTTGTGAAAGCAATGAACAAGGAAGGGGAAGGTTTTCGTTATTTAAGACAGATGTTCCCAAGAATAACTGATGCCAAGATCAAAGAGGGTATTTTTGTTGGCCCCCAGATCAGACATGTTATGAGTGACAAGCGATTTGAAGATCTGTTAGTTGGGCCGGAAAAAATTGGCTGGAAAGCCTTGAAAGACGTTGTTGACAATTTTCTGGGCAATTACAGAGCCCCAAACTACATTCAGCTGGTAGACAAACTTCTCAAAGCATACAAGAGAATGAAGTGCAATATGTCACTCAAGATTCATTTCCTCCATTCACACTTGGACTTCTTCCCCGCAAATCTCGGTGCTGTGAGTGACGAGCACGGTGAAAGGTTTCATCAAGACATAGCTACGATGGAGAAACGATACCAGGGCAATTGGAATCCGTCAATGCTTGCCGACTATTGTTGGATGCTACAACGTGATGCACCAGACACTGAATATAAAAGAAACTCGGGAGCAAAACACTTTTAATTCTGTTTCATTTAGTCGCTTGTGCGAAACGTAAACTTGACTATATATTTTATTGTCAGTAAACATAAAAATGTCTATTTCTCATAGTTCTTACGTGATGCAGTAAAACCAAAACCATATTTGAGCATACCAAGTTGGTACCTGTCATAATCACCAAAAACTTTTCAGGAATCAAGACTTAACCAAAAAATTGTTGTGCAGTGTTTTGGTCAACCTTCTGAATTTTGTAAACTACCATGATGACTATGGACAGCAGTATGCCAAATGATACTTAATTAATAAATCCAAACATAACTAGGGGGGAGGGGGCATAATTGCCAGCTAGTGTGCAAGTACAGTAGGGAAGGGTTTTTGTGGTTTTATTAATGAGGGATGCACAGTGGTGTAGGTGTGCAATGGGGGTGGGTGGGAAGGAGAGGGGAGGAGGAGACCCATGCTGCTTGTGTTATGTATGGAGAAAGAAGCAAAAGGCCTGTGCTGTGTGTATTAGAGAATGACACGGGGAAAATATTTATCACCGTTTCATCCCCGCGAGCTTAGTCCCTGCCTAGTCCCTGTCCTGCAAGCTCAGTCCCTGTCCCCTTGCAAACTGTCAGATCCCATCCGCAAAAGCCTCGAATAGTTATGATTTTATACTGAATTTATTTTATTAAACTCTAAAAAGAGACTATTCTGTACAATTGTCATTTTATAATCACAAATAATACCGAGTAAGGATCAACAAAACTCCTGTCTCCCCTCCCTTTCACAAATATCCCCTCCACTATTGTGAAAACTGAACAAACCAAATTTCTACAGAATGCTACATAGCTAACAGCTATTAAGCTAACAGAATATTTCAGTCACACATGGCAGGAATAGTGTTAGGGGAGAACAACTAGGGCAACTGCCCCCTGGTCAGAGAGAGAGCCCTAAGCCAGCTGGAAGCTAAAGAAGCACAGCCTAGGCTTTGCGGTCCCCAGTTATGCCTAATACCAGCTCTAGCAGGATACATATTTCAAATCTGAAATATTCTAATCACAAAATATAAAATAAATTTGTGGGGGGTTTTTCTACCTTTTGTTGTCTGGAAATTTTATTCTTCAAATCACATTGGTCTCAGGCTTTGGTTTTGGGTTCCTTCTGTCTTTATCGTGGCATGGCTGGCTCCTGAAGGTAAAATAGGCGCAAGAGGAACTGGGGAGGAGATGCCGAGGCTGACACGGGCACAATTTTTTTTTTACCACAGGAGCAAGACTTTTCACCGCTTCCAAAGGGAGTGAAAGGTCTTGTCCCCATTCCTGCAGTAAACCAGTTGCAAATGTCCCCATTACTGCGGATTTACTGCAGTGACCACAGTTTACCACGATAAACGGTCCCCGTGTCATTCTCTAGTGTGTGTCGTATGGAGTTTGGCCAGGAGCATTTGTGGAAGAGGGGCATCTGTTGTTGCTGTTGAGGGGAAGGATGGAGACCAGCATTGGAGCTATGAGAAGTAGAATGGAAGGGGATCCATAGTTTTTGTGAGGGTTGGGGGATGAGGATCCATGTGCTCAGGGGTGGTTCATGGTGTAAGTAACACGTGGTGAGGGATAGGGGTCGTCAGTGGCCATGGAGCGGAATCCACACTGAGGGTCAAAAGAGGGTAGCCAAGCTTCTGAACAGGACTGTGGTAAGGTTGTCTGAGGTGCAGCTCCTGACTGAGTGTGCCACAATCAGTCATTCTTAAAGGTTAAAAATACAAACAATGAGTTTAGGTGATTATTTTATATTGATTCTTACATGCCTTATTTTTTTTTTATACATAATGCTTGATTAGCTTTTGGGACCTAAGGCCTTCTTTAGAACAATATGAGCAAAATATAACATTTTATCAGACAAATATGTAAGTGTAATCATAAAAAGCATTCCAAAGATAAACCAAAGGAATAAAGCTGGGAGGAAAGAGGATGGAAGATTGATTGATGATATAAAAGTGAAAGGCAGAATTTTATGGCTTGTAATAAGTTTAAAGGCCTAGATCTCTGTTCAGTCCTTTCTTATCAGTTCCAAAATGTCTGATCGGCCTAACTTCAAAGGGCTTATGTTCAGGGATTGTGTTAAATTTTCCTTTAAGTGTCCTGATAAGGCTATTGATCTAGTGGTCTGGTTCCACAGAGTGGAGTTATCTCCCTGGCCTGATTTGTGATCTTGAGTCTATGCGAGTTGATTCTTGGCTTTAACGTCTGACTTGTCTTTTTTGATGTGGCATCTGTTACATTTTCTACATTGAGGAACCAAAGCAGAAAGCCAGTGGAGATGGAAGTGCACTGTTAGCACGACATTTGCGCATGGTGCAAAGTGGAGTTTGTGCAGAAACTAACCCAGCTCAAAACCTTGTGTTTAGACACCAGTGTATAGCATTATTAAAATCAAGGGAGGCTCTTAGTTATTCCGTCCTTATGCAAAGACGTGCGCAGAAGGCTTTAAGGCAAACTCAATGCAGGAAGTTGAATGCCGGGTCTGAGGAGGTGTAGAAGGGTTTCCTTGTTCTTTTGCAATAAAGTGTCTGTGAGGGTTTAGTGCCTGCTGTTTTTCTCTTTGCTTAGAGCAGGGCTACTCAATTCTGGTCCTCAAGGTCCACAGGCAGCCCAGGTTTATAGGATATCCACAACGAATATGAGTGAGAGAGCTTTGCATACCAAGGAGGCACTGGACCTTGAGGACCAGAATTGATTAGCCCTGACTTAGAGAATAATAGCATTTGTAAAACCAGATGATGGTTCTGCATAAAGGTCAAAGCAGGGGGGGAAAACCCACCCCTATCTGTGTATAAATATTGACATCGCAAATATCATGGCACATTTTTATAATGCAAATATTTATGTACAGAATAACTTTACAGTATCTATGCTGATTTTTTTTTTTTTTTCTCAGACATGCACAGTACTAGCTACTCTGAGCTAGAGAATAACACGGGGGACAAATTTTTCCCTGTCCCCACAGGAACTCAATTTCTCTGTCCCGTCCCCATGAGTTTTGTCACTGTCCCCGTCTCTCTGCCCCATCCCTGTAAGCTCTGCCTTAACCGCACAAGCCTTATCAAACAATTATTTTAAAGTGTTTGAACCTTTTGCAGATGAGGACAGAGCTTGCAGGAATGGGACAGGAAAAGAACTCGCCAGGACGGGAAGCTGAGTTCCCGCGGGGATGGGGAAAAATTTGTCCCCCTGTCATTCTCTACTCTGAGCATAGAACCTTGTGTGCATGTGTAACTGTATACTTCCTGATTAGTGCACAAGTTCACACATCAGATTTGCATAGGATTAGTTTACTGCGTCAGTGAGCAAAACTTTGTCTGTGGCCATCAGCACAGGGCTCTTAACGTAAGCTTTTCTGCATTGGCCCCTGAGTAAGCTATACACCTTTAGAGGAAGTACTTCCTTGTGGATGGCTATGGAGTCCTGTGATATGTGCTGGTACAGTTTACAGAAGGTATATTGCCCTTCTGTCAGAAACTTGCTTTTTTACTAGATTTTTGCTTCAGATTAGGTTTTTGGGAAATTAATGCTGGTGGAGCAGGGACTATTTCTTCTAGGAGAAGTGACTTTAGGGTTTTTATAATTTTTACAGCTCTGGATTGTATGTCGTACAAGGGGTACAAAGACTGGAGAAGAACAGATAAAAATATATGATTTACCTCTCCACAAAAAGCAGACGTATAGAGGAGGTTGGGTATTACAGGTTGGTAGTCTGACCTCTGTGAGGAGTAAACTTTATGAAAATGTTGCTAAAAGATGACAGTATAGTTTCTAGAATCCAGTGGATGCAAGATCTGTGGAAATATGATTTTATTAGAGGTAGGTAGGTTTTGCCAGGCAAGTATGTTTTGTTTTTTTTGTTGGTTTTTTTTTTTCTATTGACTGGGTGCCCAGAGAATCAGATTGAGGGAGAGCATTATATAAGATATATTTTATATTGTATTTCAGCAAAACCTTTATGTGGTTCCCCATAGGCAACTTACAAATAAATTGAGTACCCATAGTATGGGCCATAAGTGAATAACTTTAGAAACAGGATGAGTGAGAGGTGATAAAGGGTAGTTTATGAGTTTGAGTTTATTCATTTGTATCCCGCTTTATACAAAGCAGGTCACAGCAAATACATACACAGTATTAAAAAAAATAATAATAAAAATTAATACTTAACAAACATAAGACAAAAAACAGTTTGGCGACCAGTTAGTGATAAATGGGGTTCAATATAAGGATAGGAATTATTACCAGTAGTGTGCCACAGGAATCGGTCTTTGATCTGGTTCTTAATATTTTTGGAAGTGATAGTCACAGGTATAATCAAAAACTAAAACGTCCCAAAAAAAATGCCTAAAGTTGGCACTTGGATGTTCTAATCACCAGGACATCAAAGTACTGATAATTGAAACCATTTTCCTGGACATCTAGTGAGATGTTTCATCCGCTGTACGTCCAGAGTTAAAGGGGGCGTGCTTTGGGTGTGCCAGACTTGGACGCTTTGCAGAGATAAACCAAACCTTTCCCAAGAAGTCCTGGGTGGAACTTAGATGCTTCCAAAAAGGTCTAGCCCAAAACGTCTTAAGTGTCAAAAAGGTACCCAATGATTAAGTAATGATTCTCCAACACTCCCCCAGTGGTTATTAACCCACTCCCCAAAAATCTGAATAAAACAGTACATATCTCTGTCTGGAACAGCATCACACAGGTGTCTTAAGTAGCTAGATGGATGGGCTAGTGAACCATAGAGAGGAGGAGCACTCTTAACTACAACTTTTGGGAGGTGTTTTTGAGGGCTTACCATAAATTATAAGGGAGTATATGGTGAGATGTATATCTGGCCCTCTTAACGTGCTCCACTACTGTTGGCATGTCTCCTAAGGCCAGTCCACTAGAATGGTGGCCCCTCCTATGTCTAAATGGTACTGATTTGGATGTTTCTAACTTGGACATTTTTGTGATTGAAAATGGCAAATTAAGTTGGATGTTCTGGCGGTCCAAATGTTTTGGCGTCCAAGTAGGTGAGATTTTTTTTTTTTTTTTAATGGACGTCCTGTTTGAAAATGGGCGTTTCTGTGCTTCCGAATTTGGATGGTTCATGGGAAATGTCCAAGATTGACTTATATGCCATTTTTGAAAAATGCCTTTATTGTCTGTCTGATAAGGGTTGCTTGTTTGTGGATGATACCAAAATCCACAAGAGGGTAGACATCCTGGAGGTGTGGATAACATAGGGATCTAGTGAAACTTGCAGAATGGTCTAGAATTTGACATCTAAGATTTAATGCCAAAAAATGTACTGTCATGCATTTGGGCTTTAAAAACTCCAAGAAAGCAGTACTGCATACAAAAGAGCGGGACCTGAAGGTAATGAACTTAAGGTAGCCAAAGAGGTAGAAAAGGTGACAGCAAGAGCCAGAAGGATGCTAGGGAGAAGAATGGCCAACAGGATGGCCTCTTAGTCTCTGGCTAGATCTCATTTGGAATACTGTGTATAGTTCTGGAGACCTTCAAAAATATATAAACAGGATGGAGTCAGTCCAGAGTGGCTACTAAAATGATCAGACACACTGACTTAAAGATCTCAGTATGTATATTTTGGGAATTAAAGCGGAAGAAGGGAAATAGGAAAGAGAGATTTAAGTAACTCCATGACATAAATGTGAAGTACTGAAATAAGAAGGCATAGGATGAAAGTGATAAGTTCAGGAGTAATCCAAGGAAATATTTTTGTACAAAAAGGGTGGTGGATGCATAGAATGGCCTCCCAGTGGAGATGGTGAAGACAAGGACTGTATCTGAGTTCAAGAAAGCATGAGGCAAGCGTATATAGCATCTCTAAGGGAGAGGAAGGTATGGTAGAGATTAACAGTTGGTATGGGCTTTATCTGCAGTCATTTCTTTGCACTGTAGTAGATATGTCCTGGAAATGTTAAAGAAGCAAATCTCCCTGGAGATGATTTTAGGGGTCTACTTTTTTTTTTATTGGCTTGAAGGAGCCAATTAAGACTGAGATATCTCTGACCCATGAAACAGGGACAAATCTGTGGTATTTTGTGGTTGAGGCACGGGTTAAATTTAAGTTCGGCTGTATTTGTTTTAAGGCACTAACAGGTTTAATTCCAGAGTATCTTATGGAATCTTTCATTATTACAAATTCTAAACATTCTAGAAAATCTCATTCATTGTTTTCATTTCCTTCTGTAAAAGGATGTAAATATAAGAAATTTCAGGAACGATTGCTCTCTTTTCAGGCAGCCTTATGGACTAGGGATTTAACTCGTATTCATATTCCCAAATTCGTATCAACAATTTCAAAGTGCCTTAAAGATGCATCTTTTTAGGGAATCTTTCGGAAGTTAGATATTGGAGGTTTATTCATTTGTATTACTAGTCTTAGAACTTAATGGTATTTGCGGTATACAAGTGAGTTTTATGTTATGTTATATAATTGGCTTTCTATGCATTCAACCATACAAAACACTATAATTGCAACTCTGTATCCAGCAAGATTTTGGGGACAGTGTAGCTTTGACATACAGCTCCTGATTGGTGAAGCCTGACTTTAGCACAGGAAGTCCCGGTCGGAGAATACAGTGAATGATCAGGGGAACACTGTACTCCTCCCTGGAAACTCCGATCATCGGCCAAGTCTCTCTTGTCTGTGCCTTACTCTTCCACTGCTGACTCCAGACTATATCCCTTCTTTCTTACTGCGCCATATGCCTGGAACTGTCCGAGTCATACGTCAAGCTCCATCCCCAGCAGTATTCAAGTCCAGACTAAAAGCCTATGTTGGTTTTTTTTTAGGTTGCTTTTAACTCTTAACCCCCTCGTCCTAAAACACCCACAGTAACTGCCTTGTGACCCTGGGAAGGTCACTTGCACTCCTTTGCCCCAGGTACAAAACTTAGATTGTAAGCCCACTAGGGACAGAGATAGTACCTGCATATAATGTGTATAGTGCTGTGTATGCCTAATAGCACTATAGAAATTATTAATAGTAGTAGTACTGTATTGAAAAGATGGACTTTGTTTGAGGGATGGAAGCCCAGTGCAGGTGGTAATTTCTCACCTCTCGAGTTTCAGCACGTCCCTTTCAGCCTGTTCCGAGACAGCTGGAAGCTCTGTATGTGTGTGTGGTGTTTGTTGTACACCAGTTACAGCTGCCCTGAGGAATTGTTACACCCAAGTGCACCCAGCTCTGCTTGCATCTCAATACTCTTTCCTGTATCTGTTTGATAATCAGATCATATTGTTTGCATATGGAGATTTCACAGTATTGTAAAGTGCAGACAGCTGAATGCGGAAGTCATATTCCAGCTCTTCTGCCTTGTAATAAATTGTTGTTCTGTGTTTTTAATTACCTGTGTGTGTTTATTCATAGGGGCTTTCTGAGTCTTAAGAACATAAGCAGTGCCTCCGCCGGGTCAGACCATAGGTCCATCATGCCCAGCAGTCCGCTCCCGCGGCGGCCCAAACAGGTCACCTGTCTGAATCACCAGAAGGGGCCCCCTTGCCACCCTGGTTTCCCATTGAAGTCCTATCTTCCCATCGAAGTCCTAACCTTCCGGTTTTGCACATGCACGACCTGGTCGGGATTCTATACTTATTTCCTGGATACTTCTCTCAGTATCCCACGATCCCTTTATCCCTCAGGAATCCGTCCAATCCCTGTTTGAATCCCTGTACCGTACTCTGCCCGACCACTTCCTCCGGCAGTGCATTCCAAGTGTCCACGACCCTCTGGGTGAAAAAAAACTTCCTTGCATTTGTTTTGAACCTATCTCCCTTCAGTTTCTCCGAGTGCCCCCTCATACCTGTTGTCCCCTTCAGTCTGAAGAATCTGTCCCTATCCACCCTCTCTATGCCCCTCATGATCTCGAAGGTCTCTATCATATCTCCCCTGAGCCTCCTCTTTTCCAGGGAGAAGAGCCCCAGCCTATCCAACCTCTCGGCGTATGGGCAGTGTTCCAGCCCTCTTACCAGTTTCGTCGCTCTCCTTTGGACTCTCTCAAGCACCGCCATGTCCTTCTTGAGGTATGGCGACCAATACTGAACGCAGTATTCCAGATGCGGACGCACCATCGCTCGATACAATGGCATGATGACTTCCCGCGTCCTGGTTGTGATGCCCCTCTTTATGATGCCCAGCATCCTGTTGGCTTTTTTCGAGGCTGCTGCGCACTGTGCAGATGGCTTCAGTGATGCATCCACCAGCACACCCAAGTCTCTCTCAAGTCTGCTGTCTCCCAACAATGCCCCCCCCCCCCCCCATTTTGTAGTTGAACAACGGGTTCTTTTTCCCTATATGCATGACCTTGCATTTTTCCACATTGTTTTATTGTTTTATTGTTTTTGATCCTGTAACACAGCGGTCTCAAACACTTTGCAGGGCCACATTTTGAATTTGTAGGTACATGGAGGGCTGCAGAAAAAAAATAGTTAATGTCTTTTTAAAGAAATGACAACTTTGCATGAGGTAAAACTCGTTATAGTTTATAAATCTTTCCTGAATTGCTTCTGATAATTTCAGCTATACGCAGCTGAAAGTAGTGCAACATGCAGAAAGTGAAGTTTAGATAGTTTTTCACTTTCTGCATGTTGTACTGCTTTCAGCTGTGTATAGCTGAAATCAGAAGCAATTAAGGTAAGATTTATAAACTATAAAGAGTTTTACCTCATTCAAAATTGTGATTTTGATTCTAAAGTCTCAACTGTAAGAGACAAAATTTTGGTGCAGTCCTCTAGGCTTTTTTGTAGAGGGTAGAATCAATATCTGATATGTGCCTGGAAAACTTGTGCCTTAAGTGTCTGGCAGTTGCGTTCGCAACCACCATCAGCTCTCACCTCCTCCAGCACTGGACACAACCGCCATCTTACATCAAGCAGTCGCCGCCAGGAGAGGTGCCGAATTTTGCGAGACTTCATGAGATTACGTAGACACGCACAAGCTGCACTGTGTCCAATGGTTACCTTACGTTCTGGAAGGTTGCCTGCCTCGCTGCTGTAACTTCACACAATTGTCCTCTCCACTCCACCTCACAATCGCGTACAGATGCAGGAAAGCGCTTGGGTGAGGTTACAGCAGTGAGGCAGGCAACATTCCAGAACAATGGTAATATACTGAGGGCCTCAAAATAGTACCTGGCAGGCCACATGCGACCCATGGGCCGCGGGTTTGAGACCACTGCTGTAACAGGACTTTATTTAAAGAGTAATACTAACAAGTACAGTGGTGCCTCACACAACGAACTTAATTGGTTCCAGGAGCAAGTTTGTTATGCGAAAAGTTCGTTATGTGAAACGTGTTTTCCCATAACAATACATGTAAAAAAAAATAATTCGTTCTGTAGCATAAAATATGCTGTCATTTTTCCCCATTTCCCTGTGCAGCAGCATAAGGGGTTAGGGAGTTTCTCAGGCTGGCAAACTGTCTTCTCCTCTCCCTCTCTAATGCTCCTCCTATGCTTTCCTTTTCTGTTCTCTTCCTCCTTCACCATCCCCTCCTCTTTGTCCAATCTCTCTCTCTCTGCTTCTCTCCTCCTCTCTGATTTTCTTCTTCTACCTTGCCTCTCCTCCACCCTCTGATGCTCGTCTCTCCTGATTCCCCCCTCTGGTGCTGGCCGACTCGTGGCTGGCACCCATTGGCTGCTGCGCGCGAGACCTGCCAGCGGCCGGATGCAATGGGAAGCAGTCATCTGTTGGAGGCTGTAGTCGGGAGTCAGCGCCGTTAAAGCTGGTGGTTCTGCTTAGAAAGAACCACGCGCCTGTTTAAAACTGTCACGCCGCTGGAGCCGGGAGGCGACAGAGAGCAACCGTTGCCAATCCAGCGCGTCTCTCCCCGTCTCCTCCCTGTGCGCGCATGCTCGCTCTCAGGCCTCCCCTCCCCACCCCACCATCCTAACTCATACCTGAGGCCGTCCACCACCAACACCACTTCCGCAGCTCGCTCGCGCTTCGATACCCCGTCCCCTCTGACGCGGCCGCCTCGCTGGAAACAGGAAGTGTTTGGGGGGGAGGGCTAGATGCTGGATAATCGGGGGAAACAAGTGAGAGAGGGCAGTTAAGCGCAGTGCCTGCGCGGAAGGATGCAGCTCGGGCGACTTCATTGTGTGAAACGAAGTCCGTTGTACGAATCAAGACAAGAAGTTCGTTGTGCGCAGCGTTCGCTGTGCGAGGCATTCGTTAGGCGAGGCACCACTGTACCTCAAAATGCTTCCTTGAGTGGAAAGGAGACTTTAATGCAGGGGTGTCCAACCTCTGCCCTCTCCAGGTCATGTTTTCGGGATTTCCAAAATGACTATGCATGAGATATTTCTGCATACCATGGAAGCAGTGCATGCAAATAGATCTTTTGCAGATTCATTGGGGAAATCCTGAAAACTAGACTGAATTGCAGCCCTCGAGGACCGATATTGGGCAACCTTGCTTTAGTGGGAAGGATTATGGTAGGACCTAGAAGGGGTAGATTTGGGTAACATTAGGAAATGTTTCTGCACAGAAAGGGTAGTGGACATGGGGAATAGCTTTCCTAGTGGAAGTGCTGGGTAGAGAATGACACGGAGACAAATTTTTCCACGTCCTGTCCCTGCGAGTTTTGTCGCTGTCCCTGTCCTTGCCCTATTCCTGTAAGCTCAGCCTTAACCACACAAATCTCGAACACTATGATTTTAAAGCGTTTGAGGCTTGTACAGATGAGGACAGAGCTTGCAGGAATGGGGCAGGGACAGGATGGGACGGGGGAAAATTTGTCCCCGTGTCATTCTGTAGTGCTGGGGTCAGAGATGAGCACAATGATCTGCTGGCTGTGGATGTGTGACGGGAGAACCAGAGATGAGCCGCAGTCTGTGGCATTGCACCTGAAAGGGCAGAGACTAGATGGGCTTAATGATCCTTGTCTTGCATCATCATATGTTTCTGTGTAAAACATATCTAGGAAATAGCAGCTTCTCTCCTGAGAGAGAACTCTAGCTCCAGCTGTACCCAGTAGATTGAAATGCAGTAATTGCATAAAGATTTCTGGGTATCTTCTTAGACTTGCAGTCAGAAATTAAGAATCAAACTAGTTATCAAACCAAAATTACTGTATTGATTCTTTGAAGTCAAAGATTAGTCGGGAGGAAAAAAGACCCTAGAAGTTAGAGTATCTCATTCTAAATTTTATATTTTTTCTATGCTTTTTATAATTTTTAAAATCGAAATTATCAGACTTATCTTAATATATTTTCCGTATTAATGACTGCACCTTTAATCTTCACCATCACCCACAATGGCCACTGTTTTTACCATTATGAGTTCTTCAGGATGTTGAATGTTCTGGGGGGGGGGGGTTGTCTGGGGAGGATAGTGAGTGAGAGTTTCTTTGTTAATCAGCAGATTAGTGTGTGAGCGCTTACCGCCTACAAAATAAGAGGCAGAAAGGGCTCGCCTACTAATTTATATTGATGGTTGCGCGCTATTGACAATTTGCACGTGGTCATTATTTTGGGAAATGGAAAATTAGCCATTTTCCAGCTGCAGTAGAAATGGCCTTAGTTCACAGGAAAGACCTGCATAAGGGCACACTAAAGCCACTTTCTACTGTAGCTTTGTAAAAGGAAGACCCTTTAAGTCTGGTAAGGATAGATGTCTGGAGAATACAGAGTGCTTGTTGCTGTTCAGGAGCTCATACGTCATTGTCTCTCTTGCAGTGAAGGTGTCTTTAAGTGCCCAGAGGATCAGCTTCCACTTGACTATGCAAAGGTAAGAGGCTTTCTTTTAACTTTTCTTTAAGGGACTTCTCTGAGGTTCTTGCCTGTGTGGCACAGTGGTTAGAGCTACAGGTTGTGGGTTCAAATTCCATGCTGCTCCTTGTGACCCTGGGTAAATCATTTATTTAAACATTTATATCCCGCATATTCAAAATCTATGCTGGTTACAACATTTACAATCAATTTCTTCAAGGCACGTATATCTTCAATAACTCACTAATCAACAATCGTATGAGATCGGTTGCCAACTCTGAAGTTCCTCATTAAACCTGTCAACATATTATTGCTTTGGTTCTCAGCGGCACCACCAGGGACTCTGTAAACTTTCATAGTCCAAGGCTTTATGTGTCAACTCTCCATTGTAATTTTTAATATATACTTTAAAAGTACTTAGCTTTGTGGTCGAGATGTAGGGATGTTTAAGACTCACTCATGGCCCGGGCTGGTTTCACTCCGGGTTTGTATTAGCCCAGAAAAGAGACCCCTCCTGAAGGACACGAAACTCGAGTCGAGGGGCTCGGTTTCTCAGCATGGCACTTAGTTGGTTTTAAACACAAGCACTTTTATGGTTTCAGTCTATGGCTGCCGAGTCATCCAACAAGGGCCTCCTATCAACAATTTCAAATAAGTTACTAGTATACGATGCTGTATGTGGTTAATGATCGTTAACTTAGGGAGGCAAGAGACTGTAAAATAAGCGATGATGGTCCCTCTGGCAACCATAGTTGAGTGAAAACACTGAACAAAGTTGGCTGTAGGGTCTGAGCACTTTACACAGTTATCATTATTTATTTATCTATTGACTAATTTAAACTTTCTAGAGCTGTGATAGTGGATTGTGACCGGGATGTTTAAGCCAACATGTTTCACCTGAAACGTTTTTTTCAAGGCGATAATCCCTTACTGCTTATAGCACTAAACTTAGACCACTGCCATCATCCAACATTATAAATTAGAGCAGTACAATTATTCAGTACCACATTAACAGACAACATAATTCTTGCAACTTATAACATTCATGATGCAACTCCATAAAGCAAAACCATATATAAACTAAAACACTCCCAAATCCTGAAAAGCATTTCTAAAAAAAAAAAAAATGAGCCTTCAAACTGTTACGAATATATTTTTAAAAAAAACATTGCCTAAGGTACATTAGATATAGTGTGAGTCCACTGGGAAAAATGCTTGATAACCTGAATGTAATCCACTTAGGCTATAAGTGATATATAAATACTAAAAATAAAATAAATAACAGTAGAGAAAGGACATAAGAAGTGCCATCTCCGGATCAGTCCTTCGGTCCATCAAGTCTGGCGATCCGCACACGCGGAGGCCCTGCCAGGTGTACACCTGGCGTAATTTTTAGTCACCCATATCTTTCTATGCCTCTCGTAAGGAGATGTGCATCTAGTTTGCTTTTGAATCCTAGGACGGTCAATTCCGCAATAACCTCCTCTGGGAGAGCATTTCAGGTGTCAACCACTCTCTGCGTGAAGCAGAACTTCCTGATATTTGTCCTGGACTTGTCCCCCCCCCCTTAGCTTCATTCCATGTCCTCTTGTCCGTGTCAAATTGGACAATGTAAATATTTTTTCCTGCTCTATTTTGTCGATTCCTTTCAGTATTTTGAAAGTCTCGATCATATCCCCTCGCAGTCTCCTTTTCTCAAGGGAGAACAATCCCAGCCTCTTAAGTCGATCCTCGTATTCCAATTTCTCCATACCTTTTACCAGTTTCGTTGCTCGTCTCTGCACCCTCTCCAGAAGTTTATATCCTTGATGTTGGGAGACCAATGTTGGACGCAGTATTCCAAGTGGGGTCTGACCATTGCTCTATAAAGGGCATTATGACCCTCTCCGATCTAAAATTACACTGGCTACCAATGGAGGCGTGAATACTGTTCAAATTTAATGCATCTGTTACAAACAAGTCTGGGGCCTTGCACCTTCCTACCTGCAAACACACTTCACTCTGCGCAACCCCACACGTACAACCAGAAACAAAAACATCTTTGCATACCCAAAAATCACAGGCTGCAAATACAAATCCTTCCTAGACAGAACCTTCATGTTCCAAGCAAACAGACAGCAATCCTGGCTGGGAAACCACATAAATAAAGCCAGACAGACCTATAACACATTCCGAAAATCAATTAAAACCGCTTTATTTGACAAATTCCTTGCCTAATCAGATGACCTCTCTCAGATATTCTTTCCCCTTATAACACCAATGTATTATGTAATTTCTTTCTCTCATGTATTCCTTCCCTATGCTTCCCTAATTATTATGTAACTTCCTTCTTATTACATTGTATATTTTGCTGATTGTCCAGCCTTCTTTCTATGTGAACCGCCTAGAAGTCAGTTTGACTATGGCGGTATAGAAAAATAAAGTTGTTATTATTATTATTATTATTATTACTTGCACTTGCATGTGTGTGTGTGCTTGATAGAGAGCCCTGTCGTTTGCTGATCAGAACTAGAATTTCATACTGGATGTGAGGGAGATTCACTATGCACAGGTTCATTTTCAAGCCTTTTTCTTTGGGTTCATATGTTGGATTTTAATTTATTTAGTTTTCTATCCTCATCTCCCCAGCGAGCTCAGAACTGGTTACAGGTTAACATACATAATATACAGTTAACGGGTTACAATTTGTCATAGTTACAGTACATGTTTTTGTGGGGGGGGGGTTTAATACAAGGTTTTTTTTTTGGTTTTTTTTAAATACAAGTTTTTATCCTAACTTGACACATACTAGGGATCTAATATCAATATACGTGGAGGGGGATAATCAAAACATACGTCTAAGTCCGATTGGGCCGTATAGCGCTAGACACCCAAACTTGACAATGGGAAAATGCCCATTCTTGAAAAACATGTCTAAAATAAATGATTTAAAAAAAAAAAATATATATATATATATATATACCCAGATGACAGTAAGAAGCGGCAGGGGGGGTGCCCAATTGCGGGAAAGGGTGCCGGATCGGGGGGGGGGGGGGGGCCTTCAGGAGGAGCAATGCCGGTTCTCGTGGGGGGGAGGGGATAGAGTAGCGCCGCTGGCCTCGGGGGTGGGAACGTATCGTAATCTAAGGTACCACTGTGTGTGTGTGTGTGTATGTATGTATATATATATATATATATATATATAAATGATTAAAAAAAAAATATATATATATATATATATATATACACACACACACACACACACACAGTGGTACCTTAGATTACGATACGTTCCCACCCCCGAGGCCAGCGGCGCTACTCTATCCCCTCCCCCCCACGAGAACCGGCATTGCTCCTCCTGAAGGCCCCCCCCTCCACGATCTGGCACCCTTCCCCGCAATTGGGCACCCCCCTGCCGCTTCTTACTGTCATCTGGGCATCGGCACTGGCATGTCCTGTGCATTGGTGCCGGTGCCCGAAGATCAGCCTCCTCTTCTTGCTGGACCTTGAGCATCTGCGCATGCTCAAGGCCTGCGAGTTCACGTTCTCTCCGAGAATCTCTGAGAGAGCGTGAACTCGCAGGCCTTGAGCATGCGCAGATTTATATAGACATCCAGGCTATTCGTCCAGACCGCTAGTACGTCTATCTTTATACTACATTCTCAACTAAAATTTTGTCCAAGTTGCATAAGCCCAGAGTAAGACTACTTGGTCGTGGGAGGGGCCAGCATTATGATGGACTGGCCACCCAGACATGGCAACAGAGTAGTGGGACACCTTTTTAAAAAAAATTTTTTATTAATAATTTATATTATAGGGCACTGCTGTGAACTTCACAAAAAGGTGCCAGTTAAACATCTTACCAGAACTCCCTTGTAAGTTATTCAGAACACCCCCCCAAAACCCACTATACCCACCTGTCTACAACCCAAATAGCTCTTATTGCTGCAGGTGGCACCTATATAGCAGTGCAGTAGGGTTGGGGGCGCGCAGATGTTCCTCCATAAATGTAGTAGTTAAAGTGGCTTATGGGCTTGGGTCCTCATCTCTATGGTTCACTAGCCCACTCCCTAGGCTTTTTAAGAGACCTATGTGCAGCTCTACTAGGCTTTCCTGTACTAGGTGCTGATGTTCTTGAGACGTATGTTTTTATTCCGATCTTTGTGGGGTGTTGAGGGTTCAGTGAACACTGGGGGGGGGGGTCATTACTTTGTCTCTGCAGTGGTTATCTGGTCACATTGGATACCTTTTGGGCACTTATACCTGTTTTTATATTGTCTTAAGTCACTTGTAAACCTTCAATTATCCTTGCAGGATGACTAAGTCTAGGTCGGCCCACATCCCGCCCTAACCACTCTTCCAGATATGCCCCTTTTAGCTCTGGGCATACAGCAGCATTCAGAGGCCTAAAAAGTCCCTGGATACATCCAAAAAAATAAGTTTGATTATCGGCACTTGGACTTGTAGCAGACAACAAGCGAACTATTAGAAGTGATCAGATCAATTTTTTCCTTTTTTCTGTGCCATTTCCAGGAAGTAAGGTTCCCTCTAACCTCCCTCCTCTTGAAGATGACAGGAAAAAGGTACAGGAAGCTGTGCAGCTCCTGCCTTTCATTTCCCTGGTCCTGAATGGCCCAGGAAAAGTTTACAGGAGACTGTACATTTCCTGCCTCTCACTTCCTTACTCCTGAATGTGACAGGAAAGGGTTATAGGAGACTGTGCGGTTCTTGCCTTTCACTTTGCCAAAAAGAGCTTTGTGTGACTTCTAGATGCTCCTCTTCCCTCAGTCGGAGAGCAAATGGTTGCAGATCTTTCCAGTCCAATAATTTCTTCTTTTCACCAGATCTACCCTGACCCAGACTTGGAGTCTCAGGTGCTGAGTCTGAACATTCGCTGCATCCACAGTGAGGAGGGCTGTCGTTGGAATGGGCAAGTGAAACAGCTGCAGGTAAGAACATGAACCAACACAGGACAGGCAGGAGAAACAGCTGGACAGGAACACAAAAAAGAAAATACAGGTGCTTCCTTACAATTTGCTGCTACTTTCCAATTCCTAGGTTCATCTCAATACCTGCGGCTTCAATGTGGTCCCTTGCCCCAATCGCTGCAGTGTGAAACTGAGCCGACGAGACCTGCCTGAACACCTCCAGCATGACTGCCCCAAACGTCGGGTAAAATGTGAATTCTGCGGGAGTGACTTCAGCGGCGAGGCCTATGAGGTGACTTGAGTAGCGATGTTTAAAGATGCTGGTGGGGTTTGAAAGCTGGGATGCACAGGGTTATGGAAGGGTGCTGGATGGTGGGATACAGTGCGGGGTTGCATTGCTGTGAACTACTGTTGACATTTTTGGTCCAAACTTAGCTTCTGATGTCCTGCCAATACCAATGAAGCTCTAGCACATGCAGAGAATTTAATTAAAATGTGGAGAAAAACAAAGTTTTTGAATGGTCTTTGGAAAAAAAAAAATTGAGATTATTTACAGTTTAAGGCATTTAAAAGAAACTGTCTTATTTGTACTGGATTCATTTGTGTAAATAAATAAATAGCTTTAGAAAACCCAAGAGGAAAAGTCAGCAAGTCAGAACTGATATCTGCCTGCATGGTCAAGGGGTTCAGTGTGCATATACTAGGGAAGTGTGCTAGATGTGGTGTATTTAGATTTTAGCAAACCCTTTGACAGTGGTCCACATAAGCGTCTAATAAATAAACTGAGTGCTCTCAGGATGGACCTCAAAGTGACGGACTGGGTTAAGAACTGGTTGAGTTGAAGGCGACAGAGGGTAGTGGTCAATGAAGTTCGCTGTGAGGAAAGAGATGTTTTCAGTGGTGTGCCACAAGGTTTGGTTTTTAGGCATGTTCTTTTTAAGATTTGCCTCATTGTGGAAGATACCAAAATCAGCAATAGAGTAGACACCCCTGATGGTGTGAATAATATGAGGAAGGACCTAGCGAAGCTTGCAGAATGGTCTGAATTTTGGCAGCTAAGATTTAATTCTAAGAAATGCAAGGTCATGCATTTGGGCTGCAAAAACCTGAGGGAATGGTACAGTTTAGGAGATGAAGGAGGAGCGGGACTTGGGTGTGATAGTATATGATGATCTTAAGGTGGCCAAGCAGGTTGAAAAGGTAATGGCAAAAGCTAGAAGGATGTTAGGGTGCATAGGGAAAGGTATAGCCAGTAGGAAAAAGGAGGTATTGATGTCCTTGTATAAAACTTTAGTGAGACCTCATTTAGAATATTGTATACAATTCTGGAGACCGTACCTTCAAAAATATATAAACAGGATGGAGTTGGTCCAGAGGAAGGCTACTAAAATGGCCAGTGGTCTTCATCGTAAGATGTATGGGGAAGACTTAAAGATATTAATCTGAATACTTTGGAGGAAAGGCAGGAGAGGGGGAGATATGATAGAGATGTTTCAATATCTATGTGGCATAAATGCTCATGAGGCAAATCTCTTTCAGTTGGAAGAAAGCTCCAGAATGAAAGGGCATAGGATGAAGTTAAGAGGTGATAAGCTCAGGAGTAATCTAAGGAATTTTTTTTTTTTTTACCCAGAAAGATGCGTGAAATAATCTCCTGGTAGAGGTGGTGGAGAAAAGTTCAAAAAAGCGTGGGATCTCCTTAGGGAGAGGAGGAGATAGTGGATGGGCCATTTGGCCTTTTTCTGCCTTCATATTTGTATGTTTCATTCTCCCTCCCCTCCTTAGGGAAGAAGCAAAGTATAGACCAAGGATGGGCAACCTGCAACCCAACATTGAATTTTGAGGCCTATGAGACCATAGGAGGTATACATAGAAAACTATCATTAACCAGAGTTTTGGTAAATATTTTCAGAATAGCCACTGTAGCAGTTTGTTTCAGTTAATTTTAGTTAAAAGTTGAATTATTTATCACAGGTGGTCTGTGGAATTCTGAGCATTTCTGGTTCCTGTATTATATAATGTTGCAGCCCACTAGGGTTAATACTGACATTCAGGCGGCCCTCTCTGTATAAAGGTTTGCCCACCTGTGGTATAGAGACCTTCAGCCTATCCTATGGAGTACTCTTCCCCATGGGGGAAATTTGGGTCAGGAGGGCTTGATGTAATTCCTTCTAACTTGACAACATGGAGCCCCTTTCACACCCTCTCTCCAGCTTTCACCCATAGGGAGGAAACCTGATACAGGACCCTCCCTCCTCTCCTCCTCCTCCTCCTCAGTTCTTTCATAAGGAAGGGCATGCTGGAGCTTTTTCTATCCTCATTCCCTCCCCAGCTTTCTCCAGAGGGGATAGGGCGCAGTTCAGCCCTATCGCTCTGGCCCCCATCTAATTCATCGTTTTTCTCTCTCCCTGTTAGAATCACCAGGGAATCTGTCCTCAGGAGAGTGTGTACTGTGAAAACAAATGTGGCGCTCGAATGATGCGGCGCCTCCTATCTTCGCATTCCCTGACTGAGTGTCCCAAGCGCACCCAACCATGCAGCTACTGTGGGAAGGAGTTTGTGTACGACACCATCCAGGTGAGATGCTGTCCTAGTCTATCTGACCCTCTTCCCTCACCAGACTGTGCTGCCCCCACTTGTGTCTCGTATCTGCACCGGTTCCTCTCTGGTGTGCCACAAGGCAGCTGCAAGAGACTCACTTGCTGTGAATGGTAATTTTGCAGAATCACCAGTACCAGTGCCCACGTTATCCTGTCACATGCCCTAACCAGTGCGGGACTGCCGGCGTTGCCAGGGAAGATCTCACGGGTCATCTGAAGGAGAACTGCAGCACAGCCCTGGTCCTGTGCCCCTTCAAGGAAGCTGGCTGCAAACACAGAGTAAGTGCTACTGCATGACCTTTGCCCTCTGACCTGTTGCAGTTGAAAATTAGAATTGATAATTTCTAATGGAAATATTGTCAGTAAAATAAAGTGATGTGTCTTTTACTAAGATACAGACCCATTTTGGAAACAAAACTGAGACTGGAAGGAAGCAGTGATCGCGCTGTTTGAAAACAATAGTCTACCTGCAATGATGTTCTAATCAATTTTAGAAAACGGAAAGGCCCCTTTTGTGCTAAAAGCTCTGAAGCTCATAGGAATTCTGTGAGCGTTTGAGCTTTTACCGCAGCGGCCGGCAATAAAAGGGGACCAAAATTAGAGAAGCTGTTTTGAGACGGAAACTTTATCAATAACAAGACCAAGAAGAATACAGCAGAATATAAAATTAAGAGTGAATTTCAAAAATATACTGACAAGTAAAATATATGAGAGGAAAACTCACAAACTGTCTAACCATGAATAACTGTTGAATGGCTGGCTGACTTCCCCAGGAAAACCAGCAAGAAGGAGCCTCTGTTGTTGACGAATCCCAAGTAGAACAACAAAATAGAGGTAGCTAAGGGAATAGTGGAACAGCAGCCAAGTAGATCATCAAAAGGATTCATAGACAAAATTGCGCGAGACAACGGCGTGCCGACAACTGAGCACAAGGTTGACGGCGCGCCGAAGAAAAGCACTATTTTAAAGGGTTCCGACAGGGGGTGTTGGTGGGGAACCCCCCTATTTTACTTAACAGACATCGCGCTAGCGTTGTGGGGGGGTTTCCTCATTATACTTGAAACCGAACTTTTTGCCTGTTTTTTAGGGAAAAAGTTCAGTTTTAAGTATAATGTGGGGGGTTACAACCCCCCAAACCCACCACAACGCCAGCGCAATGTCTGTTAAGTAAAGTGGGGGGGTTCCCCCCCACACCCCCCGTCGGAGCCCTTTAAAATAGTGCTTTTCTTCGGCGCGCCGTCAACCTTGCGCTCAGTTGTCTGCGCGCCGTTGTCTCGCGCGATTTAGTCCCATCACCATCAAAAGTACTTTATCATAAAGAAGTCCCAACTGGCCGGGTTTTAGCAAATTGCATATATCAAGGGTTTAAGAATACAAGTGCAGACAAACATAATTACAAACTGAAACATAAAATATGGCTGATTTCTCTACCACATGTTGTTAAAAAAAAAAACCCAACTCTCCAATATTTTGTTGGCACAATTTTGATTTGGTATTGTTTTTAACAATTTTTCAAAAATATTTCAATTAGAAATGTATCCTTTTTTTATTAATTTTATTAAATTTTGATGCTGTTATGGTAAAATAAGTGGAACACTTGAGAGAGGCCTCATGTCTAGTTGCTTCAGGGGTAATAACACCTGTAATCTCACAAAGAAACAAACTAATTGCCATAATAGTTTCAACATTAAAAGTAAATCCTTGAAAATACAGTAATATGCCACTCTCATGCTGAAGATGAGTGTCTAATGGCATTATAACCTGACACTGATATTCTAAAGAAACTTAGACCCATGATGGAAAAGCCAGCAAGCCATTCAAATTATGCATGTCTGGATCTTCTTGGAGATCTTTTTGCTCTATTGCATTTAGATTGTTAATATAATTTTTGAAATTCACTCTTAATTTAGATGACAGGTTGTGTTCATTTTTTTGTGAGATGGAAACTGCCATCTGCTACTGTCTCCAGTGCAAAAAGAAAATGAAGTAGAAAGGAGGGGAGCTACAGTCTTTTTAGTTCTGTCACCCGTTCTGAAAGCTAGCTCTTATCTGGTGTATTGAACCTCTTTCTCAATTTCCCAGACTTTTGTGGCATTATCTGTTTGATGCTCCTATTGGAGTGATGATCTTCAAGCTTTTGGAAATTATAAGGGGGTTACCTTGCAGTTTATTATCCTTCTGCTGTTGAAGGGAGGTAATTCTTGGCTCTTGTAATGACTGTTTGACATGTCCAGCTTTGTGGCTGAGGTTTCTCCTCTGTCCAGCTGTAATTCTGAGACTAGAGACACATTAGAAACGGTTATCTTTAGTGCCACTAGCTAGTGCTGTTTTCAGGCTTCGGTGAATTCTGCTACAAAATCTACCATATTTCCCTCAAAATAAGACCTACCCTGAAAATAAGCCCTAGCATGATTTTGGGGTAGGTCTTAATATAAGCCTTACCCCCAAAATAAGTCCTAGTTCCGGGGTTCGCAGGCAGTTTCTCTTCCCGCCCTCCCATCCCTTGTGCAGCAGAACCCTTGAGAGAGTACCCCCTCCCCTCCCAGCACCCGCCACGCAGCCGAATCCCCATCCTTCCCTTCCTCCCATTGGAACCCGGACACGAGCCCTACTTAGCTCCATAAGCAGCATCGGGCAGCACTCTTAACAGGCTGCTTCGACCTTGTCCACCCGTGAACCCTGCTGCGATGATGTCATCAGTAATGCGGCAGAGTTCACAGGCGGGCAAGTGCCGACGCAACCTGTTAGAATGCTGCTGGCCCGATGCTGCTTAGGGAACTAAGTAGGGTTCACGGCAGGGTTCTGATGGGAGGGAAGGAAGGATGGGAATTCTGCTGCGTGGCGGGTGCAGGTGCTCAGAGGAGGAGGGGGGTTCTCGCTCAAGAGTCCTGCTGCACAAGGGATGGGAAGGAGGGAAGGGAAGCTGGGCAAAGGGTCTTGCTACACGAGGGATGGGAAGGAGGGGAGGATTGAAGCTGGGCAAGGGTCCTGCTGCAGAAGGGATGGGAGGGGAGGGAGGAAAGATCCTGCACATGTGGGGGAGAGAAAGGAAAGAGGAAGAATTGGGGTGAAGGAGAAGGAAGGGAGAGATGATCATGTACATACCCCAAAAATAAGACCTAGTGCCTTTTTTGGGCCTAAAATTAATATAAGACACTGTCTTATTTTCGGGGAAACACAGTAGCTAACAAGTCACCATAATGCATTTATGTACAGTGTGAAATATTAGAAATCTGCTGATTGGCTGCCTGTTGTTGTCTGGTGCAGTATCAGATGTCACCTAGCAGGCTCATTTTTTTAACGGCTGTTTGTGTTCTTAACTTAGTGTCCCAAAATTGGAATGAGCAGACATCTGGATGAGAGTGTAAAAATACACCTGAGCATGATGTGTGCACTGGTGAGCCGTCAGCGGCAGGAAATCCTGGAGCTGCACCGAGCGGTGGAGGAGCTGTCGATCAGCAATGATGGGATCCTCATTTGGAAGATTTCTGACTATTCCCGCAAACTACAAGAGGCCAAGACCCGCAGTAATCACGAGTTCTTTAGTCCAGCCTTTTATACGCACAAGTATGGCTATAAGTTGCAGGTGTCAGTGTTTCTCAACGGCAATGGCAGTGGTGAAGGGAGCCACCTCTCTGTCTATATCCGCGTCCTGCCTGGTGAGTTTGACAACCTGCTTGAGTGGCCTTTTTCCTATCATGTTACCTTTTCTCTGTTGGATCAGAGCGACCCATCACTGTCCAAACCTCAGCATATCACTGAAACTTTCAGCCCTGACCCCAACTGGAAGAACTTCCAGAAACCTGGCAGTTCCCGCAACTCTCTGGATGAGAGCAGCCTGGGGTTTGGCTACCCCAAATTCATCTCTCATGAGGACATCAAGAGGAGGAATTACATTAAGGACAATACAGTCTTCCTGAAAGCTTCCGTGGAGGTCCCACAGAAAATAATTGCATGAACATTGAAATAAGATGTGTTCTGTTAGTGAAGGGCTTTTATTGTCTTTTTGGGGCCTGTTTCCTGTGTGGCCCATATCGGGATCATTTATCACATGCTTATGATTCTGTTCTAATGGAGTCTCTCAGAAGCTTCAGCCTGAAACCAGGAAGACATTTCCATGGAGTTGCACCTTCCATAGGAATTTGCATAGATCTCATTTTGCAGTAATAGTTTGGAGCCAAGATGTAACCAGCCACATACAAAGATTAGCCCAGTGGAAGAAAGAAGCTAGTAGGGCCTGAGAGCCTCAACAGACTTAACACACAAACTTGTCCTGTTTCCTTTTGCTAGCAAAGAATGATTGAAGCAGTCTGAGGGTGCATTTATCCTAATGCATTCTGGGAACACTGGTCTTAATTGTCTTACAGAGGGAACAGCGTTCACGGTGCCTGAATGAATGGGACAGATGGGCTTCCTTGTTCCTCAGGACTTTGGGATCTTTCTGCCTATGAAGGAGTGCTACAACAGAGCTTCGACTGTACTGCTAACCTCAGTCTGGAGCCTTATACAACTGCTTTTTGAACTCTTGGTTTTTTAATACTTGTCTGAATCTGTCTAATCAAAGGAAAGAAACTGTTAAACCTATAATTCTTTGCTTATTTTAAATAGTAAAGGAGTTCCGGGGTATTATGAAGGATGTTGGTATAAAGAGACACTGACTGCAAAGAGCCATACTGCTACTGACATAAATGTGAACAGATGGTAAAGGACCCAATAACTCACTCCTCAGGTCTGGCCATGTATGTGCCAGAACAAACAAAAATTTTGAATAGCTGACAAGAATCACAAAAACTAGGTGCTGAAATCAAACAAGTGCTCTTTCTATTGGGTCTTCAATGCATGAGAATGGTGCAGGGTGGGGAAAAGAAATATGGCCCTTCTGTTTGACTGGCTGCATCACGGCCAATGGTGGGTAGAGAGGAGAGTTTCAGCAGTGACAGTCAATCCATATATTTTATGACTTGGGCGCCTTCTTGTACTCTTATCTCAGTGCATTCTGCTTCTTGAAGATTCAGGGTTTTTTTTTACTAAGATGCAAACTACAGGTTCCAGGATGCAGTGGGGAACGGTTAAAGGAGCAGTGATTGGAAACACTAGGGTTGGACTCCTACATGGACCTGCAAACCTAAAAATGTTCACGTTAGCCACAAAAACTAGATCCAGACTATCCCTAAAACCAAGTGCATGGTCTGCATTCTCCTCCAACTCCAGGGATCATAATCTTTCTCGGGGTGTATGTTACCCTCTTTCAGGGTAGAAATCTATAGCAATAGATTTCAGGTGCTAACACCCTGACAGACTTTTTAAAACAAATTTCATTTATAACAAAAAACAACCCAAGCAGTCTAGGAAGAGGCTAAGAGATGGTATAGAAAGATGGAGATGGAAGAGACAGCATATTAAGAGAGAAATATGGACACAAGGAGAATGTAAAGGGGAAGGGGAGGAGTGAAACAACAGAGCAGTGTGGTGAAAGAAGAGGTTATGCAAAGAGAAAGACTAAATGTAAAGAACGATAAGGATTCGTGTGACTTTTGACTATGAGGGGAGGAAGGGGCAGCAGCACAGGACCCCTTCTCTCAGTCCCTAGCGATGAGGGAGACTGCAGTTAGAAAACACCTTGGCCTAATCTTAGACTTGATTGATTAGAGTTCTCTGATTTTGCGTTAGGGGAGCCCACATGTGGGAACACTGTGAGCCAAAGCTGGCCTTCAGGATCTGCTGCCTTTTGGGAATCTCAGGGAGGGGTCATAGAATCTCCCTACAGAGTTGGGGCAGGGTCCACACCTGCCTTGGGATACAGCCATATCTCGAAAAGGTTATATGTTAGCTTTTCTAGGTAGAGATTTTCCAATTGATGGTTTATCATGTATTCAAATGCAATGAAGTAGGCTCCCCCGTGGCCTGCATTCCACTTTGTCTGCAAAGCATACTTCTTATTCAGAAAACAAATTTCTTTGCAATCTTCCATAGTTTTTATTTATTGAATTTTCTGTTGGATGAAACAATGTACAGCTGGACTTTTGGGATCAAATCAGGTGATTTTGTCTTTTCATTTTTATATAAAATAAAACATTCCTTATATTTATTAAATAACTCCAGCCTTGCTGTCCTTCACTGTTTGCCTTGTGTATAGACAGAAATCGAGCTATGCCAGTATTTCTCAAGCACCCCTTAAAGTTTATCGTTTGTAATCTGCCTTTATCCAAAGCTGAGAGAAAACCAAAGCCTTAGCCAGTCTGGTTTTCACGATGGCCACAATGAATATCCTTCTTTATATACAAATCATTCTATACATATCTATCATGCATATTCATTGTGGAAATCCTGAAAAAAATAGTCAGGACTGCCTTGAGAAATGCTGACCTTCATTACGATTTGAATCATTGCATTCGATCCAGTCACTCCATTCCCAGATGGGAGATTTGAGGCCAGTCCTGGTTTTTAAACCCCATCAGTGCATACTGGCATCTATAAATAAATCGATACTACTGAGTTCAAATCATAACAGCATAGCTTGCAGATCTATTAGGGTGCTGGTCAAGAAAAGCAGACATGGCCTGAAGTTTCTTTCCTGAACCAAGGTCACTAGGCAGCACTGTAGTTCTGTTCTTTGTCTTCATGTTAAGGCCTAGATACACTAAACATAATTGCTAATACCAACTGGATCGCTGTTGACCGATTCTCTGGCCAATTGTGGAAGAGCGATCGATGTACCAAAAAGATTTCATGCAAATGAGTCACCTAGAGCAGTGTTCTTCAACCACCGGTCCATGGACCAGTGCCGGTCCACAGGGCCGGTACGTGCATCAGGCCCAAAACAGTGTTCTTCAACTGCCGGTCCACGGTGTGATCGATGTGGCGTTATCTTCGAGCCAGCTCCCTCTTCACTGATTCAGTGCACAAAGCCACGGGCAGTGGCTCCTACACGCGTCCTGCACCTGGACCGGAAGCCTTGGTTTCCAGATGAGGCGCGGGACGCGCAAGGAGCCACTGCCCACAGCTTTGTGCACTGCATCAGTGAGGAAGAGGGAGCCGGCTTGAAGATAACATCAGGGGCGGCATAAAATGGCCAGGCTGGAGCAGGCCAGAAGGTAAGGCATAGCATGGAGGGAAGGAGACAACAAAGATAGGGGGGGAATGATTTTATTTTAAAATTTAGTGATTGAATTATATCAATTTTGAGAATTTACATCTGCTGTCAGTCAGTGTTAGTGTGCATTGTGTAGTTTAATTTTGTGGTTAACCATTATGTGTTGTTAATAAGATTATATTGTGTGTATCTATGAAAATTGAATGAAAAAATAGTTTACAATTAGTACTATTAATTGAAACGAACAGGATCCATTTCTTGGTCCCAAAATCGTCCTGCAAACATTCTATCATCTATTACAGACGTCCGGAGGCAATTCCCCTTAGAAAGAAAGATACCAGACAGAGTTCTAAAGGGATAGCCTGTTTTTTTATTAGTCTGCATTCATTATATATCTTCAGTGGTATTAGCAGATGACGTAAGTACAGACCATATCTAGTGACAGGATACATAGGCTTGAAAGAAGTAATCAAAAAGGAGCAGGATATGTACTTCATTGTTTAAAGGTGTAAACACAAAAGGTGTAAAAAGCTTCCTTTATCTATCTCAACTGGTACATGGCAGTGGGGGGGTCGAGCCTTCATTGTCTGAGAGCTAACTTCGTTAACATAAATTAAATGACCTCTTCTCAAACCATTAAGAGAGTAAACAAAAACATTCTACATTTGATTACTTCCAGCATGGACAGAGACAGAAAACTTATCCATTAAAATGTGTCCTTTCATAGACAGAGACAGAAAACCTATCCTTTCCTTTCAATCCCCTCTTACGTCATGAAAATGACGTCATAAATGCACAGCATGAGCGTGGAGGGAGAGATGTCTCTTGAGGAGGGGTTTTAGGGGCTGTAATATGAGTCAAACAGCGCAGGAACAGTCTAAAATTACATAAGCAACAAGAGTGCAGATAATAATAAAGATTATAACAATAAGAAGGTCTTTCACCCACCCCTGCATCCAAATAAAATACAGATTCCAAGGATTAGATAAACCAGAATTACGTTTAAGTTCAGCAGAGAGGTCTTCTAATTTTTTTAATGGCCATAGTAACCTTACCCGTGGGACCTGCATTGTCAGGAATAAAGGTGCAACAGGATAAAGTATTTTTGACACCCAACAAAGCGTTGCTGATTATAATAAATGTAATTAATCCAATCAACATTCTTATTGATAATAATAAGGGACTCAAACCTAGCCTTAACCTGGTCTCGGGCCTTGAATTCATCTGGGACCCCTCTTGGGACCGTTATCTCATCTATGTATAGCTAAAGCGCACTGGCCTATCTACTGGCTGAGTAGTTTAACACGGAGCCGGAGGTCTCCACAGAGCCAGTAAATATCGCCTAAAGCAAAATCTAATGCGGCAACAGTGAAGCATACCTATAATTTCCAAAAAAGAATACTAGGCTGTAGTTAAATTTCCAGTATGCCTCGGACAATAGTTTCTGATTAATACATTAACACATTTTAGCTAATCATGATTTAATCAGGACTACTTGAAACCGTCTTCCTGCCCTCAGGGTCTATCTGCATCCCCATGTCAGTGTCAGATTGATACAATTTCCCATAGGCCTTGAGTGATACCAGCTATGCCAACCAAAATGCTGAACGCCTGCAACAGCTATGCTTACATCTTCCATATTCTTTGAAATGAAAGCAAACTTGTGGTACCCTTAGCCAGCTTGCCTCGCTTATGCCTTGCCAATCTCTAACAGTATATCATAGCTGTCCTCCAAGCTATGAAGATGAACAGTTCCCATTATGAGTTCAAACCTCTGTCTTAGGTTGCATAGGTCGTATCTATATCTTACCTGTCGTTGAGCGAATGAACGGTGCATAAGGGATGCAGGAAACTTTTTCAGGAGGCCCAGGCAAAAAGATACAAAGATGTCATAAGAGAGTATGTAAGTATGGGATATGGAATAATATTATCTCTGACCCTGGTAATGGTAATGCAATAGGCCATGCCAAATTAAAACCAAATTAGAACCAAATTAGCAAGTGTCAGAGAAGATACTGGAAATTCATGTATAACTGCCTTAAAATTAGAAGGAACCTTGTGAGAAAAGAAATGTACACGTGTTTCACTCTACAGCAAAGGAGAATCATAGCAAAATTTGTAGAATAGTTAAGATAGGGTGAATTAAAACATTAAATACATGGTCTGCAGTGGGCGAATACTCAAAGAAAAGTTCCCAAACTTGAGACATGAGCATCTCGGAGCAAATTTTGTGCAATCTGTTCATTTTCAAAAGTGATAGTATGATTCACTTTTTTGGAGGTTTTCTTAAGTTGTTCAATAAAGTTCAGCAGCTTATGAAATGTCTCATTGCCCATACCAAGAGGTAGTAGATGTACGGCATATGAAATAAAGTCTGGAATGTTAAATAGGTGGAATTGTACAGCAAAACGTTCTTAGGAAGGTGGCTATATCTGATGAACAGGAAACATTGTGTAAAATTCTTTGCAGTCAGGGTACAGGAAGATGAATTACAGTCTCTTTAAACTGGTGAGATGCACGCTTGGGATGAAATGTGCACAGGATCTGTGTTCACCCTTGAGATGAAATGATGTCTGTGCATACAGGGAGGGATTTGAAAAGAGTCCCGATATCATTCAGCAGCTGTACTTCAGTGTGATCCAAATAAGAGATAGAAAACGGGAGAGAAACCATGTTGCCTGTACTGAATGGAGAGAGCGAGAGAGACCAGGTTGCCTGTACTGAATGTGGCAACATGTGACAATATTAATACATTTACTTGTTATAGTTATGGCAAAAGAGAGACAATATTCAAGTACTTAAGGTTCTTAATCAGACATTCCAAAAAGATATGTTTTTGTGTGCTGCATATAACTATTATGGCAATTCAGAGAGACCATAATTCTGTACTGAATGTATTTAAAAAATTATGTCAGAAATGTGTACTGAATGGTTCATATCTAGTGAGCACCATAGAATAAACATGTATAGATATAGAATAAAACCTTTTCTTAAAAATATAACCCCTAACTAAGCTACATTTAGCATATGCAAATTATAGGGAAAAAAGAACATTGCGCATTTGGGCTAGTAAAAAGTGGGAAAACAGCTAGCTCTAGAAATGGCCAATATTATGTATCCTGGGGTACCCCTCAAACCAAAACAAGTAGACAAAACACAGACCACATGGCACAGACAAAACACATAGCTCTAGGCTTCAAACTATTCTTCCATCAGTCAAGTGTTCAGAGCTGAACTTATCTCTGGAAATAAACACATTGTTATAGAAAAACAAAACAGAGATGAACACATGAGTAAAGTATATGGACAAATAATGCATAGCATAACCATCTCATATTTAGAAAAGCTAATGTCTCTTTGGATTGTCTTTATCTCTGCAGTGACAAAGAGGATCCCTGGAAAACACCAGAAATATCCTAGTGCCAAAACTGGGATGGGCATGCATATATCCGAACCGCTGCTAAGAAAAAGAAAAGAAAAACACATTTTAATTTTGCAACATCCTAATTTCAGCTAAAACAATAGGAAGGAATTTTTTTCCAAATCACAAATGTGCCAGCTGTGGCTTTCCAGATTTTATCTTTAATAGTCCTGTTCATGCGTTCAACAATACCGGAACTCTGTGGGTGATATGGGAGATGAAATTTCCACTCAATGCGGAGTGCGATAGCTAAATCTTTGCATACTCTGGCAGTGAAAGCAGGACCATTATCTGAGTTGATGTGTGTGGGACATCCCCACCTAGGGATGATTTCGCGAAGTAAAATGTTCACCATAGTCTGAGCAGTTTCATTTGTAGTGGGAAAAAACTTCAGGTTATCGGGAGAACAAGTCAACAATAACAAGGGCAGCTGGTATACAGGGTTTCCCCTCTTTGCACCAAAGTCCGTCCGAAGGGCGGCTTTGGGCACCGGCCAGATGGGCATTGATTAAGCCAGTGACCAGGGTCTCCGCAATTAAAACATCCAGTACTTCTAGATGGATTATTACCATCTCAATCGGAGACAGGGGCCCACCCCCTACGAAACCCATGACCCCCTCTTCCGCGAGGAGCGGACAGGCGCGGTCCCCAGGTAGGTAGCTGGCCCTGATAATGCAGGATTTCCCGAGGCTTAGAGATCTCAAAGCGTAGGAGAGTGTTGTGTAGTGGTTAGCGCTACAGCCTAAGGAACCTGAGGCTTGGGGGTTCAAACCCCGCACTGCTCCTTTTTCCAATCTGAAATTATGCATGAGAACTAGTGGGCCATTCTGAAATCATTTGTTTGACCAGATGCAAAGGAGAATGGAGGTTAGAAAGGAAAGTCTGAATAAGTAGGGAATCCATATTTGCATGGGCACTAAGACCTGCCTCTTGGGTCCAGGTTTCATTAAACCTCTTCAACACCTATCAAGCTCTGTCTGCAATCCTGATCAAATCACATTGGATTCCTGTTACTTATCGCATTACCTTTAAAATCCTACTTTTAGTTTTTTAAAACACTGTCTTTGAACGAACCCCAATTCATTAATAACTATTTATTCCCCATAGTATATCACATTATTTAAGATCCATTAATCAAAAACTCTTAACAATTCCATCACTGAAAGTTATCGGAACTCATCATCATGATATCTTCTCTGTAATGGCCCCACAATTATGGAACACCTTAACTCAGCATGTAAGAGAAGAAAATGGCCTAAACCATTTTAAAAGCAATCTGAAGAGCTTCCTTTTTAAAGACGCCTTTAATTTATTTATTCCCTATTCCTATTGTTTTCACCATTCATGTCTTCTTTTGTGCTTTATTAATACAATTGTAGTTCTGCCCTTTTTTCCTTATGTATCTGTTAGTTTGTATGTCAATATGTCAAACTCATGTAATTTACTATAAATAAGCATATGTGTACACCTTGGAACTTGGAGGCGAGGAGGATGGCAGTTTGAGTGCAGAGCTCCTCTCCCTGGACAATCTGCCTGCTTTTAAATATCAGCAGCAGTGGGAGATCAATTGCTTTTACACCTAAGCAGCAACGGGACCAACCCACCAAAAACCCACAGTCCCGATCCTGCAAAAATATGAGCTCCACCCTCCCTGCAGTCCGCTAGGAAAATCAACTGCTTTTACACCTAAGCAGCAGCAGGACCAGCCACCACTACCGAGAGCCCTTTGCCCCGATCCAGCCAGGCATGTGAGCTCCTCCCTCTGCAATCCATTGAAGAGATCAATCTACCTGCTTTTAAATATCAGCAACAGTGGGAAATCAACTGCTTTTACACCTCAGCAGCAGCGGAACTATCCGCAACTACTAAGAGCCCACAGACCCGATCCAGCCAAGAGTGTGAGCTCCACCTCCCCCTGCAGTCCACTAGGAAGATCAACTGTTTTTTACACCTAAGCAGCAACAGGACCAGCCACCACTACCGAGAGCCCTTTGCCCTGATCCAGCCAGACAAGTAAGCTCTTCCCCCAGCATTCCGTTGGAAAAATCAATATGCTTGCTTTTAAATATCATCAGAAATAGGAGATCAACTGCTTTTACACCTAAGCAGCACCAAGACCAGCCCCCATTATCGAGAGCTTTTGTCCCAATCCAGCCAGACGTGTGTGCTCTTCACCATACAATTCGTTGGAGAGATCAATCTGCCTGCTTTTAAATATCAGCAGCGGGTCCATCCGCAACCACCAAGAACCCACAGACCCGAACCTGCCAGGAATGTGAGATCCGCCCCCCCTACAATCCGATAAGAAGATCAACTGTTTTTATACCTAAGCAGCAATAGGACCAGCCGCCACTACCGGGAACCCTTAGCCACGATCCAGCCAGACATATAAGATCTTCCCCCAGCAGTCCATTGGATAGATCAATCTACCTGCTTTTAAATATCAGCAGCAGTGGAGATCAACTACTTTTACACCTAAGCAGCAACGGGACCAGCCACAACCACCGAGAGCCCACAGACCCGATCCTACCAAGAGTGTGAACTCTTCCCCCCCTGCAATCCGCTAAGAAGATCAACTGCTTTTACACCTAAGCAGCAGCAAGACCAGCCGCCACTACCGGGAGCCCTTTACCACGATACAGCTAGGCATGTGAGCTCCTCCCCATGCAATCCGTTGGAGAGATCAATCTGCCTGCCTTTAAACATCAGCAGCAGTGGGAAATCAATTGCTTATACACCTAAGCAGCAGCGGGTCCAGCCGCTACTACCAGGAGCCCATAGACTTGAAAATAAAACTGCCTACCTGCATAAATAACTGTTAAGCATATATTTCCATTAGAGACATACAATTACTAGATGTATTTCTTCATATAACTAGATAAGTGATAGTATTACTTAACTAACTTGTATTTCTACATATAGATTGATAAGTGATAATACTGTTTAATAACCTATAATTCTACATATAGATTGATAAATGATAATACTATTTACCTCCAAAAGAACCTACATACACTCTTAGAGTCTGATAGCTATTAATACTAGATATCCTCTAAATAACCATATATCTTTATATAGCCTGTCAAGCTGATAGTACTGTATTTCTGCATTACCTCATAGATCCTGTTAAATTGATAGTACTGTTTATCTCCAAAACTACCTGACAAGCATAGACAAATTGCTACTGCCGATACTCTTATATCCCACTGATAGATCTCCTTAATCCTACTTAACACTGTTAGCTCCCCATGAACCAGCAGTACCCTATATAATATTGATAGCCGCACACCAAGTACCTAACTCCAGACTCTCTGACTCCCTAAACAAAAATCACTATGCCTCCCAATTTATCTACAATCACACTCCTACATTTAATATTCTTCCTACTCCTAACCAACAGAAAAGCAGAAGGATATCATACATCCTCTATCCCAACCTTAACAAAATCCCATAGATTCCCTCCACCTACCAGAAAACTATACTCGCCCAGAAACTTGATAGACTGCTCCTCACTCAACCATATCAGCATACCAACCAACTGGAGAAATAGACCAACCCTAAAACCAAAATCGGTAAACCACAACTATCACCCACTAACCAAAGAAAATCTCCTCCACCCAAACTGCTCACCCACTCCCCAAACACTTAACACTACATTATCCTGTGCATATATGAACATCAGATCAATAAGCACAAAAGCAGACCTTATTAAGGACTGGATAATTAAAAAACAACTAAGCTGCTTATTCCTATCCGAAACCTGGTTAACCTCAGAATCCGATCCCTCCATCACAGAACTGCCCAATGGGTTATAAAATTGAATTAATCTGCAGAAAAAAAAAACGTGGTGGAGGCGTAGCCATCATACTCAAAAACAGTATCAATATAAAGACCCTAGACAAACACTCCACTCCCCACCTAGATCTCCTAGCCTGTCAACTATCCGATGATTCTCTCATAGAAACTCTAACATGCATCCTCTGTTACTCAACACCAAGAAAATGGAATGACAACAAACAAGCGCTTGAAGAATTTATTTACCAGAACTCCCTAACATCACCTCATAACCTTCTCCTAGGAGACATAAACCTCCATCTAGAAGATCACACCTCAAAACAAGTAATAAATTTACTCTCATACCTCAATGCACTAAACTACTAGATCCTCAATCCCCAATCCACACACGAAAAAGGACACCAATTAGATCTTGCTGCTTATATGACCCAACATCTTCACAAACCCAAAATCAATATCTCTAATGGGGCATGGCACCCCTCCCTTTGGTCAGATCACTATAAATACACCTTTGACATCAACTGGCCTCAAAGCATTAACAAACAACCTCCAATAAAAACCTCCTTCAAAACACGCCAAAAAATCGAACCCTCCATATTCTGGGATAAAGCAGACCACGCCACCACCAACATAGTTCCCAACGAATTTATATCCCAATGGAGATCCATAAGCGAAACCATTCTAAATGAGCTAGCCCCAGAAAAACTAAAATTCAAAATATGCAGACCTTCTGATAAATGGTTCGACGCCGAACTTCTCCAATCTAAAAAGCTCTGCAGACAACTAGAAAGAGTCTGGAAAAAAAACAAGAGTTTAGAACACACTAAAACTGCATGGAGATACCAAATTAATCAATACAAAACCAAACTCAAGGAAAAACGAAAAGCCTACTACTCCAATATGATAGGCAAAAAAACCCCAGACACAAAAAAGCTATTTAATCTAGTAAAGAACCTCACAGATACCAAACCGTACCTCTCCACCCAAGGTATCCACCCACCAACAGCCATCCACCTAGCAGACCATTTCAAAAACATTTCATGCTTAACGAACCTTCTGTACTTCTTTGAGGGAATAAGCAGTCGGGTGGACAATGGGGAACCTATAGACATCATCTACCTCGATTTTCAAAAGGCTTTCGACAAGGTGCCACATGAAAGGCTGCTTAGGAAGCTGTGGAACCACGGGGTGGGAGGGGATGTGCACAGATGGATCGAGCACTGGTTGTCGGGTAGACTGCAGAGGGTCGGAGTAAAGGGACAATACTCTGACTGGCGGGGAGTCACGAGCGGTGTGCCACAGGGATCAGTGCTGGGGCCGTTACTCTTCAACATATTTATCAATGACCTGGAAAAGGAGGCAAAGTGCGAGGTTATAAAATTTGCAGACGATACCAAACTGTGCGGCAGAGTTAGGTCCAGGGAGGAGTGTGAGGACCTACAAAGGGACCTGGACAAACTGGAAGACTGGGCAAACAAATGGCAAATGCGCTTTAACGTGGAAAAATGCAAGGTCATGCATATAGGGAAAAAGAACCCGTTGTTCAACTACAAATTGGGGGGGGCATTGTTGGGAGACAGCAGTCTTGAGAGAGACTTGGGTGTGCTGGTGGATGCATCACTGAAACCATCTGCACAGTGCGCAGCAGCCTCGAAAAAAGCCAACAGGATGCTGGGCATCGTAAAGAGGGGCATAACAACCAGGACGCGGGAAGTCTTCATGCCATTGTATCGAGCGATGGTGCGTCCACATCTGGAATACTGCGTTCAATATTGGTCGCCGTACCTCAAGAAGGACATGGCAGTACTTGAGAGAGTCCAAAGGAGAGCAACGAAACTGGTAAGAGGACTGGAACACTGCCCATACGCTGAGAGGTTGGATAGGCTGGGACTCTTCTCTCTGGAAAAAAGGAGGCTCAGGGGAGATATGATAGAGACCTTCAAGATCATGAGGGGCATAGAGAGGGTGGATAGGGACAGATTCTTCAGGCTGAAGGGGACAACAGGTACGAGGGGGCATTCGGAGAAACTGAAGGGAGATAGGTTCAAAACAAATGCAAGGAAGTTTTTTTTCACACAAAGGGTCGTGGACACTTGGAATGCGCTACCGGAGGAAGTGATCAGGCAGAGTATGGTACAGGGATTCAAACAGGGATTGGACGGATTTCTGAGGGATAAAGGGATCGTGGGATACTGAGAGAGGTGCTGGGATGTAACACAAGTATAGAAAGCTAACCAGGAAATAAGTATAGAAACCAAATCAGGTCGTGCATGTGCAAGACCGGAGGGTTAGGACTCCGATGGGAAGATAGGACTTCAATGAGGAACCAAGGTGGCAAGGGAGCCCCTTCTGGTAATTCAGACAGGTCGTGACCTGTTTGGGCCGCCGCGGGAGCGGACTGCTGGGCAGGATGGACCTATGGTCTGACCCGGCGGAGGCACTGCTTATGTTCTTATGTTCTTAAAAACAAGATCACCAATATCAGATCTACATTCATCAACACACACACCCATCTAGAAAAGATAACAACAAACCCATCAACTAGCGAAGCCATCGTAGCAGACAGAAGCTGGTCCGATTTCCCAATTCTAGTCTGGTCGGATATGAACCGACTCTACAATAAATACAGCCATGCTTTCAGTGACCTAAATAATTGCCCCACCTACATATTATCAAACGCCTCCACCACATTCAAAACCAACTTCATGCTATGGATTCAAACCACATTGACAGAAGGCCAATTCCCACAGGACCTAGGAGAGATCTTAATCACTCCAATCATAAAGGATCACAAAGGCCCAATAGATAGCCCCTCCAACTACAGACCTATCGCTTCAATACCATTGTACGTTAAAATAATAGAAGGCCTAGTGGCACAATACCTCACCGAATATCTGGAAAAACATAACCTACTCCACCCCTCACAATCAGGATTCCGAACTAACCATAGTACAGAAACACTACTTATCACATTACTAGATACAGCCCGACAACACATCAGTAAAGGAAAAAAAATGATATTAATACAATTAGACCTCTCCGCAGCATTTGACCTAGTTGACCACACCTTATTACTACAAATTCTCGATGCCATAGGAATCTCAGGCAAGGTCTACAAATGGTTTCAGGGGTTTCTCAAATCTAGAACCTACAGGGTAAAATACAATGATATCAAATCAGAACCATGGACAAATCCCTGCGGAGTTCCACAAGGATCACCTCTCTCACCTACGCTCTTCAACCTCTTTATCTACTCCCTAGGAGCCACTTTAGATACCCTAGATGTCACATCTTTCAGCTATGCTGATGACATCACCATAATCCTCCCATTCGACCCATCAGAGACCACCACCACAACAAAGCTAGAAACAACCTTAGACACAGTAGAAAAATGGATGATGGATCACAAACTAAAACTAAATTCTGAAAAAACAAAATTCCTTTTGCTCGAAAAAGCCCAAACTCCTACCATCACTGAACTGAAAATCAAAAATACCAAATACCCAATACAACCCGAATTAAAACTCCTAGGAGTTACGATAGACAGATGTTGCACAATGCAGCCCCAGATCAACAAAACAACCCAGAAAGCTTTTTTAACCATGAGAAATCTCCGCAAAATCAGAAAATTCTTTGACCAAGCACAATTTAGACTAATCGTCCAATCCCTAGTCTTAGGTCTGCTGGATTATTGCAACTCTCTATATCTTCCTTGTCCAGCCACTATGATAAAACAACTCCAGACCATACAAAACACCGCCCTCAGATTGATCTACTCACTCAAAAAATATGATCACATAACAACTGCCTTCTTAGACTCTCACTGGCTACCCATACAAGCACGAATCCAATTCAAATTCTACTGCCTGATATTCAAAGCATTACACAGCTGTTCCCCCTCCTATCTAAATAACCGCTTAAACCAAATCTCCACCTCAAGACACAGAAGAACCTCGAACCCTTTCGCCTTCCCCCCACTCAAAGGCACACAACGCAAGAAAATGTTTGACAACCTTCTGGCAACACAAGCAGCAAAAATCAACCATTCCATCTCCAATCTTATGACAATATCAGACAACCTCAAAACATTCAGAAAAGAAATCAAAACCCTGCTTTTCAAAAAATTCATCCAAATATCTTAACCCCTCCTCTTTTACCTCCAGAAGATTCACCTACCTTCAGATAACCTTCCCCCAAATTACCCACCTTAACACCTTCCAATTAAACAAATACCATAAATAGATTGTAACCTACCCTCTCTAACTGCATTCCATATGTATTTTTCATACAGTTCTTCACTGTCAGTTTAATTTCCATCCTATAAGTTCACATAGAATTTTTCTTTTTTCAACCATCTTTATTTTCTCTTCTTTATTAATTTCCAGGTACTTTAGTTAGATTGTGAGCCTTTGGGACAGTAAGGGAATTTTTTAAGTACCTTCTTACTTCTCATTTATAATCTTAATGTATATTTTCTTCAAACCGCTTAGAACCTAAAGGATATAGCGGTATATAAGAAATAAATTACATTACCTTTTGTTTTTTATTTGTAAATCGCTTAGCAAATTAAATTAAGCTATTCAATAAGTTAAAAATAAACTTGAACTTGAATCTCACAAATTTCCATTTTTTTTTTTTTTACTCTATCTGTGAAACTGATTCTGGCCCCTGTATTAATTAAAGTTAATTTATCCTGACCTTCTTTGGTAGTATTAACATTGGGGCGGCCGCAAGTGCCCAAAATCAAAGGTGCCACATACCTCAAGCTGAATTCAGAGTCTGACTTCTTTCCCTTATCCTGCGTCTCCAAAAATGAGTCCACAGGAAAGTGATAGGAGTCCTGCAGGGCTGTGAAGGTTTGAGTGACCTTGGTATTTAGATACAGAAAGTCAGGACATCCCTATGCACTAACACTGTTTTGTTTTGTTTTTTCCTGGCTGTCAAATCACTTTTTACTCTTTCCAATTCTATCTGCATTGTATCTCGATCCTGTTGCAATGCATTATATAAAGGCATCAGTAAGAAAGAAAGATAATGCCTCCAAATTATTCAAAATACTGCCATTAAAATCATTTCAACTTAAAAGCTCGAAAATTTGATCATGTCACACCACTTTTGATTAACTCCCATTGGCTTTCCCATAGATCATCGATTTACTTATAAAATAATGTTACTGATACATAAAACCATAGCTTCCGGTCTACCTGATTTCATCAACAGGTTATTAATCCCCCACAACCTCCATCGCACATTACGTTCTTATCAAAAACCTGTTATCCATTCCCTCTTTAAGACACATTGGCACCATGCATACTAATATCTTTTATGTGATACCATCTGGAACTCAGCACCAAACTATATAAGAGAAAGTTCATCACTTGATAAATTTAAAACTAGCTTGAAGGCCTTTCTTTTTAAAGACGCATTTGAAGTATAATAGTCCTTTTAAGGACTGTAATGGGACTTTGCTCCTTGCTTTTCTTATTCATTTTAATCTTTTCTACAAAGTGCTAGATTATTATTATTATTTTTTTTGTTTCCTCCCTTTTGTTTTGATCCTTCTCTCTTTCTTTTTCATTATAATTAGTTTTTTAAATATATGCCTTTCTGACTGTCTGTTTTAATAATTACACAAATGTATTTCTACCCTTTTTCATTTTGTTTCGGTAAGTTCCCCAAACAAACCTGAAACCTACTTACAGGGAGCTCTTCTACGTTTAAAAGTTTTAGAAACCATATTTGTTCTTTCCACTGAATATACATTAACATTTTATAACATTTCCAATATTCTTTTATCATTCTTAAAAACTTATTTCAGACAATTTATCTATGTATCAAACAAGCTGCTGAAAAGTTCTCAGCCGGCCTACAAACAGTGCTGAAAATTAGTCAGCCTGCTTGTCACTACAACAAAGGAGAAGGAGGGGCTGCCCTCCCCCTCTTCCCGCCAAAGACTGCCACAGAATCAGAATCAGATCTCCGACTCCAACTCAACCACTTCACCCATACCACACATCCACAACCTGGTTCACTCACATTCAATTCATATTAAGCCCTACCCTATTCAACATTTACATATCCTCTCTAGGACACCCACTGCAAAAACCAAACCTGATCTATTACATATATGCAGACGACATCTCCATCCTAATCCCAGTGAATAGCATAACAAATGAAACCTCAAAATACATTACTCATATAATGACCGAAATAGAACATTGGACAAGCAACTTCAAACTGAAACTTAACACAGAAAAAAACAAAAATCTTCCTTGCAAGCCCAACGGATAAAATTGCCAATTCAACGCTACATATAAAAGACCATGATTACCCAATTACCAACACAATAAAAATATTGGGAGTCACATTGGACACACACACCTCACTATGATTGAACACACGAATATAGTGGCAACAAAATGTTTCACGATGTTATGGAGATTAAAAACCATCAAAAAATACTTCGACCCACTATCGATTAGATTACTAGTGCAGTCACTAGTGCTTTCTACCCTGGACTATTGTAATATCGTTTATTTGGGTATCATTCAGAACTCAGCTGTCCGCTTGATATATGGATTAAAAAAGAATGACCATGTCACCCCCACCACAAACCACTGCACTGGCTGTCAGTCGAGGCAAGAATATTATTCAAGTTCTCCTGCATATGTTTCAAGCTAGTTTGGGGACTAGCACCTATGTATCTACAAACCCACTTTGCACTCCACAACCCAACAAGACAAACCAGAAACAGCTATCTTTTTTTTGCATACCCAAGCATAACCAATTGTAAATACAAAACCTTTCTGGACAGAACTTTCATGCTCCAAGCAGATAAACAACAACATTGGCTAGACAGTCACATTAATAAAGCCGAACTGACCTACAATGCCTTTAGATAGAAAACTCATAAAAACTACCCTATTCGACAGATACATCACCTAAAAGAACCTCACCAAGTACTCTTTCTTTTCACAATGCTCTCTGAAATCCTAATTCTTGCTGTTTCTGAATCTCTAAACAAATTACATTGTAATTTTTTCCCTTTTTTCAGGAAAGCTGCGATTTTTCTTTACAGGTCAGCTCCGAAATTCTTAGCAAACATTATATTTTGTAAGTTTGATTCCTAATGGTCTCTGTACTCTGTCCTAATAGTCTCTGTACTCTGTACTCCCTCCACATATTGTAAATCGCTGAATGTTCAGCTCTCTTAAATGTAAACCGCCTAGAAGTCGCAAGATTGTGGCAGTATAGAAGAATAAAGTTATTACCATTATTATTATTACTGAAGCGAACAAAGTCTCATCTGTCTAGGAGGTGGAGAATCCTAAGTGCCTTTATGACCCATTAGAAAACAATATCACAATGCAGGAATTTTTTCAATAACAAAAACAATATAACAATGCAGAAATTTTCGCTTACCTTACCTTATAAGCGAGGTACATTAATAATATACAATATAATCTTATACTCTATAAAATCTTATCTAAGCGATAGAAGAGAAAAGCGCATGCAAAGAATGGTACAGATGATAGAATGAGCAGACGTAAATCCACAATAGAGACTTTCCAAAAGTCTTCACTTAATTTCATTCTTCCCGAAAGAATGGCAGCTGCTTATTTTCGCGGCAGGAATTTACCGAAAACTCCACATTAATATTTGTCCTTGCCAAAAGAACAGTAACCGCGGTGGGTTTACCAAAAACCCTACAATAAATAAAGGGTTGGAACATGACTCCAATACCTGTGAGTATTAAAGAACAGAATTCAAAATTCAGAAATACTCACAAAATATTGGTAATGTCAAGTCCATCACGGACGTAGCCCCCAAATTGAAATGAGCAGGATCCATTTCTTGGTCCCAAAATTGTCCTGCAAACATTCTATCATCTATTACAGACGTCCGGAGGCAATTCCCCTTAGAAAGAAAGATACCAGACAGAGTTCTAAAGGGATAGCCTGTTTTTTTATTAGTCTGCATTCATTATATATCTTCAGTGGTATTAGCAGATGATGTAAGTACAGACCATATCTAGTGGCAGGATACATAGGCTTGAAAGAAGTAATCAAAAAGGAGCAGGATATGTACTTCATTGTTTAAAGCTAAAAGGTGTAAAAAGCTTCTTTTATCTATCTCAACCGGTACATAGCAGTGGGGGGGGGGGGGGGGGTGTCGAGCCTTCATTGTCTGAGAACTAACTTCGTTAACATAAATTAAATGACCTCTTCTCAAACCATTAAGAGAGTAAACAAAAACATTCTACATTTGATTACTTCCAGCATGGACAGAGACAGAAAACTTATCCATTAAAATGTGTCCTTTCATAGACAGAGACAGAAAACCTATCCTTTCCTTTCATTATGGAGGCGGGGTATGGGATGGAGATTGGATAGAGATGGGCGGGTCTGGCCCACAACTTAGCCCAGTGTTCAATTGCCGGTCTGCGGACTGATGCCGGTCCACAAAGTAATTCTTTTATTTCTGCCAGTCCATAGGTGTAAAAAGGTTGAAGAACACTGACCTAGAGGTTCGTCATAATCTGTCTCTCTCGTCCAATTGATCAGTGTGTGAGCTACTCTTACACATATGCAAAGCTGGCAAAAGGAAGCCTGAGCAGCTGAGAGGCAGGGGAAGCCCCGAAAGCAGCCTCCTGCCATTCAGCTGTTTGGGCCAAGGAACCTTTTTTTTCCTTTTTTTGAATGGACAGTTGTGAGTCGCACAATATCTGCCCCATAAAAAAACCCTCCTTGACATCCCAGCACCGGGAACCAACCAATGCCCCCCTCCCCCAGCAACAGTGAAAACAGCAGGCGGGATGCCCACTCTCTTCTGGCAACGGAGCCCCCTCCCTGAACCATCCCCTATCCTCCCCCCTTCCTCCTGAAAAAAAAAAAAGCAGGAGGGTGTCCCCCCCCCCCCGTACCTTTGGCAGATATTGGGAGCTGGAGGGAAGCATGGTACCTCCAGCTCCGAGGCCCACCTGTCAAAAATGACGGGCCTTCCCCTCCCCAGTGCACCATGTGATGCATGGGGAGGAGCTTAAGGGGAAGGACCTTAGGCATCTGAGCCAATCAGGGCCTTAGGCTCCTCCCTGTGCATCACATGATATATCAGGGAGGGGATGGCCCATCATTTTCGATGGGTGGGCCTCGGAGCTGGAGGAACCATGCTTCCCACCAGCTTCCAACATCAACCAAAGGTACAGGAGGGGGTGTTCAAGGAGTGGGGTTCAGGGGAGCATCTAGTGGCAAGAGGGAGTGGGCATCCCTCTTGCCTTTTTTATTTCAGGAGGAAGAGGGGAGGGGATGGTTCAGGGGGCCTCCGTTGGCAGGAGGAAGTGGGCATCCCTCCTGCCAAATTTCTTTCGGGGGAGGGGGGATTCCTGGTGTCGCTGTCATTGGCAGTGGGGGACTTTTTTCATATATATATATATTTTTTAATGGGACAGATATTTTGCGTGTGTAACAGATGCAAAATATCTGTGCCATTGAAAAAAAAAAACTGGCATTAGACCTGTCGGTATTTTTTCCGATCGCTAAAATCCCTGTTTTTTTTGCATAGCCAAGTGATGATAGTGCATTATTCGCGTGGCTTATTTGCATGGGGTTTTAACTAGTTTGTATGGCAGGATCGGAAAATGGGCGATCAAGGCGAAAAACATGTGGTGAGCTGTTTTGTGACTCGGGTTGGTAAAAGCAATCGTCACTAAATCTGTGAAAATAGGTTTAGCAACAATCACTGACTTTAGTGCATCTAAGTCTCCTTGCTACTTATCCTCTCCTTCACAACACTTTGCAATCAGCAGAGTTCATGTCCCTTTGTTCTAGAAAGGTGACAGCTACACCCATGTTTTTGCCTGTACGGGACTCCCTGTTTAGTAAATACTTTCTCTATGGATTTGAATAGGCCTAATTCAATGTATATTGTGCAAACACACAGATATTGGAGCAAAAGATGGAGGTCTGTAAGCCTGGCAGCTGGCACACAATGTTTGAAAATTCCTATTGTGTAAAAATCTCATGTGTACAGAAACTCTAGTTTTCACCGAAACTCGTATAGTTGTTAGACAATGCAGGTACTGCAAAAGGGGTCTGAGGGCTAGATGCACTAAAGTCTCCAATCAGCTAATAATTGTCGCTAAACCGGTTTGACTGGTTTAGCGACTGATTGCATTTACCAACCTGACGCACAAATTGGCTCACCACGTGGTTTTCTGTACGATCGCTCATTCTCTGATTCTGGCATGCAAATGAGGGCATTAACCTTTTCCTATCATGTTTCCCGGATGACAGGACATTCCAAAAAATGTCGTTGTCATCCGTATGTCCCAATAGCCGTAAATAACGGTGAATAATACAAAACTTTGCTAAAATAATTACAATTGGAACCAGTGTAACGTAAAATTTATTACGATAGGAAAAGGTTAATATTAAAACCATGCCCTAACTTTGCATGCCAAAATCAGATTGGAAAAGTCAACCCTGAAAAGCTGACGGGTCTGCCTGGTTGTAGATGTTGTGCCTATAAAAAAAAATGGTCTGCTGTGCCGCCCCCACCCACATCCTCACCCCTGATGACCTCGGTACCAAAAGAGGCAGAAGGGATACCCACTCCCTCCTGCTGCATTGAAACCCCACCACCACCAGGCCCCCCCCCCAACCAAATCCTCCCCTTTCTTTCCTTTCCCAACTCCACTTCATTAAAAAAAAAATAAAACAAATGGCAGGAGGGATGCCCACTACCTGCTGCCACTGGATGCCCCCTGAACTCCCCCCACACCCTCCAAACTTTCCCTCTTGAAATTCCAGAAACTTGACCATTCTCTGTTTTAAAAGTGTTTCCATTCCCGACTTCTTCCTTCCACTTTTGTGGAGAGAGACCACATCCACCCTTCTCCAGTCCTCCGGTACCATTCCTGACTCTAGGGACTCATTGAAGAGGTCAGTCAGCGGAGGCTCCACAACATCCCTAAGTTCCTTCAGCACCCTCTGATGTACACCATCCGGCCCCATCGCTTTGTCTACCTCTGAAAATCGATCAGGGTCTACCACTCCTCCATCCCTATTCATGTTTGTCTTCTGTGGTCCTGCTTCTGGTTCTTCAGCCGTGAACACAGAACATAAATATTTGTTAAGCAATTTAGCCTTTTCTTTATCAGCTTCAACATATTTCTCCCCTTCACCTCCGAGTCTCACAATGCCACTTTGCACTTCTTCCTATCACTAATATATCTTTTTTTTAAAAAAAAAAGTCTTGTCTCCCCATTTTACCGTTTCAGCTATTTTTTCTTCCATTTGCATCTGCTTTCTTAATGCTGGTCCTGCACATTAGTTCATTTAGCAAAGGATTCAGTAATGGAGGCAGTTGAAACTTTTTTTATTTTGAGCTTGCTTGAACACCTGGATTTTTTTATGGCTCTGATGGTGTGGTTTTCGTTCAGAATCCTGCTGTACCTAGTCCAGGGCTATCCGGTGTCTTAGGAAGCTTTCAGTTGTGTGCCTCCAATTAACTTTCAAGACCCTAGCTTCCCTCCCTAGAATCTAATATTAAACTGAACCATCATGATGACTGTAACAGCTAGTCAGGTTTCAGAATATCCACAATGAGAGAAATTTGTATAAATTCTTATTGTTTATAAGTGCTTATTTGATTATTATTATTTGTATGTAAATTGTATTGCACTTTTTGTTGGCATTAAAAACTAAATAAAGTTGTTTTTTGTTTTTTTTTAAAAAGAAATTTGCATAGAATGGAGTTGATGCATGCAAATTCTCTCATTCACATTCATTGTGGATATCTTGAAAACCTGACGGCTAGATGCATCTTGAAACCCCGTGTAACACCACCCCTCTCAGAACAAACTTCTAAAAAGTAACAATTGGACATCAAGTTTTTAAACGTTGAACTATTTTGTATAGTACAAAAGGAAGTGGGAACGGACAATGAACACCCTACTGAAGATCACTGATGTAAAACCAACTTGTTTATGTCATAAGCGGACACAAGCAGAAGCTGTGGACCCGACATAGCACTGTGTTTCGGGATCTGAGGAACGCCTGCATCAGGGGTCACTAAAAATGAAACCAAACCTGTAGCATATAAGTTCACAGCTGACAGGTCTGGGATAAAACAAAGCTCAGTCCAACTAACATGCCAGAGTAACCAAAATCACTGAAAAGCTATGAAAGCATTTTCAAAAAGCAAGTTGGTTTTTTCTTAATATTCTTTATTCAGTTGCAGACTTACAATAAGTGTGACAATATGTCCAAACACATTAACAATAAATATATCACTTAATAATCATCAATGATACAAATAATATATCCTTATCACCCATCCCTCCCACCCATTCCTATTATATAATCAAATATCATGTACAATATGTGATTATAAAACTACCCCCCTCCCCATTGAACTCGTAAATTTAAGGGAAACAATGTCATCTATTCAGTACAATACTTTGTTAATGGCTCCCACACATGATTTCCTGAAACATCCCTGCTGTATTGCAATAACTCTCCATTTTATAAACATGACATAAGGAATTCCACCAGAAATTATAATTTAATTTACTCCAGTTTTTCCAATTATATGTAATTTGTTGAATGGCAACACCAGTCATTATGAGTAATAATTTGTTGTTATTTGTAGAAATTTGGCTTTTTGCTCTCATTGCCATACCAAATAGCACAGTATCGTATGACAATGCCACTGGGTTGTCCAATAAACAATTAATTTGGTCCCAAATTGATTTCCAAAAATTCATAATAAATGGACAATAGAATAATAAATGATCTAAAGTCCCTGCAAGTTGGTTTTACATCAGTGATCTGCAGTGGAGTGTTCATTGTCCATTCCTACTTCTTTTGTACTGTTTTATACCCGTAGGTTTTGGTGTTTACTTGAACTATTTTGTATGTACATAGTAAGAGCAATTTCCACTAGCCATTTACCCAGGTAAACAGGGCCATCAGCAAATACCTTTTCCAATAGTCTAAGTTGGCCTGGCTGCCAGAACTCATGGTTTTGCTTCGACTGCAGCTGCTCTGTAGAGCCCCCAGAAGCTGCCGCCTAGGAGGCCATCTACTCTGCCCAATGGTTATAAACCAGCCCTGGCTGGATTAGATTTATTTATTTGTTTGTTTTCTAACCGTGCTCCCCAAAGAGCTCAGAACGGGTTGCAGGTTAATTAAAATGCTTTCCCTCCAAACGAGGGATTTTCATGGTTAAACCTGTGAATGGTTTCTCCTGTGTAGCTCTAATTATAACACGTTCATTTCTGCTTGTAACTCTGAAACAGCAGTGATGGACCAATCCAGGAATGAGCAGGAACTTTGGTGTATGCTGCTTTCTTATGCTTTGCACTCGGGTGGAGTTACTTCACTCAAGAACAGAAAGCTGGTTGGTTTCTTCCACAATTTGTCCCAAGTCTGGTTAGATTTCTTTAACAATATTTGATATACCACTGATAGCTGCTAAGTGGTTTACAATCAAAAGTAAATGAATTATTTTCAGACTCTGGGAATTAGATCTCATAGGTTCTAATCCTGACTCAGCCCTAGTTTCTATGTATTTACTGTAAGCTCTACTCTGTCCTGTCCTACATTGCTTCAGCTTTCTGTAAGACAAACGCCGATCACTTCCTGTGGGTTGAACACTGTTTTACTGTAGAATAGCAATGCAGAAAGAGTTTCAGCGAAGGTGTTTAACTTAACATGGAAACCCTAATCGCACACTACATAAAAGTAATGCAAATGTAGTGTTGAGCCATTCACAGCATGCAAAAATTAAAAATATATATATATAAAAAAACAACAACAGCCCAGAAAAGTTCTGGCCTAACAGCTTTGGAGCCTGCCATATTGAAAAATGGCAGCCCCCAATCTTGTGCGATGCATCCTGGGATGCACTTGGTGGGGGCCAATTTGCCATATAAGGGAATTTTTCCCTTAAATGGCAGACTGACCCAGGGAGAGAGCAGGTTATCACTAGACACGGAATTTTTTTGATTTGGGGGAGAACGAAAGAGGGTGTTGCTAGACACTAGGGAGTGGGGGGGGGGGCTGTCACTAGATGCCAGGGATTTTTTTTAGTGGGGAGGAAGGGAATGGAGGGTGTTACTAGATACTGGGGCATGGGGGTTATTTTGAGTTGGGGGAGTTGGAGGTATGTTGCAGGATGGGTCAATGAGTAAGGGGGTGCCACTAGACCCCAGGGATGATGATGATTTTTTTTTAAGTCAGGAAAAGACGGGGATCAAAGTGGGAGCTGGTGCAGCTGTTGGTGGCTTTGTACCCATTTGTTTTTAAAAGGTCATCCTGCCTGTCAATACCTGAGCCAATCATTGCTCAGGGACCAAGAGAAAGGGTAACATTTTACAATGAGCTATGGATTACTACCCTGATTGGTAACATGGCAGTAATTTGCATTATAGTACTTCACGGTTGGTCATTTTGCTATGATAATTTTGCATTGCAGCTAAGGCTTTCTGCATCAACCCCTGTGTTCATCCAGTGTCACTGACTTATTCCTCCATCTGGGTCCTTGTAATTCCTCTCTTCCTGTTGAAAGCCAGCATTGCCGCAGGGTGAATGCAGTGGGATGCTACATGCTAAAAAGAAATACACACCCTCCAGATCTGGCTCCCAATTAAGTTGGCATAAATGTGGACTATTAAACCCCTCCCCCCACCTCATTGAATGTCTCACCTGAAGTAACTACTCCCAGTGCATCTGCAACAAGAGATCTAGTGCCAGAATTCCTGTGGCAAAGGAGGGGCTCAGTCTCCCTTAGCTCGTGGATCAGTAACTGTCATAATACAAAAGGCTACAAACATAGGACCAGGTCTCAAACATCTCTTGTGGTCCTGGTGGCTGCAGTGGCAGCAGCCAGGTTTCCTTCCGCAACAACTGGGAGGCAACACTTCAGGTCCTAGCTGGCCTGATCCAAGATTATTCAGTGCTGGCTGTAGAGGTCAGAGAGGATAAAGGGAGGCAGATCTAATAACTAGAATTGCTCTCCTGTTCACTTCTTCCACTGTGCTTCTGGTTAATAACTTGGCAGCAAGGATCAGGATTAATTGGTGGAATGAGTTGTTTTTACGATAGCTGAGTTACTTGGTGCAGAACATGAGTTCAGGATGAGGAATTCTAGGGCAGCTATGAAGTGTCTCTTGGTCCAGGGTTATGCATCTCAATAGAAGTGCAGCGAAACTGCCCTTGAGGATGACTGACTCAGTTTAAGGTAGGGAGAGAAGAGTGATGAGATTAGAGATCAGAATTTACTGTCAAGACACCACCTGTGCCTTAGGGAAAGAAAAAAAGATCATGTTGCAGAGCTAGCTGGGGCGTCAACCATGTTCCTTGCACATCACCTGGCTAAGCTGAGCCGGCCCTGTTTTGTAATCTACTTTCATTTATACTTTTCATTACTGCAAATCTAAAACAGGAAGTATGAGCCCATAGCTTTGATTGGGTGAAACCAGGGCAGGCTAATCTTGTACACTCCATCTCATGAAGCAGCCAGGATGGCTAGCCTTAGACCAGGGGTAGGCAATTCCGGTCCAGATCAGGTTTTCAGGATATCCACAATGAATATGTATGAGATGGATTTGCATGCACTGCCTCCTTGAGATGCAAATCTATCTCATACATATTTATTGTGGATATCCTGAAAAGCTGACCTGGCTCTGGCTCTTGAGGACCGGAATTGCCTACCCCTGCCTTAGACCATCACCATCATATCCTGTGGTTAATGCCTCTATTGGCCCATACTAGCACTGTTACCTCTGGTGTCTTTATCTTCTCTCTAGAATGATGAGAGGATGATGGTTCTGGACTTTTCTGCCTTTTATCTGCTTCTGAATTCTGCATTAGAGAATGACATGATTTTAAGTGTTTGAGGCTTGTGCAGATGAGGACAGGAAAAGAACTTGTGGGGATGGGAAAATGAGCTGTGGGGACAGGGAAAATTTTGTCCCCGTGTCATTCTCTATTCTGCATCAATAATAACCCTAGGCAGAAAGACTCCCCCACTGTTTCCTTTGTTTCCATTTTCCAGATCCTCTCTTAGAGGCACATCTGGATAGTCAGGTTTTCAGAATTACGATTATGAGTATGAACGAGAGAGATTAGCATACATTGAAGACCCTGGGTATGCAAATCCATCTCGTATCTATTCATTGTAAATCTGAAAATCCAACTGGCCAGGTGTGCCTTCAGAAGAGGGGATGGATGGAAAACTGCTCTATCATCCCATTCCCCCTTTCTAGTCTTACTCAGATATGACGCAGTTGTTTCTCCTCTCTCTGCCTAAAATTGACATCTTAAGAGCCAAGGTAATTGAAAAACAACCCATTAATGCAGAGATGAGGTAGAAGTAGCCTAGGTGTTAAACCTTCTATTGGGTATCTTCGATGGGAGTGGGGGTAGGATATGTCATTTCTTACACAGGATCCAATGCACACATATTTGAGATTGGAATTTGCTTAAGTGCCTATTTCTGGATGGATGGCAGGTGAATAGATTACAGATTAATTCTTCAGTAATCTTGTACTTAAATAGACACTGACCTTGGGTTCTATATAGGTAGAATTTGGGCGTGGAGCCCAGATGTGTGCATAAACTAATTAGTCAATCGGGTGCTAGCAACCAATTATTGGAGTTGATTGGCACTTGGTACTAATTTGAGCATATGCACACATGTTTACACGCTATTCTGTAATGCTGTGTGCTCAAAGTGTCTTGGTGCAACCCAAAAGGGCCATTGGAGGAGCATGAACAGGTCAGGGGTGTTCCAAATATTTAGGCAAAGTGTTAACAGAATACTGGGGTTATGTACCCAACATATGCCCCAGGCTTTACACCAGGTTTCAGCTGGCATAAGTCTTAGTGCCCAAAATTAGAAACATGGCAGCAATTAAAGGCCAAATGGTCCATCCAGTCTGCCCATCTGCAGCATCCACTATCTCCTCCTCTCCCTGAGAGAGCTCATGTGCCTGTCTCATGCCTGTCTCCATCACCCTCTACTGGGAGACTATTCCACACATCTACCACCCTTTCTTTAAAAAAAAGTATTTGCTTAGATTACTCCTGAGCCTATCACCTCTTAACTTCATCCTATGCCCTCTCATTCCGGAGCTTCCTTTCAAATGAGACTCATCTCATAACTTAACATAACATAATTATTTATATACTGTATAAGCCTTACAGTTCTAAGTGGTTTACAAGGATATAGCAAATAAAATTAGTAACATAAGGAGTAAAGAATGGAAGAATTTTTAGTAACAAGAAAAGTTATTTTCAATTAGGATTGTTTATTTTGAGAAAGATGTTTTTAAGGATTTTCTAAAATGCATATATGAGGTTGAGGAAAACTAAATGGCTTCAATCTGGGTCTCTTGAAGCAGCTTGATAGGCAATGAGTTTGGACTCGAATCTTTGGTGGGTAATACTTTTAACTGGTGGAAAGGAAAAAAAATGAGTGAGGTCTTGTGGTTTGAACTGGTCTGGAGAAGCAAAATTGGTTAGTAAGGTAGGAGGGTAGTAATCTGTTGAGTGCTTTGTAAAAGAGACGGCCAAATTTTAAAAGAACTTGGTTTTCTGTTTTCAGCCAATGAAGTTTAAGATAGTAAAGAGAGATGTGGTCAGATATGCATTTATCTCATATAGGTATTTAAACATTTGTATCACATCTCCCCACTCCCTCCTTTCCTCCAAAGTATATACAATGGAACCTTGGTTTGCGAGCATAATTAGTTCCAGAAGCATGATCCTAAACCAAAGTACTCGTATATCAAAGCACATGTCCCCATAGAAAACAATGGAAGCTCAGACGAGTCGTTCCACATCCTGAAGAAGCCTGCCGGTGATCTCTTCTGGGCCTTAAGCATCTGCACATGCTCAAGGCCTTCTGGCTCCCGCTCTCTCTGAGATTCTAATGAGATTCTCGGAGAAACCCGAGAATCTCATTAGAATCTCAGAGAGCGTGGGAGCCAGAAGGCCTTGAGCTTGTACAGATTCTTAAGGCGCGTTACTCGCAAATCGAGTCAACGCTCGGTTTGCGAGGCAAGATTTGCGAAAGTGTTTTGCTCGTCTTGCAGAACACTCGCAAACCGCATTACTCGTATTCAAACTGTATTACTTTCAAACCAAGGTTTGACTGTATATTGAGATCTTTAAGTCTGTCCCATACACCTTAGGACGTAAAAACCATCAACCATTTTTAGTAGCCTTCCTCTGGACCAACTCCATCCTTTTTATATCTTTTTGAAGGTGTGGTCTCCAGAATTGTACAAAATATTCTAAATGAAGTCTCACTAGAGTCTTATACAGTATAGGGGCATCAATGCCTCCTTATTCCAAGTAAGCCATACCTCTCTCTTTGCACCCTAGCATCCTTCTAGCTTTCACCGTCACCTTTTTCAACCTATTTGGCCATCTTAAGATCATCACATACTATCACTCCCAAGTCCTGCTCCTCTTTCATGCACAAAAGTTCTTTCCCCCCCCCCCCCCCCCAAACTGTACTGTTCCCTCGGGGTTTTGCAGTCCAAATGCGTTTCTTAGTTAGGTACAGGAATCTGCTCTTAAGTGCTGTTTTACAAAAAGCACTTGGCCTGGACTGTTCTTTATATACACTTCTCCCTCCGTATTCGCTGTGATAGGGGATTAACAGAACCACAAATACAGAAAAACCGTGAATAACTTTTTCATATGTTATTCACTGTTTTCTATTAAAAACCATCGTGAATATGGTGAAAACCACAAATAACATGGTGGGAGACCTGGCCTGTTCCTGAAGGAGAGGCAAAACACGGTGAAAAAAGTGCTGAGAATCAGCGATTTTCTCTGTAAATGCTTGGAATCAGCGATTTCTCTATGTAAGCTGATGTAATTTGGGGGGAGCAGCCAGCAAGCTAAAAAACGTGAATAATCGAAACCGTGAATGCTGAAACCGCGAATATGGAGGAAGAAGTGTAATAATGTTTAGCAAGCATTTTGTTCTGGCACCTAAACCTGAGCACTGTTGCACTGCACCAGTGGAACCCAGTGAACCAGCAGGTACCCGGTACGCAACATGGTGGACATGATGCTGCTTTCCCACTTTGAGCCTGTATTACCACTATTTATTTATTTTTTATTTAAAAATTTTATATACTGTTTAAAGCTAAACGGTTTACAAAGTTTACATACACAATATTTAAGATGAACACATAGTAAAAACAAATGGGTAGTTAAAAACATAAGATAAAATAAACATAAAATCAGTCTTCAAAAGGTACCATAATGTGAGTAAAAAGATCATGGTTAATTCATCAACTTTGTCAAAAGTACCTAAAAAAAAAAAGGCATCAACAAATAGCTGCGTCTTTAGTAATTTTCTAAAGCTGCCCTTTTCACACCATTTACGTATTTGCCCCTCCAAGGAGTTCCATAGCTTAACCCCTGCACAGCAGAAAGTCATTTTGCTAGTCTCAACAAGTCTTGGGTTCAAGGACATCTTCATTAATGCTATCATTTCTATAGTGCTGCTAGATGTACACATTGCTGTACATTAAATACATAAGAGGCTATCCCTGCTCAACAGAGCTTACGAGTCGATCTAATCAAAACAGACAAACAGAACAAATAAGGGCTTTCTTATGTGTTTGAGAGTTAGAAGGCAATATATGCTCACACTCTTCCCCCTCCCCCCCCCCCCCCCCACTGGGGCTAGATCATCCCATCCCTGAATAGTCCTACTTTAAGCCCAGTATGAGGTAAGTGAATTCATTCAGGAGTAAATGCAATCCAGCTGCATACAAATGGATAGAAAGGGGAGGGGGAGGAGGGGGGCACAAGTGTTGCTTTTTCCCTTCCTAGCAATCTAATAAGCTGTATGTTTAACAATGTGTGCTATAAACCAGCAGTTTCTTAATACATGCAAAAAAAACCCCAAAAAAACCTTTTTACTTTTGATGCAGTAAACCTATAGCATACGAATTACAGCGGTGATAAAAAGAGCATGCACAAGAAATTGTGCGCACAGAGCCAGATTCTGTAAAGGATGTCTAAAAATTAGGCGTTTTGACGTCCAGCAGCAGAATGCTGAGCGCAATTCTATAATATATAGACACAGTATAGAGAATTGCATTCAGAAGCGCTGAGCGAATGTAAGTGCGTCTATATTTTTAGAGGTCCTTTACAGAATCGCCTTTTAGGCGTTGCAAAGTTTCAAGTTTATTAAAACATTTTTTATACCGCTTATTCCAATTTCTAGGCGGTGTACAGCAATAATAAAAAGATATCTTTAAAAGAAACAAGACAAATTAGAGTTAAAATATTATACAAACCAATGTTGGATTAGTAGACATTAACAAAACACATATAGTAACTGCACACAATTAGGGAAAAAGGACTGAACTACAATATTTGAAGAAAGCACACTTAAGGGTAAAACAATAGGTAAGGGTAGAGACAATAGTTGATTTAGTCCTGAAAAGGAGAGTTTTATCCAAAAGCATCCTCAAATAAAAATGTTTTGAGTTTTGCTTTAAATTGCTTTATCGACGATTCCATTCGTAAGTGATTAGGCAGCGTTATGACATCATTAAAATGGCGATTTTATGCTTTTTTAACATTAAAATTGTATGCAGTAAAAGGCTGGCACTACTATTATATTCTTATTTATTTATCTTTTAATTATTTATATACCACTTATATCCTATGTGGTGTTTACATTTGGCTCCTTTATCTTCTGTTCTGGTTGCCCCGAGTCAAAAGGAGCAGTGGGGATTTGAACCAACAACATCAGGGTGTTAAGACTGTTGCTCTAACCACTGTACCACACAGACTCAGATGGTAAACCACATGTCAGTTCTAAAGCCAAGCTTATAATCCTCTTGATTTACAAGCAGTCATTTCTCTAGGATAAATATCAAACGTGTACCTTTAACACTTGGTCAATTCTTCTTTGGCCTCTATGTTCCTCAAAGTACATGAAAAAAATAAAATAAAAAAATATATATAATCCTCTATTTTTGGTAAGAGGACTGCTTGCAAAAGCAGATCTACTTTTGAGCATGAGTTGGGCACTAGATAGGCTTCAGTTAGGTGGACTCGACTTAGGCATCTCCTAGGCATGCTGGAAGCATCCGCATATAGGTGAACATGGCTTCTATTTTTTTATGTGTAATAATACATTACTTAAGCAAAGTCCATCAAAAATATATATACAGTATATTGCATACTAAACTTCTATTTTTAGGGTAAAGAGAACTCCTACTTGATAATGATAGAAAAAGATGTTTAATAATACATTATTCGAGCAAAGAACATAAAAATATATATATATTGCATACTAAACCTCATTTCTAAAAGGTTAAGAATAGAAAAAGAGAGACCCTACTCATAATGGCTGTAGTTCAGAGCAAGTGGACGTGTCTGATGCACAATCTTGACATCATCAATATGCATCTAGATGGTAGAATGCCACTAAAAAAATAGGAATATGTGCTGGTTGAACCCAAGACCTTTGGAAGATGGAAGCAGTGCCTTTAACTGAGCTATAGGCACTTTCTTTTAGGCAAGGATTCTTATGAGATGACACCTTAGATCAGTGTTCTTCAACTGCCGGTCCGCGGACTGGTGCCGGTCCACAAAATAATTATTTTATTTCTGCCGGTCCATAGGTGTCAAAAGGTTGAAGAACACTGATCTAAGGGGGGAGGTTGTGGGGATTTGAAGATGGAAGCGGTATCTTTAACCACTGAGCCACAGGTGCTTTTGTTTAGGCAGGGGTTCCTATTATTTTTTTAGTGACATTCTGCCATCTAGGTGCATATTGATGATGTCACACTGATGTAAAGATTGTGCATCAGATATGTCCACTTGCTCTGAAGCACAGCCATTGTGAGTAATGTATCTCTTTTTCTTTTCTTAACCTTTTAGAAATGAGGTTTAGTATGCAATATACTGTATATTTGTGCTTTGTTTAAGTAATGCATTATTAAACATATTTTGACCTTTATATCAAACTGGAGACCTCTTTGGCCCAATAAATAAAGCCCTGTCCACCTATATGTGGATGCCTGACACCTAAGTCATGTCCACCTAACTCGTGTCTAACTGACGCTCAAAAGTAGATCTGGTTTTGCAGCGCCAACATTGTAGGCGTTAGGTAGACGTGTTAGCATGCTCAGCTGCATGTGATTCTGTAAATGGACATCTATTTTGAAGCCACGCCCACACCTATCCCGTTAGGTGCGACTTTTTCCGATGGGTGTCCACAAAATTGTGAACGTCTATTTTGAGAATTGCGTCCAGCGTTTGGAGTCTGAGTTCCAATTAATGCTTGTTAAAGTCATTAGTTGGATGACTTATCTACTTTATTTGGACACCTAAGTCGATGGACTTCCACATTGTGGACGCCTAAAGTTAGACATCATGTACAGAATTTGCCCCAGAGTGCATGTGTGTAGTATTGTGATGTGGGTGCAAAAAGTCCAAATTTTTATTTTTTGTGTGCAAAACTTAATTGTTCCATTTCCTTCATTTGATATATCACTCTTTCTTATAGCATTGCAAAATGTTTAATGAGTATAAAATCATAGATTTGTGTTCACAACTATAGATTTTTATGTGCATAAAACATTTGCTGCTATGCAAACCTTCCATTTATTTGCATGACTTTACACTGTGTATACTTATTGCTATAAATATTCTATGGCACTAAACATACTGTATATGCCTCCTGATAGCTGCAGCAAAGGATGCCTGATTTAGAGAATGACACGGTGACAATTCATCACCATTCCCGTACCTGCGAATAACTGCGGGAAACCATCCCGTGTCATTCTTTAGTGTTTATTTCAACCGCAGTCCTTCTACACCAGCATTCTTCAATGTCAGTGGTCATGCCCATTCATACTCTGATTCTTATGCGAGCCAAGTATAGTATAATGAAGCCATTGTGACATCACTGATGAGGTTGGCTTTTAAGCATTGGTAGAATGAGACATTATGACATCACAGTCTCAGCTCTGGAATGTTGCTACTCTTTGGGTTTCTGCCAGTTACTTATGACCTGGGTTGGCCACTGCTGGAAACAGGATACTGGGCTTGATGGACCTTTAGTCTGTCCCAGTATGGCAACGCTTATGGTCTTATGTTCTAACCATCCTGTGTCATTCTTTAGTCCTTCTACACCAGCATTCTTCAATGCAAGACTTTTGAGGGTCAGTGGTTGTGCCCATTCATACTCTGATTCTTCGCTCTCTCCTTAACCCTTTCAGGACCAAGGGACATATTTGTCCCATAACTTTAAAATCCTATAAATTTTGATTGGGATAGTCTACAGTTCTAAATTTGATATGTACGGATTCCATATGATACTGCCTTTATGTAAACAAACTGGTTCCGACATTCATTCATTAGCGTCATTGCCAGATTGACGAGAAGATTCACTTGCCACACTGTCCATAAGCCAGAAGTTTGATTTTTTAAATAAAAATAATGATATTTCATTAAAAAAAATCAATTTTTTGGCATCTGCAAGCCCTTTTTACCATAAAAATGTCGTCAAAACCACAAAAATTGGCCTACGATCCTTATGGTTCTGAAAGGGTTAAAGAATGAAATGGAGATAGTTTCCCGAGGTTATTCGCGGGGACAGGAATGGTGATGAATTCTGTCACTGTGTTATTCTCTAGCCTGATCCTCCTCTTGTCTAATTCTAGACTTAAAGAGTAAGAATCATCATCACCAGTAAATTCATTCTAACTGAGGCTAAGGCTAGTTTTAATTCCACCTCGGACCAAGAGTTAAATTGCCATGATTATAAAAGTAAGAGACTGTGCTTAAAGTGTGCACAGTTTTAGTTGTTGGGTTTTTTTTTTGCTTGCAAAATTATTTTTGCATCGAGGTCCCGATGCTCAGAATTTAACACTGGCGCTAGAGTGTGGCACAATGGTTAAAGCTACAGCCTCAGCCCCCTGGGATTGTGGGTTCAAACCCACGTTGCTCCTTGTGACCCTGGGCAAGTCACTTAATCCCCCCATTGCCCCAGGCACATTCGATAGATTGTGAGCCCACCGAGACAGACAGGGAAAAATGCTTGAGTACCTGAATAAATTCATATAAACCGTACTGAGCTCTCCTGGGAGAACGGTATAGAAAATGGAATTAATTAATTAATTAATATGGGCAGAATGTTCAGAGGGCATATGAGCACAAGCAACAATGTCCGAAAATTGTATGGCTGCAAATTGTATTTAAATGTAGTCATCGGATTTTAATGTGGTCATTTGATATTCCTCCAAATGCTCAGAGAACGGCACACAAACAAACGGTGTCCTTAACACTGGAAACTTACCACCAGCTTGGAGGTAGTGTGGGGTTAGAAGAGAGGATTTATTCTGTATTTTTCACTTTAAACTTCCAGTTTTAATTTTCTTTGGAAGTGGAAGGAAGTCCAAGCCTCTAAGCAATGGTAGTAATAAATGTGTGAGAGTTTGAGCAAAACCAAAACGTGAAAGCACCAAGGCCCAGATTTATTTATTTATTTATTCCATTTGTGCGTTGCTCATACCTATCTATACAAGCGCTAGGCGACATTACAGAGGAGTTAGAAGAGGGTAGGGAGGACTATGGAGGGCAGGAAGGAGTGGAGAGAAGAGAAGTATATAGAATATTTCATAGAACTTCCTAACTTTACATTAGGAGCACATTCTATGTAAATGATATCTAAATGAATTAAAGGAATATGTAAAAAGGAATAGAAGGGAGGAACCGTTAAACAATAGAATTCAGTTAATAAAATAAAAAGAATAGGGGTACAAACAATGGAATAAAATGTAAAATAATTTATAAACTGGAAGAAAAAATTTTAAAACAAAATCAAATAAGTCTGGCAGAAGTCAAATTTCCTGAAGCAGCGCTGCTGCCTCAGCATATTTTAAATAATCTCAACAGCAAAAGTCCAGATGGGACAGATATCAGCTTGGGCTTTCCAGCTGCTGCAGCCCTGACTCATTGCTTCCAGGCAGAAGAAGCACAGAGATAGAACAATTCAGCGCCGGACCGCACTGCTCTCGGTGGGCGGCAGATGCTCATGGGCAGCTCCTGAAGAATACAGCACTCTGCCTCCATCGGACAACTGGGAGGAGGAGTCCACTGCACAGTCCCACTTCACGGATCCGGAGACACCATCAGCCCCTCCCCAATGAGAGAGCAGACACCGCCCCATCCTGGGCAACCACCAGCCGCGATCCACCATGCCTCCACTGGTCCCGCCTCCAGCAACGATCTCCCCGCAGCGATCTCTAGTCACCACACGGAGGTAGGAATGGCCTCTGCTGAAAATGAACCGTTCCAGGCCTTTAGGTTAGTAGACAGTTAGGCTGTGATCCTATAACTGTCAAACTCCTCCTATCCAAGATGTTTTCCGACTCGCCCGAGTGAAAATTAAAAGAAAAAAAAGTACAGAACCCTGTAAAACTATGAATAATAATAATAATTTTTTTATTCTTATATACCGCCAAAGCCATATAAGTTCGAGGCGGTTTACAGCAAGAGGCGTTGGACAATCAGCGAAGAGGTTACAATCAAAGTCAGCAATACAATCTTACATAATAAAGAATATGAAAGCTAAAAGGTTCATAGGGTTACAGGATTGAATAAGAAGTGGTGAGTAGATTCTTAGTTAACAAATCGATTGAACAGACTTGTTTTTAATAGTTTTTTAAAATTGAAGTAGGATGAAGAGTGCGTGAAAATGTTACTAAGCCAGTCATTCCATTTGCCTGCCTGGAATGCAAGAGTTCTGTCCAAGAATCTTTTGTAGTGGCAGGCTTTCATTGTCGGATAGGTGAGCAGATGAATTCTTCGGGTGGGCCTAAGATAATTTGCCAGATTGAAGTGGGAAACCAGGTAAGTGGGAGCCAGACCAAATATTGAATAAGGTAGATGAAAGGAACAAAATAAAGTAGAAACCAACAAAATAAAACTAAATAGAACTAAAAACATAAAAATATGAGAGAGACACTGATGCCCAGGTCTTACTCAGGCAACATTCTAGAACCTATGGATTCTATAAAAGATGCCTAGCCAATCTAGGTGCCTAACTTAATTATTTAAAAAGCTTAATAGTTACCAATAACAAGTAATTAGCAACTCATAATTGCCTTAAATTACAATGAATTGTTTTCCGAGCACCTAACTTGGTAGGTGCCTACCACTTTCAGCTAGACACCTAGTCCAAGTTGACTACCAGAAAGTGGGCCATAGTTAAGGGAGGATCGTGGGTGGGTAGGCACCTAAATGGTCTTAGGAGCCTATGTTTTAGCTGCCATTTATAGAATTGGGGGCTACACTGGGTGCCTGTTTGCTTTGCTTAAAAAAAACTTTTAAGTGAAAGCAATTTGAAAAGTTTTAAAAAGCGTAGAAGCGCATCACTGATGTGTGCTTCACTTTCAGGTTTACCTGGGCATAAGCACAAGACCTGTGCTTGAGCATTTGAGTGCCGCCTCTTGCTTACAACCATGCATTATGCTGTATACATCTACAAATCTAAAAAAAAACTCCAGTTAAGCATATGCTGGGTAATATACTATGGAGCTCATAATCAAAAGAGAAAAACGTCCAAAAACCGGCCTAAGTAGGCACTTGGATGAACATTTCTCAAAAACATCCAAGCGCCGATAATAAAACTGGGTTTTGGACGTATTTAAAAATGACCTAGGCCTTCATAGTGCCGCTCAACATCCAAAGCTAAACGTGGCATTTCAGGAGGCATGTCGAGGGCGGGAGTTGGGCGGGACGTGGGCCGGCTTAGACTTAGTCGTACAGCATGTATAACCGAAAGTTTAACAACAGAGCCTAGACGGAACTTGGACGTTGTGACTTAGACCATGTAAAACAAGGTCTAAGTCACTGGTCCCCAACCCTGTCCTGGAGGACCACCAGGCCAATTGGGTTTTCTGGATAGCCCTAATGAATATGCATGGGACAGATTTGCATGCCTGTCACTTCCATGATATGCAAATCTCTCTCATGCATATTCATTAGGGCTAGCCTGAAAACCCGATTGGCTTGGTGATCCTCCAGGACTGGGTTGGGAAACACTGGTCTAAGTCACAAAAAACCCACCTAAACTCACCAGATAAGCACTGCAAACACATAACACAGACCCCCCACACACTACCCCAGTGATCACCAACCCCTAAAAATTTTATTCACAACTTTAAATTTCAGCCTCCAGACCATCATCACCTGGCCGCTTGGCATAGGAAAGCCGAGTTGTCCAGGACAGAGGCAGCTTAAGTCGACTTGGGGGTGGGTTAGAGACCCATAGAGAGGATGCCCCATGCCCATAAGCCCCTGTAATCACTGCATTGATATTGAAACATGTGCACTTCCCTATACACCCCCAAAACCCTTTTGTACTGGCATATAAGTGGCTCCTGTAGCCAAAAGGGCTATTGTGGTGGTAGATAAGTGGGTCTAGGGGGATTCTGGAAGTGGTTTGGGGGCTCACCGTAACCTATAAGGGAGCTGTAGTGAGGAGAAGCCATGGCACCCTTTTAGTGAAGTTCACAGCAGTGCCCTGTAAGGTACCCCACTGTTTAGGTGGCATGTCTGGGTGTGCAGTCCATCACTTTGCAGACCCCTCCCATGTCCAACAGGGCTTGTTCTAGGCGTTTTGGACTTGGACGGAAATGTGGTATAAAGATGGACGATTTAGTGGCTTGGACGATCAGATCAGCAGGATGTATAATTAGATGATTTTTGAAACGAAAAAAAAGTTGGACGTATCTTTCGAAAATGTGTCTTAAGCTCTTTTTAACTTTGGACGACTTGCGAGATGGATGTAAACGAACTTAGACGTCCCTTTCGATTATGCCCCTCTATGTGTTTCCATAACCTTAAATGCCAGTGCAATAACTTGAGGGGGTTTTGTTGGTGGGGTTTTTTTTCAGAACTTTTATAGAAAGAGAAAGAGAAAAAGTCTCAGAAGCCATGGGGCAAACTTATGCACCAGAGCTATGAGAGAGAGAGCTAGGCGTACTCAATGACTCTCCCCCATGCTTCTATAATTGGTTAAAAAAAAAATACCTCAAGTTATTTCACTGGCATTTAAGGTTAGGGAAACAATTGGTAAATTACCCAGCATATGCTTAAATGGAGGGTTTTTTTTAGATTTGTAGGAGTTATATTTACTCCAGTTCCTCTATTTTTGATTTGGTGATTTATGCTGTATATATTTCACTTTTCCCTCTGTATTCACGGTTTCAGCAATCGCGGTTTCGATTATTCACGGTTTTTAGCTTGCTGGCTCCTCCCCCCAAATGACATCAGCTGATTCCAAGCGTTTACAGAGAAAATCGCCGATTCCCAGCACTTTCTTCACCGTGTTTTGCCTCTCCTTCAGGAGCAGGCCAGGTCTCCCACCATGTTACTTGCGGTTTCACCATATTCACGATGGTTTTTAATAGAAAACAGCGAATAACATATGAAAAAGTTATTCACAGTTTTTCTGTATTTGCACAGCGAATACAGAGGGAGAAGTGTACATCTGCCTTTAGGGGGACCTATGGATGACCTGTTAGGTTCCCATTGTCATAACAAACCCCCCCCCTTCCAAAAAAAAAGAGCAGCTTCTTCTGACGTGTATGGACTAAAGGTAGCATAAATACTTTGGGCTATCTTTGAAGGGGAGTATAAGCCCAATTGGCCTACATGTGAAATATTTGAAAAGCAAAATATCCTGACTGACAGGGTAGCCAACGTGGCTCAGTCTCAGAGGTTTCTGTTTTTTCTAGGGGAAAGCTTAGTGAACATACATTTTGTGGGTATATCTAACCACACACATGAAAACTGTAAATAGCATCATGACCTTAAAATAGCAAGTCTGGTTCATTGCAGCATGCCAGACGTGAGAGGGAAGAGCAGGGTGAAAGCAGGTAGGCGGGTATGAGTGTGAGTGTTAATGTAGGACTGTGTGGATTGTGTGTATATAGTAAATGAGGGCATCTTCCCTGCTTCTACTACTTAACATTTCTAAAGCACTGTTAGACATATGCAGCACTGTACATTGAAAACGTTCAAGAGAAAGGTCCCTGCTTAGTAGAGCTTATTCTCTAATCAGCAGACAAACGGGGCAAGTAGGGGGTTAGGAAGTTTCTTAGACATGGTTACTTTACAAGTGGTAACAAATACCACTTCCAGAGAGAATGCATCCAAAATATATTCACTTATAATTCTAGCTACTCAGGAAAAGGCCTCAGAATAGGAGCCTACGCGCAGTCCTATCACAGACTTAGGAACTTCAGCGTAGCTGCTCCTTGCTCCAATCATAGGCCATAAAACCTGAGGATTTATTCAGTTCACTTTAAATATTTTTTAATAAATATATATAATTTTTTTTATAAACTTTTTTTCAAATTATTTATAAACTCATGGGTACATCTCTCTAATGGTTTGAGAAAGAATTTGACAACTGAATACTTATCTCAGCGTTGTCATTGCTAATTCATGTATTGCCTATTTACTGCCAATAAGTTGCTGACGTGGCCAGCGTTTTGTGGACATAACACTCGGTCCACTGCTTCAGGGCCAGAGGCAGAGACATTCAGGCATTTCTCCGTTGTTAGCTGCCAAAAGCTCGCATGAGTTTATAAATAATTGGAAAAAAAGTTTATAAAAAAAATTATATATATTTATTAAAAAATATTTAAAGTGAACTGAATAAATCCTCAGGTTTTTTGGCCAATGATTGGAGCAAGGAGCAGCTACGCTGAAGTTCCTAAGTCTGTGATAGGACTGCGCGTAGGCTCCTATTCTGAGGCCTTTTCCTGAGTAGCTAGAATTATAAGTGAATATATTTTGGATGCATTCTCTCTGGAAGTGGTATTTGTTATTATTTTTGTATAGTGTGTTTTGAACCACTTCGGGTGAATATATCTTGGAGTCTATATACTTTACAAATGGGTAAGGTTAGGCATTAAAAGCAGTCTTGAAAAGATGGGCTATTAGGGGCTGATTTTATAAAGGGTGCCTCTTCCGCATCTGACTTAATTGGCAAAATACCCTTAATAGCCTCAATTGCAATAAGAACAACAACAAAAAAAAATTAATTGGGCGATAGGCACTGATCCGATTTTTTAAAAATAAAAGATAGGCGCCTATCACATGCTGCTTAGCAGCGCCTAATGCCTACGTGAGTGTTTGTATGGGCGGAGTGTGACTTAGGTGCCCCTAAGCGCGATTCTCCCAAAACTTAGGCGCCTGACATGTAGGCCTTTAAATCTACGTTTGAGGCGCCTAAGTTTTTACATAAGCACTACTAGCGACGATTCTGTACAGGACGCCTCAGTGTGATTGGCATGCGGCCGGTTGATTTAGGCGCCGTTTATAGGATCAGCCCCTTAGTCTGGATATGAATACCGCCAGGGGCGGAGGAGTTCTCTATAGAGCCCTCTCCCAAGCTGCCTCAACCCCCCTGACCAGTTGGTGGCTGGTTTCACAGCTGCCAATGTTGGCACTCCCCACTCCGTGCTCATTTCAGCTAGCACTCCTGTGCATTCATGCATGGGGGCTGCCTGTTGAACTGAGCATGCACGGGGAAATGTGCAGCCAACTGCGTCAGGGTTGAGAGAGCCCTGCTGCTCCAGAGAAGACTATTCAACTGCTTAAGGACCCCTGCCAGCATATTAATTTTTACAGCTTGAGAGAGGAGAAGTGGGTAAAAAGGAAATTTGTGGGCTGTGCCCATCCAGAAACTGAGGTCTGGCTTTGCGACTGATAATGGGATTAATATTCAAAGTCATTAAAGCAGGCTATCAGGCAATATTCTGCTACGCTTCACTGCCCTTGAATATCCCCTCTAACCACCTAAGCCTAAACCAGCTATATAGTGGGCGGTCCAGAGGTGGAGTTGGTACTTAGCTAGTTAAGCAGACATACTGGACTGCATCAAACTGCCCTTTCTTTATCTGGTTGATCTTATCCAGTTTAGAGTGCAAACCACTTTGCAGCTGGGACTTAGGGCTAGATTTATGAACCTACCTGATTGGGACCGACCCGGGCAGGTCTGATGGATTCCTCAAAGCCTAATATGCAGATGGAAGCGATCGGAGGAACGCTGATGTGCGATCCCGATGCATGCGCAGACCATCTGTCTGTATCTAGACCTGTCCGAGCCATGACTTTTTTTTCACCTTTTATTTTTACTTTTTAGCCCAGCGAGCCCGTAGTTTTAACCCGCTTAAACCTACGGGTTAAAACCACGGGCTCGCAGTACGGGGAAGGGCAGGAGAGATTCGGGGCGGCAGGCAGGAAAAACCCAGGTACGAGTAGGGCAGCAATTCGGGGCTAGTGGGCAGGAGAGATCGGGGCAGAGAAGGGCAGCGATTCGGGGCAGAGCAGGCAGGAGAGACTGGGGCAGAGCAGGGCGGTGATTCGGAGCGAGCAGGCAGAGCGGTGATACGGGGCAGAGCAGGCCAGTGATTCGGGGCAGGGCAGCGATGTGGTGATTCAGGGCAGAGCAGGCAGGAGAGATCTGGGGAAGAGCATCGGGGCGGCAGGCAGGAGAGATGCAGGGCAGCAGAAAGCAGGGCGTGCAGAGAGCAGGGCTTCTATGGAGCTGGAGAGTCGGAAAGATGTTTTCAACTGGTCCCCAGCAGTCGCTTCTTGGGTTGATCGGCCAGCCCAGTCGGTTTTAAAAATTTGGTTGGTGAATCGCGTCCCTGCGTTTCTCCTCATTTGCATGCACAGATTCATAGAAACATAGAAACATAGAAGATGACGGCAGAAAAGGGCTACAGCCCATCAAGTCTGCCCACTCTGCTTACCCACCCCCTGTCTATGCCCTAATGACCCAATTTCCTTATTTTGACCCTCGTAGGGATCCCACATGGGTATCCCATTTATTCTTAAAGTCTGGCACGCTGTCTGCCTCGATCACCTGCACTGGAAGCTTGTTCCAATGATCAACCACTCTCTCTGTGAAGAAATACTTTCTGGTGTCGCCATGAAATTTTCCGCCCCTGAGTTTGAGCGGGTGCCCTCTTGTGGCCGAGGGTCCCTTGAGAAAGAAAATATCATCTTCCACTTCGACACGTCCCGTGAGGTACTTAAATGTTTCGATCATGTCTCCCCTCTTCCTACGTTCCTCAAGAGTGTAGAGCTGCAATTTGTTCAGTCTCTCTTCGTACGAGAGACCCTTGAGCCCCGAGATCATCCTGGTGGCCGTCCGTTGAACCGATTCAATTCTGCGCACATCTTTACTGTAATGTGGCCTCCAGAATTGCACACAGTACTCCAGATGAGGTCTCACCATGGCCCTATACAACGGCATTATGACTTCAGGCTTTCGGCTGACGAAACTTCTATTGATACAACCCAATATCTGCCTTGCCTTAGATGAAGCCTTCTCCACTTGATTGGCAGTTTTCATGTCTGCACTGATGATTACTCCTAAATCTCGTTCTGCTGAAGTCCTAGTTAAAGTTTCTCCGTTCAAGAAGTACGTCCTGCATGGATTTCCGCTTCCGAGGTGCATGACCTTACATTTCTTAGCATTGAAGCCTAGCTGCCAGGTTGAGGACCAACTTTCCAATGTAAGCAGGTCTTGCGCCATATAATTCTGTAAACTGCATTCACTTACTATATTACATAGTTTGGCGTCATCGGCGAATAGTGTTATTTTACCTTGAAGCCCTTGAGTCAGATCCCCTATGAATATGTTGAAAAGGAGTGGACCCAGGACCGAGCCCTGCGGCACTCCACTGGTCACCTCCGATGTTTTAGAGAGGGTACCATTAACCACCACCCTCTGAAGTCTGCCACTCAGCCAATCATTGACCCATGCAGTTAGTGTCTCTCCTAACCCCATCGATTCCATCTTGCTTAGCAGCCTGCGGTGTGGGACAGTCAAAAGCTTTCCTGAAGTCCAGGTACACGACGTCCAAAGACTCTCCCAAGTCCAACTTTCTTGTTACCCAGTCAAAGAAGCTGATGAGATTGGATTGGCAGGACCTACCCTTGGTGAATCCATGCTGACTGGGATCCCGAAGATTCCCTTCATTCAAGATCGTGTCCAATTTGCTTTTAATTAGTGTTTCCATGAGTTTGCACACTATTGATGTGAGACTCACCGGTCTATAATTCGCAGCCTCTGCCCTGCAACCCTTTTTATGCAGAGGAACGACATTAGCTAATTTCCAGTCCAGGGGAACTTTCCCCTTACTTAGGGAGAGATTGAATAGCTCAGCCAACGGTTTCGCCAGGACATCGCTCAATTCTCTGAGCATTCTTGGGTGCAAATTTGAAGCGGATTGAAGCGGATTCGAAGCGGATCGCAGGAAAGGTTAGTGAATAGTGCAGGAGGGAAATCTGATCGCACACGATCTGAATCAAGCCCTCAAATCCCTAACACCTCATTTGAAATTTGATTTATTTAAACAGAATTTTCTAATTAGCAACTAGGTCTCTTGCAGTCTTGGGTCTAGGAGCTCATTACAGAGAGGGAGGAAGAGAGAAGGAGAATGGTGATGGAAACAGTCTTTTGCTCAGTTGCCACTACTACTATTTACCATTTCTATAGCGCTGAAAGGTGTACACAGCGCTTGTACGTGTCACATTCAATAGACGGTCCCTGCTAGTTGCAAAGCTGGCTCAATTAAGTGTTGCTCATACCTAATGAACAAAATTTTTGAAAACACTTGGGGGTGCTAAACACAACCCCCCAAATTACCGTTCCCAGGCCCTACTGAAGGACTTTGCATAAAATTGGGGGGCAATCAAGTAGTCACAGTGCCGGCACCTATGTCTTTCTGTCTGCCTCTATCTCTACATCTCTCCCTAACTGTCTGTACTTGTGTGTCTCCTCCTGTACTGTGTGGGTGGACAGGGTGGTTCTTATTATGCAGAATGAAGCAATACGCAGTTGCCCCTTAGGCAGCAATTTTTGAAAGCAGAAACAAGTACTTCCAAAATTACCCCTCCTGCCCTCCCCTCCATGACGATCACCACCCTTTGCTGGTTGGCATTAGGGTGTAGCTGCTGGAAGAGTGCGAGCATTGCAAAAAATATGGCGGCACTAGAATAGGCTCAAGTGTCCTGTACTGACTCTCTACCTGAGGCTGAAACAAAGAAGTTTATGTTAGAGGGATGGGGGATGGGTTAAGGTTACCAGATGTCCGGATTTCCCCGGACATGTCTGGGGGTCTGGATGGCTTTTCAAAACCTGGCACTTTGGGTTTTGAAAAGTCGCCTCAAATCGCATCGCGCAGGGAGGAAGTCCGTGCATGCATGGACACCAGGCAATGATGTCAAGTGCACGTGGCATCATCGCGTGGCATCCGTACATGCGTAGACTTCTTGCCTGACAAGAACAGGCGGGGGGGGGGGGGGATTAGGGCATTACAGGGTGGGGATAGGGGGAACTGGGCGGGTCTAGGGGGGAGTCCAGATTTTCCGAATGGAAAATCTGGCAACCCTAGGATGGGTAGGCCTTAAGCATGCATGCTGGTTCCAAAGACCCTGCACTGATTTTTTATTTAATATGGCAGTAGGCCTGGGAAGATGCACCACGACAGATAGCTGTGGTAGAAACAAGGAAGAGAGAAGATACTGGATGGTGGTGGTTGAGGGGGAGATGCTAGAAATGGGGGGTGGGGAAGTTTCATGAAAGACTGGGGATAAGAGATTAGAGAGAGAGATGGGATGCCACAGGTAAAAGCTATAAAAAGAGGGATAAATTAGGACCAGATGAGCGTGATGGAGAGGAAGAAAGCTAAAAGTGAATGATCAGTATTTTTTTTTTTTTTTTTTTTAGTATTTATATACCACTTACATAGTCTAAAGTGGTTTACATTCAGGTACTCAAGCATTTTCCCTATCTGTCCTGGTGGGCACACTCTACCTAATGTACCTGGGGCATTGGGGTATTAAATGACTTGCCCAGGGTCACAAGGAGCAGTGCAGGATTTGAGCCCATAACCTCAGGGTGCTGAGGCTGTAGCTCAAACCACTGCGCTACACATTCCTATTTTTGTTCTACTGCATGCAGGGAGAAGCAGCCCTTTTTTTTGCCCCAGAGAGAAATCCAAGCTATCTTGACTTCAGAAACTGATTTAGGAAAGGGCAGGAAGAATACAGGATGAGAGAAAAGGCAAATGGCCAGAAGACCTGGAACCAGTGTGTTACGGAGGCCATCCCTTGGCTTAGGAGTGAAGTTCACTATTGTCATGGTATGTGGAGTATGATCTCGATTTCAAATTTACTACTAGAACTCACTGTAGTACTTGCATCATACCAAAGAGAGCTTCCTTACTCCTCTGTGTGTGTTTCTAGGGGCTAGATGCACAAAACATGGTTGCTAAGACTGTGCGGGTCGCTGTGGGTCAATTTTTGGCCCGATTTCTAAACTGTGATCAATGTTCAAATGGCTGCCCATGAGTTTTGTGGAAGGCAGTCGTAACCCCATCCAATTGCTTGCTTAGAAACTGGCTCTCACACATGCGCAGAGCCGATTTGGGGAAGCCCAAAAGTAGCCTCTTGTCACTCAGAACAATATCTGTTCCCCCCCCTTCCCTCCCTCCTTATTGTGAGTCCACCAGCCCCCTTCCCTTGTTCCGTCCTTCCCTTGCTCCCAATCGTGGCTACTGGCAACCCCCCCCCCCAAAAAAAAAAACCTTTGACTCCCCCGTCAACCCCTTTGCGCCTCTCAGGATAGGCCTAACTGCCTCTTAGAAGCGTTCATAGTATGAAGAGGCAACATCGCACACAAGGCTGCTCCGGAACCTTCTTCCCACTGAATCCCTCCTTCCAATGTAATTTCTGGTGAGATGGGAGGGGGGAGGGGCAGGCACAGGCCTGTTGGGTAACACAATTACCAACAAGTCTAACTAGACCTGTTGTTTTTATCAATCGGTATTTGTGGTCTGCTTATGGCACTGCAAATGTTAAGACTCCTACTATATTCACAAGGCTTCAAAAACATTAAACCAAAATAAGCATTATATTAGTGATTTCGATTCTTCCGTTACCTTGCGGTTCAAGGTGGATTACATAGGAAGTTATCTGGACATTTCCAGGTATTATAGAGTAGAGCGGGTTGCTTCAGGGGATTGAGAATGATATCTGTGATGATTAGTTTGTTTTAAGGATTTCTTGAATAGCAGGGTTTTTATTTCTTTTCTGAAAGTTTTGTAGTTTGGGGTTGTGATCAGTAAATTAGAGAGTTGGTGGTCCAGTTTTGCTGCCTGTGTGGCTAGTAGGCCATTGTACAGTTTTTTTCATTTGACATCTCTGATTGGAGCGTTAAATAAAATTATTTGTGATGTGAAATGCTCAGACCACCAACCCAAGTGTTCAGTATTTAATTATAAAAAGCATAGGTTGCCCAAAGACCATCATTGCACTTCCACAGTCCCTTATCGTCAAAGTTATGTTATTTCAAAGCTCAGTTCAATCTCATACATCAAAATTTTAACCTTCACTTATTATCTTTGCTGACTTCTTACTTGACGGTTTGTTTATTGCCACTATAATGCTTAAATTTTTTAAAATCCTTGATCATAAAACGTGTTCCATCTAACCAACCCCTCAACTTGAGTTTCGCTGTAAAAAAGCTTCGACAAGAGAAGACGCTGCAACGTATAGGAAAATACATATTAACAAACACATTTGTTATGATACATGTATTAATAATCAATCATCCATGTTTCATTCCTATATACACTAAATAATGATCTCCAATACCTTTTTTCAGCTTCAATCCCACACGGGACTAACAAACCGCTGTCTATATTCTATAACCCACACTATTTTCCTCACGACTCTTTAACTCTCTAATGCTGACGTTATTGCACAAGGTAGAAGGTCATTGGACATTCCACACTCATTTCAACATATCAACCAATCACTTTTACCTACAGCTGAAACCATTCAATGTTTGCATTAAGGCCAGTTGGACTTCAAGTTTGCCATTCCCAAAAAAAAAAAAAAGTTTGTTCTCTTATAAGCAGATGTTGGGACACATCACCTCCCAGGGGACTTTTGATCTGCGCCAAAACTATATCTCAAATCCTCCACCTTATTTCCCATCTCCTGCCAGTGAGTTACTAGAGGAGCCACAGGACTGCAAATGTTAGGCCATCGAATGGATTGGCTGGTTTTAATATTAATGACCTCGTTTTAATAGTTACATTACATTACATTAGAGATGTCTATTCCGCCATTACCTTGCAGTTCAAGGCGGATTACAAAAGAGTTATAAATGGTGGGTTACAATATTGGATCATTGGTGAATTCAAGAGAAGTTGAGAAGGTGGATTACAAAAAGAGATATAAATGGTGGGATACAGTAGAAGATCATTGGTGAATTCAAGAGAAATTGAGAAGAACTGATAGTATCTGTGGGGCGGGGTGAAGGCAGGAAGATGGAAGGTAATTGATATGTTAAGAGTGATTCAGTGATTTCTTGAAGAGTATCGTTTTTATTTCTTTTCTGAAGATCTTGTATTCGGGGGTGGTTATCAGTAGGTTGGAGATTTGGTTTTCCAGTTTTGCTGCTTGTGTTGCTAGGTGGCCGTCATATAGTTTTTTCCATTTGCCTTCTTTGATTGGAGGGTGTGTGAAAGGGGGGGGGTGTTTTTCTATGTCTGGGTGATGTAGTTTGGTAGAGGCGGTTGTTTAGGTAGATTGGGCTGTCTCCGTTTAACGATTTAAATAGCATGCAGTAGAATTTAAATAGTATTCTTTCTTGAATTGGTAGCCAGTGTGAGTCGATGTTTGCTTCTGTAATATGGTCGTGTTTCTTCAGTGAGTAGATGAGTCTCAGCGTTGTATTTTGGATTGTTTGTAGTTGTTTAGTCATTGTTGCAGGGCAGGGGAGGTAGTAATGAAGTCATTTGCATGCCAGAGTCGGACTTTTGTACGACTGCACAGAAAAACACAATTTGATCTGTTTTCAACATTGGGTCGGCAAATTCCAACATTCGCTAAACTAAACTGGTTTAGCGACCCTTGGTACATGATCGGAGCATTTAGTGCATCTAGCCCAGTGTTTCTTAGGATCCATTTTAAAATCTGGGCTGTAGAATTAACACCTGCTTTTCTGCTTTCAAATGTATATGGGCTAGATTCACTAAGCAAACCGATCGTGTACCGATTGGTTTGCGAGCCCTTTGTGACCCGATTTCCCTCTGACCCGATTCACTAACCTCTCCTCCGATACGATTCCGATCCGTGCATGCAAATAAGGGAAAACGGCATGCAAAGTAGGCAGGAATGCGATTCACTAATCTTTTCAAGGAACACCGACTGGGCAGGCCGATCCAAAGAGAAGTGACTGGTGGGGACAAGTCGCTCATGACTTGTCCTGCTCTTTGCCGACTCCTCCTACCCTTTTCAGCTGTGACTCTCCTTGGTCTCTCCTCGCCCTGTCCTGCCCTTTTCAGCCTGACTTTCTCCTGCCCTTTTCAGCCCCGACTCTCCTCTTGCCGCCCTGTGCCTTGGCTCACCACCCCAACTCTCATGCCCTTCTCCCGCACTGAGAGCCCATGGTTTTAACCCACGGGTTTAAAGCGGGTTAAAACCACAGGCTCATGAAAAAAAAAAAACCCCCCAGAAAAAAATAAAGCAGCTTGCAGCTCCGTAAGCATGCACAGACCATCTACAGATGGTCTGCGCATGCTTCAGGATCGCTCACTAGTGATCTGTGTGGTTGGTGGGGCATTCCTCCGATTGCCCCCATTTGCATGCTGAGCATTGGTGAATTGGTCAGCCTGTCTCGGATCGGGCACGGAGAGGCAGGTTAGTGAACTAAGCCCTATGTGTACCATGTACCCCCCCCCCCCCCCCATCTTTTCTTCCCTGCAGATATAAGTACAGGTTTTGTGAAACCTGTGCACATACTTTAAGTTACTGAATGGAGGGCAGCCTGGGGCAGTTACCTAGCTAATTGCTTGGTTATCTTAGCAAATTCCTTCCAACTGGTTGTGATATTGCCTCCTCCGTTCTGTTTACAACCTTTTAGAGACACCAATGAAAACTAAAATAGATTTGTATGTAATCTTATTTGCAAAGTAATATAACATTCAACTCTTTCCAGATTTATAGCCCGAATCCACTATCTGACAAATATCTCATTCTTTGAGATTGTACACCTTTAGTACCTCTGGACTGTGGCTGTAATATGGGGAGAAGGAGACTTCCCAAACTACAGCAGGCTGTCTGAAAACTTTCCATGTCCATTCTTGCCTGTTAGCTCCAGCTGTTTCTAGCCTGTCCTCCCCAAAGAGCTCAGAACAGGTTACAGGCTAGCATACATAATATACAGTTAACAGGTTACAATATACTATCGTTATAGTACAAGTTTTTATCCTAACTCGACACACTAGGGATCTAATACCAATATACAGTAAAACCTTGGATTGCAAGTAACTTGGTTTGCAAGTGTTTTGCAAGACAAGCAAAATATTAAATTTTAACTTGATATACAAGCAAGGTCTTGCAATACAAGTACATACGGTATACACACATCACAACTGAGCCGATGGTTCTTCTCTCTCTGACGCTGCAGGAGTGTAGTGACTGTTCGAAAAGAGCAAAGTCTTGCAATACGAGTACATACAGTATACACACATCACAACTGAGCCGATGGTTCTTCTCTTTCCGATGCTGCAAGAGCGTAGTGACTGTTCTAAACGAGCGAGGTCTTGCAATACGAGTATGTATAGTATTTTGTATTAAAGTTTTTGGGTTGTGGAACGAATCGTCTGAGTTTCCATGATTTCTTATGGGGAAATTCGCTTTGATATACGAGTGCTTTAGATTACAAGCATGCTTCTGGAATGAATTATGCTCACAAACCAAGGTTTTACTGTACATAATATACAATTTACAGGTTGCAATTTGCCATAGTTACAGTGTAAGGTTTTTCAATACAAGTTTTTCTCCTAGCTTGATACAAACTAAAGGATCTAAAACCAATATACATAATATACAGTTTACAGGTTAAATTGGTCAGTTTGTTCTGTAACTCCCGTTCAACCCAGCTGGTCTATGGGTACTGTCCATATCTTCATGAACCAATTGCACTCTCAGCTAATGAGTTGTGCCCTCATGGGAGCCAAGGGATGATGTTCTTAGGCTGGAGTATTTACAGCTCGAAATGGAAAGGACACCCTTATACTCTAGAGCAGGGGTGTCCAACCTGCGGCCCCGTGAAATATTTTGTGCGGCCCTGGTCGAGGGCGATGCAGTGTTTTCCTCTGCTGACCCTGGGTGTTTACCGTCTTGCCAGCTCCCTCCTCTGTCTTGCTGCAGCGTTTGCGCGGTCCCAGAAACATTTTTTTGGCCAATGCGGCCCAGGGAAGCCAAAAGGTTGAACACCCCTGCTCTAGATACAGGGCCATTGGTTGATGTAAGTTGATATGAAAAGTTGAAAGGGGACGGATTCAAAACGAATGCTAGGAAGGTCTTCTTTATCCAACGTGTGGTGGATACCTGGAATGCGCTTCCAGAAAGTGTAATAGGGCAGAGTACAGTACTGGGGTTCAAGAAAGGATTGGACAATTTCCTGCTGGAAAAGGGGATAGAGGGGTATAGATAGAGGATTACTGCACAGGTCCTGGACCTGTTGGGCCGCCGCGTGAGCAGACTGCGGGGCACGATTGACCTCAGGTCTGACCCAGCAGAGGCATTGCTTATGTTCTTATGTTCCGGGATGGGATGGTGTGTGAAATTGTTGCTTGCATCAGAAGCTGACTAATATACCACAATAACCTATACAATAATTTATAATGTATTAATACTGTGCTTAAGTATCAGTGTCCTGCATGAGTTATAAGAGTGTTACATCACTCTGCCCTTGAGAGGAGGGATGACCTGCTTTACTGTACACTCACCAGTGCTCACTGTTCACTCTCTCTCTCTCTCGCTTCATTTCTTTCTTGTGACTCACCTGGCCCCTGGCAGCTAGTGCAAAGGTGCAGCTTCCGTTTGGGCTCTTGCACACCTCCACCTTAAGTGAAAGGTCCCTCTTCAAGACTGAGAGATAAGAAGAAAAGCTGAGGAGAGACAAACAGAGGCCATGATGCTAAAAAGCTTTCCATGCCAGTAAAACTCATTAAAGCAGTCTGTCCTGAGTTCAAAAGGGTTTGATATGGCTGCGATCAAGTCTCCTAGCAGCTGCCTAGAACCCTATGCATTGGTGTGGTAATGAATTAACACGCGCTAACTGGTTACTGCTTTCACGTCCACTCACCACCCATTTCCTGCCCTCCTACCACCCTCCCCCCTGCTCCAAAAAAGTAAACACTGTTCTCTTAGAGCAGTGTCGCAAACTATGTGCCATGGCGAGATTACGGGTGGGCCGTGAGAGATTCCAGAATTTATTTTTAAAATTCCCTTCATAAGAAATAATTAATAAAATAAATGTAGACTAGAATAGATGATATGTATGCGAGAGTCTGTCACCACTGGCGTCTCTCCTCATCTCCACCCTGGCGTACCTCTATAAATGTTCACCAGCGTGAGCTATACTGTACTTTAATGCTGTGTGGTATATACTGTTGTGTTCATAACACACCCGGGGTCCTCAGAACGCCACCTGGTCTCAAAGAATAGTGTGGCAGCACTCCTCACTGGTTCCCTTTTTTGGGGTGTCTTTTTAATACATTTTTTTAAATTGGTTTTTTCTTTACTATAATAAATTTTATTGCCTACTATTTAAAGCTATAAATGGAGACTGCCCAACCTATTGGCACAATCGACTAACTCAACCAGACGCAGGAGAACCTACACACTATTCACGTACCTGCCGACCAAAGATGTCAAACGAAGAAAACTATATGACAACCTACTGGCCATCAGAGCAGCAAAACTGGACAGACAACTCACCAATCTGCTGTCTTTGACCACAGACTACAAAACCTTCAAAAAAGAAACAAAAACTCTACTCTTCAAAAAATACAAAAAACCTATATAACACACCAGATCCGTCCCAAGCTTCACCTACAATTATTATCTACTCCTTAGCAAATCAAAAATGTTCAAACTTCTAATGTATTTCCTAATATCATGACAATTCTTACGTAATCCGCCTTGAACCGCAAGGTAATGGCGGAATAGAAATCACTAATGTAATGTAAATATGTGACTTACTTTGTAAATTTATCCCTTGTGTTACTTCTTTTGATTAAATGCTTTAAATCAAAATGAAAAGACTGATCCCCTCTTTTACGAAACTGCGATAGCAGTTTCTAGTGCAGGGAGCTGCGCTGAATGGCCTGCGCTCCTCCCGACGCCCCAGGAACTCTATGTGCTTTGGGAGCAGCGCAGGCCATTCAGCGTGGCTCTCCGCACTAGAAACTGCTGTCACAGTTTCGTAAACGAGGGGATTTAGCTTTTAATGAGAAACACTGATGCACCAGTCCCCTTCGACGTGTTTCATACTTCCTCAGGGTCGGGGATATTGGAAGTGCAGAATCACTAAGCTGTAACTCAGTGTTCTTCAACCTTTTGACACCTATGGACCGGCAGAAATAAAATAATTATTTTGTGGACCAGCACCGGTCCGCAGACTGGCAGTTGAAGAACAGTGGGCTAAGTCGTGCCCATCTCCGCCCCAGACCCCACCCCCATAATAGTACTAATTGTAACACCATTTTTTCCATCCATTTTTCATATATACACACACATACAATATAATCGTATTAACAGCACATAATGATTAACCACAAAATTAAAATACACAAAGCACACATTCATTCTTACCAGAAAACAGATAACCCCATGCAAATGCAGGACCAAAAACTAAAAATATTAATATTTACAAACAAACCCTAAGATGCAAAACTCTGCAAGCAGTACAACCCCAGAGGAAAAGAAAGAAATGCATTTCTTCCTGAACAGACAAATCAATCACTACATTAAAAAAATAATAAAAGCCCCCTACCGTTGTTGTCTCTCTCCCTCCATGTGCCTTGCCTTCTGGCCTGCCCCCCTAGTGTTATCTTCGGGCTGGTCCACGGTGTAATCAACGCAGCGTCTTCGGACCGGCTCCCTCTTCCTGAGTGCTGAGGTACACAAAGCTGTGGGCAGCTGCTCCTTGCGAGCGTCCCGTGCCTCATCTGGAAGCCTTCCCACGGCTTTGTGCACTGCAGTACTCAAGGAGCCGGTGCGAAGACGCCGCGTTGATCGCACCATGGACCGGCGGCTGAAGAACACTGTTTTGGGCCCGATGGACATGCTCGCCCTGCGGATGGGCAGAAAATTTCTGCGGACTGGCGGTTGAAGAACACTGCTGTAACTGATATACTAAGGCTGTCATATGAGTTCCTATAAGCGTCAGGAGCTGTGCGAGCCATTCAGCGCTGCTCCCTGCGCTAGAAACTGCTATCACAGTTTCGCAAAAGAGGGGGGGTCAGTCTTTTCATTTTGATTTAAAGCATTTAATCAAAAGAAGTAACACAAGGGATAAATTTACAAATAAGTCACATATTTATTAGAGTAAAGAAAAAAACAATTAAAAAAAAAAGTGTTAAAAAGACAGCCAAAAAAAGGGACCCAGTGAGGAGTGCTGCCACATTGTTCTTTGAGACCAGGTGGCATTCTGAGGATCCTATGTGTGCACTCTCTCATGTTGGTGGGCGCCGGAGATGTTTGCAAACTATTTGGCTGCTGCATATGGGAGGAAAACTTTGATGTTGCTCTCTAATTAAAGTAATTGATTACCTTTTTCTTAAACAGAGCATGGCTCTGATGCAAAATGTAGGCATCAATCTCAGAGCGTGATAATCTGGAGAGCACATTGCTTAATACTTCTCAACCCAGTCTTCAGGGCATACCCAGCCGTCAGATTTAAAGTTATCAACAATGAAGATGCATTGGATAAATTTGCCTGCACTACCTCCTTGGCATGCAAATCTATCTCATCATGCATATTCATTGTGCTGGGTGTGCCCTGAGGACTAGATTGAGAAGCGATACCCTTTGTGTTCTCCACATTAATGTTGCCTGATTCAGGACAAAAAAACTTTCGATTTGATTTGGCCTACTGAATCAATTTTTTTATATTCGATTCGCTTTTCCTGCCCAATCGGGCATTGTTGTTCTTTTTTTTTCAAATTTCCTGGCAGGTTTATTTTGTAGCCTTTCCACCCCCATCCCACTCCCATTTTAACTCTCCAACCCCATGCCGACGTTGTGGTGTAAAAAAAAAGTCTGTTAGGTCCTAGCTCACACTTGCTAACAACAGCTCTGGAAGGATACACATTTAAAATCTGACATATTGTAATCACAAAATAGAAAATAAAATTATTTTTTCTACCTTCCACTGCCATAGCCAACATTTGTTTCTTTCCCACTGTCTACCATCTCTCTTTCTCCCTGCTTTGTGCCCTGGGTCAAACCTCTCTATTCCCCTCCACGCTATGTCCAACATTTCTCCCTCTATCTTCTCCATGCATGTCTCCCTCCCCTCCATTATATTCAGGATTTCCCCCTCTCACCCCTTTCTACCTCTGCTCTCCCTTCCTCTCCTCCACCCCAACAATTCTTCCTCTCTTCCTCCCCCCCCCCCATGTGTAGCATCTTTCCTCCCTTCCCATCCATCTAAGCAAAAGCTTTCCTCTCCTCCCACCCTGTGTAATCGCTTCCCATCCCCTTACCCCTGTGCAGTAGTTTTCCATCCTTCCCTCCCAACCCCCTGTGCAGCAGCATCCGACTGATTCTCCCATCGTGAAACCTGACATACTTCCAAGGCCTCCTTAAGCAGCGGTGATGAACAGTCAGCAGCGGCATCATTGAATGGGCTACTCATGGCCCGCCTTGCTAGAGCTTCCCTCTGCTGCAGCATCAGTGATGTCATCAGTGACATGGCTGAGGGAAGGCCCTAGAGGAGCAGGCTGCAGAGCAAGAGCGATGCCACTGCTGATCATCTTCCGCTGCTTCTTTAGGAGGCCTTAGAAGGTCTCACTGGGGGTGGGGGGTGGGGGTATTGGTCACTGAATCGGTGAGGCCAATTTTCTCAGATGACGAATCGATTCAAATTAATTCACCGAAGTGAATCGGGGCAGCATTACTCCACACTAACTCAGTCTGTCCTTATACTTCAAATATTAGGAGTCACCTCCCAGGAAAAGGATGTTAGAGTCATTGGATTGGACTGGACTTATTGCATTTGATAATTAAGCATACAAGAGAAAACATCACTAACATTACAGAGATATACGTATAATAAGAGGTAGGAAAGAAAGTACCCCATGGAAAGTAAAAAAAAACATTGAAGGCAAAGAACCCCCCCCTCAAGATCCAAGAAAATCAATATTATAGTTACATTATGAGGAAAGATAGAATAGTTAAACTAACGATCTAAATTTATAAATATCAATAACAGGAAAACAAGATTAAAAATTAAACTAAAGTAAGCTTAAGACGGTTTATAGTTCTGAGTTTCATTCCGGCCCAATAGACACAACACATGTTTCAATTTATCATCCAAGAAAGCTAGTGCCAGATACAATATTTAGCTAGAGACGTTCGTCAATGATATATTCAAATCCTTAGTCCATCGATTAGTATGCAGTGACACAATGAAAAAAAGAAAAGAAAAGCAAATAGAATGTTAATAATTAGAAAGGACAGAAGAATAAAATCAAGAATATCATTATATCAATGTAGTGATCTATGGTGTGATCAAACCTCAAATATTATGTCTAGTGTTGATTGCTACAGAAGTAATTTGTTTTACCAGGTACAAACCTGCAACTTTTTAAAAATGATTTCCTATTTTCCATTGTAATGGTGGGGATTATGAGGACCTCTTACTGGTCTCAATCCAGTAGTATTTTTTATTTTAATAGAAAATTGCCAGAAGATCCACCCATCTCAACAAGTACAGTATAGACAACTGTGGTATTCACTTACAGTCCTCGAGGATTGCTGATGATTCAGGTTTACACAGATATCCCTAACAACTGAAAGAGATTTTCATGTCTGCTACCTCCATTGTCTGCAAGTCTCTTTCAAATGAAGCCATTAGGGATATCTTGACAATCTGATCCAATGGCAGCTCTCACAGACTGGGAGTGAAGACCGTAAATTTAGCAGAATTAGAATGCAGAGAGGCCAAGAGTTGAAGATTTACCAACGCAAATCTTGAGATTTAAGACTGAGTGAGATTTTTCCTCATGGCCACAGCTATGTCTAACACCAGCTCTAGCATATTCTAATCAACAAATTAAAATTATTTTTTTCCACTTTTGTTGTTGTGCAATTTTATTTATTTAATTGTGTTGGTTCTAATCCAGGGGTAGGGAACTCTGGTCCTCGAGAGCCGTATTCCAGTCGGGTTTTCAGGATTTCCCCAATGAATATGCATTGAAAGCAGTGCATGCAAATAGATCTCATGCATATTCATTGGGGATATCCTGAAAACCCGACTGGAATACGGCTCTCGAGGACTGGAGTTCCCTACCCCTGTTCTAATCACTGGTTTTTGCTTTCCTCTGTCTTAATCCTCTCACCTTGATCTCCTTATCTATCTGGCATTTCTTTTCACTCCATGTCCATTATCCACCCTGTTCGATATCTGTGGTATACCTACCTCTATCTTACTCTAATCAGAACATTTCTATTCTGCTTTACCATATAGCTCTAGGCCAGGGGTAGGCAATTCCAGTCCTCGAGAGCCAGAGCCAGGTTAGGTTTTCAGGATCTCCACCATGAATATGTAGGAGATGGATTTGCATGCACTGCCTCCTTGAGATACAAATCTATCTTATGCATATTTATTGTGGATATCCTGAAAACCTGGCCTGGCTCCGGCTCTCAAGGACCGGAATTGCCTACCCCTGCTCTAGGCAGATTACAATAAGAACAAATCTAGGAACATATCACCAATATGCACCCTCACAATGCTAATCACCAAGTCTGTCTTATTCATTACATAGTGCCCTCCTTAAAGCTAATAACATTGAATATCTTGAATCTTACATGGTAATTTATTCCATAAACTGGTCCCACTTCCTACTAATGATCTCCAAACAGTGACAATTATACAGCAAGTTGCTACAGAGGGAATCTTTAATTTTCCATAGAGACCTCAGCTCCCTAGGTGCTAGGTATAAAGAGACCATATTCTGACAGTACTCTGGTGCCTGACCATAAAGAATTTTTAAAACAAACATTATCAATTTAAAATGTATTCTCGCCCTCACCAGCAGACATGTAACTTAATCAGTAGAAGACTAACACAGTTAGTAAAACTACCCCTGAATACTAACTTTGCTGCTGCATTCTGAATTAGGTAGATTTGTATTTCTGGCAAGTCCATCTTGTTCAGTATCTCCCCCCCCCCCCTCTGTGTCTCTATTTGTGCCTTATCCATCATTTCTCTTATACAGTGGTGCCTCACACAACAAACTTAATTCGTTCCAGGAGCAAGTTTGTTATGCGAAAAGTTCGTTATGTGAAACGCGTTTTCCCATAACAATACATGTTAAAAAAAATTATTCGTTCTGCAGCATAAAATATGCTAAGATGACATAAAAAAAGATAAATTTGTCAAAATGGTGAAAATGGTGGTCTTGCTGAGGCCAAACTCTTTGACGAGGTCACACTGTTTTACCCCACATTCACTCCTTCTAATTATTTCCCGTTTCATTTCAACAGAAATCACCTTCCTGCTTTTTTTAGAAGCCATGATATATAAAAAATATTGAGTTTATCTTAAAAGGACGACTGTATACAGTGAGAGAGGGCAGAGTCTCAGCGGCAAAAACTGGGACTTAACTTTTCTTTTTTTTTTTCTAGCATCGGGGAAGCGGCGAGAGTAGTTCCGCCCCCCCAAATCATCAGCAGTAGGCGCCGGGCCCCTCCATAAAAGGAGGCGAGCCGACGGTCCGCCACTGCACAGGGAGCCAGGCGAAGGGCTGTGAGAGAGGGCAGTTAAGTGCAGTGACTAACGACTGCCTGCAGTGCCTGCGCGGAAGGATGCAATACATCGGCAGCTCGGGCAACTTCGTTGTGTGAAACGAAGTTCGTTGTATGAATCAAGACATGAAGTTCATTGTGTGCAGCGTTCGCTGTGCGAGGCGTTCGTTATGCGAGACACCACTGTATGTCTGTATCCACTGACATCCACCCATGCCCGGCCTAGCCCCTCTTTAATCTCTGTCTCCTTTATGTGTCCAGCATCACCTCTCTATGTCAATATCCTTCCCCATGTCCAGCTTCCCCCCTCACTCATCCCTTTCATCTGCATCACTGTCTCCCCACTTCCTTCCTTCTCTCCCTCTTGACCCCACTTTGATTTCGTGTCAATCCCCCTCTCTTCCTTCTCTCCTGTCCCCTTCCGCCAGAAATACAGCAAGTGTCCCTCTCTCTTCTCTCCACCCCCCACCGGGTTCAATATCTCTCCATCTTTCTCCATCCCTCCTAAGTCCCAGCATCAGTACCTGGCCACCCTCCTCTCAGTCTTGACATCATTTTCTCTCCTACCGCCTCGGTTGATCCTTTAAATTTGCTGTAGATCGCCGGCAGTGGCAGATGCAGCAGAGGGAAGTACCTATGAGCTTTCCAGAAATAGTTTGTCTTGTGCACTGCTACTGCTGGCAACCTGTGGCAAGTTTAAAGGACCACTCAGGGAGGGACCTGAAGAGGGTGAAACACTGGACGTGTGTGGGGGAGGGAGGATGAACAGGAGAGTCTTGCTGGATTCCAGGGGAAAGGGGGCAGGTGGAAAAGTGGAAGGGGAGAGGTGTTAGCTGAAGAAGGAGGCATGTATGAAAATAATAAATGGTTTTCCCTATAAAGAAAGGCTAAACAGGTTAGGACTCTTCATGCTCAGAGGAGATCTGACAGACTGACATGTATAATTTATTTTATTTATTTATTTCATTTTCAATACCATGCTCCTGGGGAGCTCAGTACGGTTTACATGCATTTATTCAGGTACTCAAGCAGTTTTCCCTCTCTGTCCCGGAAGGCTCACAATCTATCTAACGTACCTGGGGCAATGGGAGGATTAAGGGTTCATAGACAACGGCGCGAAAGACAAAAGCGCGCACCGACAATTGAGCGCAGCGCGCGCCACCGTGCCACTCTAAATTACAGTTTTTAGGGGCTCCGACGGGAGTTTTTGTTGGGGAACCCCCCCAGTTTACTTAATAGACATCGCGCCGGCGTTATGGGGGGTTTGGGGGATGGTAACCCTCCACATTTTACTGTAAACTGAACTTTTTCCCTAAAAACAGGGAAAAAGTTCAGTTTTCAGTAAAATGGGGGTGGTTACAACCCCCCACAACGCAGCGCGATGTCTATTAAGTAAAGTGGGGGGTTCCCCCCACGCCCCCCCCGTCGGAGCCCTAAAAACAGTAATTTAGAGCGGCGCGGTGGCGTGCGCTGCGCTCAATTGTCTGGGTGCGCCTTTGTCCCGGCGCGCTTTTCACCCGACACCGGGATTAAGTGACTTGCCCAGGGTCACAAGGAGCAGCATGGGTTTGAACCCACAACCTCAGGGTGCTGAGGCTGTAGCTTTAACCATGAATGAACCATGAATGAATGAATGGAACAAATAAAGAGGAAACCCTTATTTATCCTTTTAAACAGTACTAAAACTAGGGGCCACGGTACGTAACTAACCTGTAAAAGATTTTAACTAGAGAATGTACACTGAGTGAAAAATTCTATCAAGCTGTGGAATTTGTTGACATATCAGAAATTTATAGTGATTCGGTAGTGTTCTTGGTAGCGTGCCATGCATCAGATGCCCAGGTGGGGTCTTCCACACCTTGGGATGGCACCTGGCAAAGAGGAAGTCATGTTGATTGTTAAGTGACACTAGGGCCCTGATGCTCAAAAGCTTACTATGGAAGTAAGACTGATTGTAGCCAGTCTTGCTTGCAAGGTAACTCAGCCTCCAATGCACAAAAGGGTTCTCAGAGACTTTTATGGATCCCAGTAGCAGCCACTGAGAATCCTGTGCAAATGCATTACAAGGAGCTCAGCACAGCAGGGAATGCCCACCTTTCAGGGGTCAAAATTTTATGACAGGTCTGGAGCTGTTGGGAGCTTGATTTTTGCTTGAATAGAAACTGTTTGTGCATGTTTTATGTGTATGTGTCTCCTGCTCCTTACAACTATGTCCTGACCATAGGCGTGGAGCATACATGCATGCAAAACACACACGACAGCTGCATCCAAATCGCACTGTGAAACTATTAAAAAAAAAAAAAAAGACTTCTGAACTAGCCACAGCAAAAGAGGCTTCAGCTGGAAGGTTTTGGTTTGTTTTTGCCCTAGTTGCTGCTTACTGGAGCTCCAAGATCATAGCCCTGCACTGCACACAAGGGTTGTGCTTAACGCTCAGCTCTTGTGCACAGGCACAGTTCCTCCCCCTTTCACCGAGGTACTCCTTACAAATACAAGGGACCGCTGAAAAGTTTTCGGCCCAACCAACAAAGCTGGGGCAGTCTCCATCAAGGGCTATATGTTTAGTCCAGTGATTTTCCACTTTTTTCATTCTGTCGGAAAAATATGGAATGAAAAAAATGGAAAATCACTGGATTGTATTTAGCCCTTGATGGAAACTGCCTTAACTTTGTTGGATGGACTAAGAACTTTTCAGTGGTCCCTCATAGAGTGCATATAATTTGCATGTTATTTGTGCTGAGCACGGCCTGGCAAATGAAAATCACTCCCAAACTCTAGTGTTTTCCAACAGCTTGCTGCATCTCTTTGCATCTGCCCTAGGAGCTTTAATTCACCCCACCTTCCTTCCAACAGCAATGCTCTGAGCTTGGGAACCCTGTATCATGGGCTCTAAATCCAATATTGAAGTGTTATCCTTAATGATGAACACACCTTCCTTTCTTCCACAGGATGAGCCAGGTTGCACAAGATCCAACCTGGATATTGAACAAAGGATCCTCTGCATGGCAGTATGCTGTACTGCCGCTGTCAGCTGGTCGGAACCTGCATTTAAGTATATGAATACAAAAAAGAAAGGTGACTTAAAATCAAACCAACTAAGCCAACAACACTACCAAGAAACAGGCAAAGCTGCTGGTCCAAATTAAGCAGTAAGTAGCGCTTTTGATTTGGTAGATCATGAAATATTGTTGAGATGCTTGGATACGATAGGGATTTCTGAAAGAGTTAGGAACTGGTTTCAAGGTTTCTTGACAAAAAGATCATATCAATTGGTTTGTGACGATAATTATTCTCATTCTTGGAGTAATCCATCTGGGGTACTACAGGGCTCCCCGCTGTCACCCACGTTGTTCAGTATTTATATTTCGTCCATAGGACATCTTTTGCAAAGTTTGAATTGAAACTTTTCTATATATGCAGATGACATTTCCATTTTAGTTCCCTTAAATAATTTTAGTATGGACATTTTTCAACAAATATCTCATATCATGACTGTAATAGACAGTGAACAACTAATTTTAAATTGAAACTTAATACAGAAAAGACTAAACTTTTTTTGGCCAGTCCAAATGATAAAATAACTAAACCATTACTTCACTTGAATGGCTATGACTACCCGATTTTAAATTCTATAAAAATACTGGGAGTCACACGAGATTGCCATCTAACCATGAAAGAACATCAGTGATTTTAAAAAATGCTTTTTTGCACTATGGAAATTAAAGACCATAAAAAATTACTTTGATCCTTTATCCTTTAGACAAGGGGGCCCACACTTTATGGGCTTGCGAGCTACTTTTATAAAGACTAATACAAAATGATCTACCAACAATAAAATAAAAAAAAAAACACAAAGCACACTGAAAGGCAGAGAAAATGTTAATTATTCATATTCCGGGTTTTTTCAAAGAGGTCACGGCAGATAACTCTATGCAATGTCACCTCAGTAACAAAATACAAAAATAGACAAATACACCCCCTCCCTTTTTACTAAACCACAATAGTAGGTTTTAGCACACGGAGTTACGCTGAATGCCTCGCGCTGCTCTCAATGCTCATAGGCTCCCTGTGCTAAAAAACGCTATTGCGGTTTAGTAAAAGGGAGCCATAGTGCAAAATATAGACAGCAGATATAAATTCTCAAAACCGACACATTTTGATCACTAAATTGAAAATAAAATCATTTTTCCTACCTTTGCTGTTTGGTGATTTCATGAGTCTCTGGTTGCACTTTCTTCTTCTGACTGTGCATCCAATCTTTCTTCCTTTCTTTCAGCATCCTGTATGTTTCCTCTCCTCCAGACCTCATTCTCTCCCCCAACTTTTTCTTTCTGTCTCCCTGTTCCCCCTTTTTTCTGTCTCCCTGTCTGCCCCCTTTCTTTCTTTCTCCGTGCCTTCCCCCAAGCCACTCGGTTTGCTGCCACCGCCATCGGGGAACAGCCCCCAAGCCACCGCCGTCCCAAGCTTTCCCTGCAGAAGCGTCACGCTGACCAGCATTCCGCTCCCTGACGTCAATTCTGACGTATGAGAGGAAGTTCCGGGCCAACAAGGCATTTCTCCTCATTCCATCCAGCCTGAGCCCCATCTCTCCTTGATCCAGCATTTCCCTTCTGTGTCTGTCAGAATTACCATTCCACCTATTTTCCAGCATCACCCTTCTTTGTGTCCATCTCACCTACATCCCTATCTCACCACTTTTTCAGAATCTTCATTTGTCTCTGTCCTTGTCTTTACCCCATGTTCACCATTTGCCCTTTCAATGTCTTTATCTCCCCCCCCCTCACTTTTTCAGCATTACTTCTATGTCTCTATTTCACCTCCTCTTCATGTCCCCTCTGTATCTCTATCCTTATTCAGTAGGTCCTGCTTACCCTTTCTCTCTTTGTGTCACTATCTCCATTTTTCAGCTTTCCCCCCTTTTCCTTTGTTACTGCACCCTGTAGCCAGAATCTTTCCACCCTCCCTCCACTCCGGCCCAGCCCAGTATGAAATATTTCCTTTTGTTTCCCTCCCCTCTCTCTTTCTCTCTCTCTTCTCCTCCCTCACCCACGAGTCCTGCATCTGGCCCTCTCCCTTCTACCTGCACCTGGCAACACCCCCCTGCTCCGCAGCTCTCTTAAGCAACTAGTCAGCAGCGGTGATCAAGACAAGCTGCCGACATCGAGGCCTTCCTTCTACGAGTCCCGCCTTTGTGGAAAAAGGAAGTTGAAACAAGCGGGACTTGCAGAGGGTAGGCCCTGACGTCAGAAGCTTGTGTCGATCGCTGCTGCTGAGTTGCCGAAGAGAGCCGCGGAGCAGGGGGTGTGGCCGGAAGCAGGTAGAAGGGAGAGGGAGATAGGAAGGCTGTAGAAGCTCCGGAGCATGACACCGACCCCGGCCAGGATGATTTCTTTTTCAGGCTGCTGCTGCCGCCACAACGCTCCCCTCCCCCCCTCCCCCCCCCCCCCCCCGAAATGACAAAAACAGCCTAAAGTGGATGCCCGGCATCGACGTCTTTGACGTCGGGGAGAGGAAGGCTGATAGGCCCGGTAGATTGGGACGGCAAAACGAGTCTATCACGGAGCCCGGGATGGGCTCTGCGATCGACTAACGTTGCCTTTCTGAGCTACCGGTCGATCGCGATCGACGTGTTGGGCACCCCTGCTTTAGACTATTGGTGCAGGCTTTGGTTTATCTTTACTGGATTATTGCAGACATTGTCTATTTGGGAGCTCCAATAAAAGTATTGAAAAAATTGAGACTAGTACAGAATACGGCTAGTTCGATTAATATTTGGATTGAAGAAACACGACCAATATCAGTCCTTACTATCATTTGCTGCACTGGCTGCCGGTGGAGGCACGAGTACTATTCAAATTTTCTTGTATCTGTTTTAAGTTGATTTGGGGATTGGCCCCAACTTATCTTTTATCTCATTTTGTGTTGTATAGTCCTATAAGGAAAACTAGGAATTCACATTTATTTGCTTATCCAAAAATTACTGGTTGCAGATACAAGACTTTTTTGGATAAGACTCTCGCATTCCAAGCAGGTAAATAGCAATTTTGGCTGGGTAAATACATTGGTGAAGCTATGTTGTCTTATGGTACATTTCGTAAAGAAATTAAGTCAGTGCTGTTTGACAAATTTATTTCTTAAACGTGGGTACTCTTGTTAGCAAAACTCTACTTTGAGTATATCTAAGTAACTGTTGTATTTTTAACTATTTGTATTTCGCTGATTGTCCAGCCTTCTTCTGTGTAAACCGTCTAGAAATCATTTGGTTATGGCGGTATAGAATACAGTTATGTTATGTTATGTTATGTAAGCCAGTCAGAAAGTCTGTATGGAAGGTGCCTATAGACTTGCTTTTTCCCCATGTTCCCAAAGCCCCCCAGGCTGACCTTAGTTTTAGATATGCAGAAATTAGGTAACTGAAAAGCAGAATTATATAATCACAGAATATCAGATTTCACAACAACAGATGTAGTGAAGAAATTATATACGGTATGTAACAGGACTAGCTCAAGGGACTGTGGCACCCTGAACCAACTTTTGCATTAGTGCCCCCCCCCCCCCACTCCCACACACACAATCTGTATTATCCCTCTACCGACCCTTACCTGTAATCCAGTATCTTCCCCTCTCTCATGAAGCCCCTCTCTCCTGCTGAACCAGATGAGGGCACTCACTCAGGGTGCTGGTGATAAAAGGAACCAAAATCTCAGTGTGGCATCTATCCCTCTGGGGCAGTGGTTCTCAACCTTTCTTCTGCTATGACACAAGTGACTTGACAGAAGGTGTGCATGTGTGTGACACACTGAACAACAACAAAAAAAAAACCCCTCCTAAATATTTCATTGTTAAAAATGATGACAGGGAACTATCAAATATTCTTAAACAGAATTTACTTTACTTTTAACAACAGTTTATAAAACAAAGATGTTTTGATCTTTACGTTATCCATAAGAAATCTGGGACTGATGAGTTGCACACAGTTTTTCCACATGGGATTACATAGTAAGCAAATTCATAATAACCCTACTTTCGAGTCAAGAAACTTGTATCCATTCTAGAGTCTATAAAGCTTATCATACAAAACAAATATATTTTCAAATTCTGATGCCATTTGGTAACAGCAACTCAAAATCCCTTTGCTGCTAGATACTGTAAAGTAGCACAAAACCCTGCCAATACTCTGAAACTATATGAGTGATAAACAGAACATATGGGCAGCAGATCTGCAGTATTTCTATTTGGGACTGATGGCAGCAGGGTAGTCAAAAAGTAGAAATAGGGACCAATTATGGATATTTCAAGGGACTCACCTCTTACCTCTAGCTCTAGGAGTTTGAAGGTAGACCAGAACGGGTATAGACAATTGGTAGGAAGAGCCTACCAATTGTTTATCCTACCTCTTACATCTACCAATTGTCAGAAATAGGAACACTGATCTTTGCCCACACCCCTCCTGAGCCTCCCCCCCTGCAAAAAGAAGCAGCTCGGCTGCATAGGAGAGCCATGCTCCCCCAATCCCCTGAAAGAAACAGTAGCTTGGCAGAGGCAACTGCTCCGGAAGACACCCCCCCCAACTCCCCAGAAGAAGCAGTGAGTTGACCTATTCCTTCTATTCCTCCTCCTAGGCAGTTGTTCACAAAGCCACAGGCAGTGTCTGGCCCGGAAGCCTTCCCTCTGAAGGCCCCTGTAACATCAGAAGGAAGGCTAAGCCAATCAGGGTCTTAGGCCCCTTCCAGTGCATCCCAAGATGCATTGGGAGGGGGAAGGGCCGACATTTTGAAGAGGTGGCCTTATCGACAGGATGGAGTGGGAATCCATCCTGCCAATGTTTCTTCAGCAGGTACAGAGGAGGTGGGGATGTCAGAGAGGTTTTGAGGGGTATGTGGGGTGTTAGGAGGGGGGATTGGTAAGGGTGTGGGGTGTCAGGAGGAGGCTATCCTTGAAGAGGCTGGGGGATTGTTAGGGATGTCAGGGGTGTTGAGGTGTGTTAGGAGGGGGGCTGTCCTTGAAGGGGGATTGGTGGGGATGTCTGGGGGTGTGGAGGTGTGTTGGATTTCTGCAGGAGTCGGCTTATGTGGACTGCCCATGAGAAGGTCCAATTCCCCCCCCCCCCCCCAATGTCATGGGTGAGGAGAGTGTTGGGTTTCTGCAGAAGTCAACCTACATGGACCACCCATGAGAGGACCTCCTCCCTTCTGTTCCGATGCCGTTCTAACAATGTTCAGATGCTGGCCAGAGATACACACCCGACAACTGGTAGTGGTAGAACAATTGGGTATGACAATTGATAGGAAGATCCTACCAATTGTCATCCTTCCAATTGTCATATTCTATGAATTGTCTTCCTACCAATTGTCATTCCACTAATTGTCTTCCTACCAATTGTTGGGATCCCAGACCAGACTGGGATTTTGGTACTCATCATCACCGCTACCCTGAGCCAGTGCCTCACCTGGTCCATAGGTTGAACTGGCTCCGATACTCGTTTGTAGACCTGTCTACGGTTAAAATTCAAGCGCTTTGTTTAGAACAGTATTTTATAGGATTACTGGAATTTAAGCTTGTAAAAATAAATACAGTTGAAGATTCTTGACAAACACAGCAGCTCCCCAGTGAAAGTGTAACCAACAGATATATAACAGCTCAGTCTTTTCTGCAGTTCTCTGCTGAACACTATTGATTTGTTTATGTAGCCTCAGGGGAAGTGTGAGAAAGGAAGAAAAATTGGGATATTGCATGGGGAAAAATGGGGGGAGGGAAGATTGAGAGAGCAGGAAAAGAACGGAGCCATCTATTAACACAGAGCTGTTGAGTGATTTCTTAATACTGTATTACAGATCTAGCATTCAAAACTGCAGATATCTGGAATAAAAATTGTTTATTTTTTAAATTGATCATGTCATTCAAGTTTCAAGTTTAATAAAATATCAATCAATTCGCAATTTCAAATATTCAAAGCGATGTACTGTAAAAGACAGACAAAATAATTAAGAATATAGACATGGACAAACATGACTTATTAGATACGAAAGGGATGGGAGAAGAACTACAATTGTGATAGGAAAGAAAACAATTATAGGACAAAACATAAGGACAGGAAGAAAGATAATAATCAAAGCCTTGTAGAAATCTTATCTGTCGAAAGAGTCTTCATACAGAAAGCTTCGTAGTGATCCTTTGAATTTATCTTATGACTTTTCTTAATTGTTTTGGCAGTGAATTCCAAGCTTGTGGGGCTCTTAGGGGCCCTTTTATTAAAACTTGTAAGTGGGTCTTTCCAGCACATTAGGACCATTTTTACCATTGGGGTAAAATGGCAGAATTTCCTATATTTTGTACAAATGGCCATGCTTTAATTTTCCCATTAACATAAGAACATAAAAATTGCTGCTGCTGGGTCAGACCAGTGGTCCATCATGCCCTGCAGTCCGCTCATGTGGTAGCCCTCTGGTCAAAGACCAGCACCCTGAGACTAGCCCTACCAGCGTATGTTCCGGTTCAGCAGGAACTTGTCTAACTTTGTCTTGAATCCCTGGAGGGTGTTTTCCCCTATGACAGACTCCGGAAGAGCGTTCCAGTTTTCTACCACTCTCTGGGTGAAGAAGAACTTCCTTATGTTTGTACCTGTAGCCACTGAAGCAGATAAGCACATGAGACCTTACGGGTACCCAATTTGTAATTAATAAGGGCTAGGGTTACCATATGAATGGATTTACCTAGACATGTCCTCTTTATAGAGGACTGTCCGGGTGTCCAGGCAGTTTTTCAAAAAGCTGGCAGTTTGTCCGAGTTTAGGAGCTCAGGGTCGCGTCTGGGGGGCATCCACGC